>NC_135817.1:68311873-68649773 GCF_964213995.1 Mustelus asterias
ACCTTAAATCTGCATTATATTATTATGTAATTTTTTTATTTTTGTGGCATGCTTATAAGTGTTTGTGTTTTAATTTAGAATATGGTAAAAACTTCTTGAACCATAATTTAATACCTGCATGAGATCAATCAAAGGAGAGTTCACATTTTGGGCTGTGGAAAGTCTAGATGTGTTTATCATTAGCATTCTTCTGCCTTGCTTACTTTATTTAAAATTCTCACATTTAACTGCTGTGTATGTTCCAACAAAGTCTTTGGGCCCGATTTTACCAAACTTTCGCGCCCGTTTTTGGGCACAAAATCGTGGTAAAGTCGGGCGTCAGGCCTTTAACGCGAACTGCACCCGAATCCGAGCAGATTGCGGCTTTACCGACACCCAATTCCGGCGATTTAAATGCATTTGCATGCATTTAAATTGACATAATGAACCACGCACCCAACTCTACCGCCAATTCCCACTTAACCACCGCGCGGCCCAATCCGGATCCGTGTTTTTAGCGACCTGCAGAATAAAAGTCCAAAGCGGATTTCTATTCTGCAGGGGAACCTCCGAAGCCCATCCTCCCTGACCATCCTTCGCAGACCACCCCCCCCCCCCCCCCCCCCCGCTAACCACTCCGGCAGACCTCCCCACCCCCGGATCGGACACCCCTGGGAGGCAGGCCCCCCCGCCAAACCCCCCCCCCCCCCCCGCCAAACCCCCCCCCCCCCCAGGGATCGGACTCTCCTGGGAGGCAGGCCCCCTTCGGCAGAGCACACCCCCAACCTATCTCGATTGCTGGTCTCCCTCCACCATCCTTCCGACCTGCAGCACCTTCCTGGCCTTCCGCTGGCGTCTGCTGGAGGGGGGGGGGGGGGGGGGGGGAGGCTCAGATGAATCTCTGGTTGGGGGGGGACAATGGACTTGGGAGAATCTTGCAAACTGCAAATAATGTAGCATCCTCTTTGTGCTGCCTAATTATCTATGAGAAAGGTAATTAAACTTTTTCATCTGAACATTGCACAGAATTAGAGAATTAGAGGAATTCCTTTTGGAAGATAATGTCAAAATTATAACCGCAGGAACTAAAAACCTGACAGTCAAAAATTTGGGAGAAAATTTCAAAATATATATCCCCCCATCCATATTTTGAAATATTTTCCCAAATTCTTGACTGTCAGGTTTTTAGTTCCTGCGATTATAATTTTGACATTATCTTCCAAAAGGAATTCCTCTAATTCTGTGCAATGTTCAGATGAAAACAAGATTTAGTAATCTCCTTGAATCTTATTTCCGACCAAGTTCCACCACGGGGACAATTCTTCCAAGTTCACCACAGGACTCTGAACATTTGAGCATCAACAACCCAGTTACAGGTCACAAATGTATTATACAGGTCACTAATTGCTCACTAGGACACTGTAGTTTAATTACCTTTCTCATAGATAATTAGGCAGCACAAAGATGATGCTACATTATTTGCAGTTTGCAAGATTCTCCCAAGTCCATCCTCCGCCCCCCCCCCCTCTGCTGTTTTTTCTCCCCGCCCGGGAGCGCTGCTTCGGATTTTTTTCGAACTGCGCATGCGCAGTTCAGAGCTCCGATCAGTCCAGCAGCGCTAAGCCCCGCCCATAGTGCGGTTCGGACTGGAGCCGGCAAAACGCGTATGGGCGCGCTGCAAAGAGGATTCCGGGCTCGGATCTATTTGACGCCCAGATTCGGCACTTAGACTCAAAATGGTAAAATCAGGCCCTTTGTATAATTTCATATTTAAATGTTTGTTTTGTTTCAATAAAGCATTAATAGAATTTTGTAGTTTAATGGAAAATATTTATTAACAAAAATATACAAAACTTTGATACCTTGTTAACATTTAACTAAAGATTTTACTTCAGCAGCTGCACTGGCATGTTTAATTGCCTCGTCTCTTCAAGTTTCTCACAAAATATATTTCTCTAACAACAATCAATAAAATATCTATACATCAACAACAATTCTGTTGTCGCTAAACAAGGAAGTGAGGGATGGGTATGAGGAAGGGTAAGGAAGGGAAGGTGGAAAAAGATGGGGGGATGAAGGGAGAGAGGGAGGGGGTAAAAGGGGAGAGAGGAGGCTTTGGATTTTACGTGATTCTTCCATGCCTACATCAAAGTCTCAAAAAGAACTTCAGTTTAGAATTAAGTGAAAAAGCACAATGTTCCAGTGGTGGCAGAACATGACTCCAGATTTTCAAGCTGCACTCAATTCTGTAACACTGAGTTCACATCAGTTTGTATGAGACTTGGAAATGTCATCTTAATTGAAATGCTTTCCTAAAGCATTTGAACTAGCCAAGTTGCATAAGGACCAACGTTGCATCAGGAAGAAAATTGGGATAAACATTACAGGAGGCTTGCACATGTAATTTTAAGGGATACACTTTCCTGAAGCATTTGGACTAGCCGAGTTACACAAGGATCACCGTTGCAGCAGGGAGACTCTGAAAATATATTAACATATTATTGACTCTTAAAACATATTAAAAAACTGCTTAAAATATATTGCAAAATCCAGCTGCTGAAATTAATTCCAGACATTGACATCCACTTTGTTGTATATGAACGAATGTTTTTAATGGAATTAATTGTCGTGACGAAGTTGTAAAAATAATCATTCTTTCACTTTCCGTGCTTTACTTATATGTTAAATAACTTCTTAAAACATGTACAAAAAAGAACCAACCCAAAGAATGTCTGCTGCCTCTATGCGCTGCAGCTAAACCAAAAAATAAAAGTACAAATAAACAAGGGCAAAAACCCACCTAACAACAGTGCAAACAGGGGAAGTTTCAGCACAATTGCAGCTGAGCGCTTTAAGACTGACATGTTTCAGGACCTCGATCGGAGGTTTAAAATTGACATCAATTACCGTGCACATGCACTTCCGTGATCTCCCACACGCATGTCCTGCGCTTATTCAACGCAACACGACATTTCGGGCTGGAAGTTACAGGCCTTTACCTTTGTCTCATTTGCCCCTGATGTTTCCTGGTGCTGAGAGGAACTCTGAAATGAAGCTGACCTCAGAAAATGGGATCAGCGGCAGACACAGGGCCTGTCCCAATGGGTTCACCTCCAGTTTTCGCCAACGGGGAAATCTTGGTTTCACCATCCATTTCAATAAGTATCAGCACAGGAGACTTTTACATACGAAGATAGAGGGCGCGATCTTACCTGCCATTCACACCATGCCCCCACTGCAGCGAAGTAGGAGAATTCGGTCGCCAGCCAAATCTCCGTTCACTGCAGTGGGGTGGGAAATTCCCACCAGCCTGAACAGTGGTAAAATTCTGGCTAGAGACTTCACTGACGGTGTGTCAGTGAATTCAATTACATGGTTAAGGAAATTGGGGTCCTGGAGTTTGTTTAATTTAGGATGAACTTTCTCTGTATCTAAGTTCAAAATAAGCAAATCTCATTGGAATATTTTGTTTCCCTTTTAGAATTTTTCTTTATCATAATCGTTAAAATTCAGACTGTGTGCTTATTTTATGACTGGGCCTTTTTGTGTAAGTAGTAGAATAAGGAATAATGTTGGACTGGGTCCGACAGCCACTTCTCACTTTATCTATTTAATTTGGGTGAGCCCATATCAGTTCTTGGTCAACCCACTTCATGGAGTTTGGCATAGAATCAAGGTGCTGCACGTTGGGCGGAGAACAGGAAAAAAGATTAGCACTTTGCAGCATGTGACACAATTTTCCATCTGGAATATTTAACTTCTGTTGTGCCTACTCCAAGTAATCCACTGGAGAAGTCAGTTAAAGGTACAGCCTGGACATTGTCTTGGTGATATTCATAGATGAACATAAAATACTTTCTGACATTTCGTGTTTCCTGGATAGAGGAATAGCATGCAAACATGTTGGGCCTGGTTCTCCCAAAAAAATTCTAAGTGCTGAATTGGCAAGAAAACCGATGTAACTCACAATTGTTTTGTTCAGTGGGAGTTCAGACTCGAAACTCCCGCACACTGTGCAATGCAGAGGTCACAATCATGAATATCATTAAAAGCTCAGGGATGGGGCCTATTCACGCCAGAGGCTGACAGTTGTGGGGTGGTTTGTACAGTGACCCCGAACTGTCAGCCTGCAGTTTGCTGGGCAGCTCAATCACTGGACAGCTCGGGACCCCGGCAGTGCTGCCCCTACACTCCCCCCGAGGGCCCAATCATGGCCCCATGACCATTCCCAGGCCAGCCCTGACCCCCTCACTCCATCCCGGAGTGCCCTGATCTCCAGCCCACTTCCCCCCAGCGGTGATGGTCCCCCCAGCAGACTCCACCAAGCAGAACCCCTCCCCCCCCCGGCAGGTAGACTCACCAGCAGGCAGACCCACCCGGCAATCTGACTCCCCCCTGGGAGGCAGACCACCCCCAGTCCTCCACGATTGCTGGCCTCCCTCCAGCCCAGACTAATCCCCATGCTGAGTGGCAGCGGGACCCCCACCCCCACTGATTGCCCTTGGGCCCCACCCACAATAGGCCCCCAGCCCCTTGACACTGCCCGATGCCCGGTGGGCAGTGCCAAGGTGCACCCTGGACATGGGCACCTTGCCCCTTAGGCAGTGCTGGGGGCACAGGCTGGCACTGCCAGGGTGCCCATGCCCAGGGGGCACCACCCCCCCGCCACCCGACCCCCTGGGTGGCTTTCACTCCAGCAGGGTCTCCCATTAATTCCCGAAATGTGGGGAAATACTCCTAGTGGGGTGGGAGGTGTTATCGACCTAGAGAATGCAGTCCCGGGCCCGATAATGACACTTAACTTACATGAAAAATAGATTAAAATCACTTACCTGGTCTTCCCGCCGGTTTCCAGCGTTGTCTCGACTGTGCACGCTCTCTGGCGGTGGGAGACCCGCATACATCGGGATCGCATGTGCGAATCCTGTAAAATGGCCGCCATGCGCATCTCTCAACCCAACGCACCAAAATATTAGCGCATCACGATGGGAGAATCGGGCCCGTCAAGTATTAGTCTGCTAATTTTGCTGTTGCCAATTTCTAAGTTTATTTCTATTTAATTCCTCCAGTCAATTTCTCCTCCCACCACAGTATTGAAACAACTCTTAGCAAAGTCACAAACAAGTGCCCATGTGACTGCAGGTAAGCATGTTCTGCCAATCTTTCTGCAACCTTTGAGTGACCACAGTCCTTCTTGAACTGTCGTTTTCTTTTGCTTCATCATCTAATTTCATTGAAATCTCGGATCTTCAATATCCATTTCCGTCTCTGATGTATCCGTGGATGATATGGTTGTGACCATCTTCCCTGGAGTTGAAAGTCATTCCTTTTCTGAAGCTCTTTACCTGTGTGCGGATCATCTGGTCCTGTTGATGGCAAGTACCCGTCACGGGTTCCTCAGTTGCAGAGTGTGCAAACAATGGAAAACTCCATTGACAGCATCAGGACTGGAAGATCCCACTACTGGCCAATGGTGGGCCACCTCCGCTACCACAAAACATGCTGTGGGCCGGAGGAGGGGGGGGGGGGGGGGGGAGGGGTGCCGAGGATGTAGAAAATCCTGCCCAGTGTATCTGAATTTTCTTCCTTTGTACTGGAGTTTGGCAGTCAACTGCCGCTTGACCTTCAGCTGAATGCCACCTGGACCATGAAGTCACATGATCAATGGCTGAAGGCAGCCTTGCTTTAACCACTGTTCTGCGTCCAACAAAAATGAAACTCTTGCTTCCGTGTCTAATTTGAAATTTGTTTTATGTCCATTGACCGTGATGTCTGTGCTCCAATAGTTGCCATTAGATTCTGCAATTTCTAACAAGAATGAAGTTTTCGTCTTTGATTTCTTGAATGTTACTTGTTTTAAATTGTTTCTCCTTAAATTTATGTACGTTTTGTTGCTGCATTCAGATTTAAAATATCCTTTCCTCTTGCAGGAATGTCACTCCACATTTTTTGGTGGGACATTCTTCACACAAAAGAAGCCTTTTCCTGCCACCACAAGAACACTGATTAATGGCAGCTGATTTTGATTTCTTTTTATTTGATTTATTATTGTCACATGGTCAGCAGATATTTTCTCCAACTGAACTACTGCCTTCGGTTCCCACCACAAACCCACTTCCCTTGCCACCAAATCCATTTCTTTTCCTGGTGACTGTCTCAGGTTAAACAGGACATTTGCAACCCTGGTGACATATTTAATGTAGTAAGAAGTCTCACAACACCAGGTTAAAGTCCAACAGGTTTATTTGGTAGCAAATACCATAAGCTTTCGGAGCAATGCTCCTTCGTCAGATGGAGTGGTCTCTGTTCTCAAACAGGGCACAGACACAGAAATCAAATTACAGAATACTGATTAGAATGCAAATCTCTACAGCCAGCCAGGTCTTAAATGTACAGACAATGTGGGTGGAGGGAGCATTCAACACAGGTTAAAGAGATGTGTATTGTCTCCAGACAGTACAGCTTGTGAAATTGTGCAAGTCCAGGAGGCAAGCTGTGGGGGTTACTGATAATGTGACATAAATCCAACATCCCGGTTTAGACCGTCCTCATGTGTGCGGAACTTGGCTATCAGTTTCTGCTCAGTGACTCTGCGCTGTCGTGTGTCGTGAAGGCCGCCTTGGAGAACGCTTACCTGAAGATCCAAGGCTGAATGCCCGTGACTGTGGGGGAGCACTTCAGCAGTCACGGGCATTCAGCCTTGGATCTTCAGGTAAGCGTTCTCCAAGGCGGCCTTCACGACACACGACAGCGCAGAGTCACTGAGCAGAAACTGATAGCCAAGTTCCGCACACATGAGGACGGTCTAAACCGGGATGTTGGATTTATGTCACATTATCAGTAACCCCCACAGCTTGCCTCCTGGACTTACACAATTTCACAAGCTGTACTGTCTGGAGACAATACACATCTCTTTAACCTGCGTTGAATGCTCCCTCCACCCACATTGTCTGTACATTTAAGACCTGGCTGGCTGTAGAGATTTGCATTCTAATCAGTATTCTGTAATTTGATTTCTGTGTCTGTGCCCTGTTTGAGAACAGAGACCACTCCATCTGACGAAGGAGCATTGCTCCGAAAGCTTATGGTATTTGCTACCAAATAAACCTGTTGGAATTTAACCTTGTGTTGTGAGACTTCTTACTGTGCTTACCCCAGTCCAACGCCGGCATCTCCACATCATGACATATTTAATCCCAGATGAGTTTTTGTCCACATATCCACACCATCACTAAGTTGGCCCATTAATAACCGATCCAGTTTTTCTTTCTTGTGTTTATCTCAATGTGCAGTATCTTTCAATTTTTTTGTACAGCCATGCGTCGGCAACGCATCAAATTAGACAGAATGTGAGCAGCCTGCATGATACTTTACAATGTCTGTGGCGTCGCTGTATGTGGCTTAGAGAGGATAATGCTGCCTATCACCACCTCCATACCATCACCTGACTATGTGCCTATATTTGCTCATCTCTTACTGAAAACCTCATTCATATCTTAGTTACTTTTAGACTTGGCTATTCCCATGCATTCCTGGTTGATCTTACATCTTCAATCCTCTGTAAATTTGAGGTAATCAAAAACTCTGCTAGCTACATCTGAACTTGCAGCAATCATTTCACCCATAACCTCTAAGCTTGCTGATATACATTGGTTCCCAGTTAGGCAACATCCTGAATTTATAATTCCCATGCTTATTTTCAAATTATTTTCTTACTTGGCCCCCTCCCTGTTCTGTAGCCTTCTCCAGCCAGAGATACCTGTGCTCTTCTAATTCCATCCTCTTCAGTATCCCTGATTTTAACCACTCCATCATTGGTGTCCATGCCTTCATCTAACAAATCCCTGAGCTCTAAATCTTCCTCTCTAATCCTTTTGGCCTTCTATTTCTCTTTCTTCTTTTAAGATGCTCCTTAAAGCCTACTCATTTGATCAAGCTTTTAATCATTTTCTTAATATTCTCTTAGGTGGCACTGTGTCAAATTTTGTTTGACTGTGCTTTAGTGGAGCACAACAGGATATTTTACTTAGCCAAAGGCTCTTGTGATGACTTCCATACAAGAAAAGACTTGTATTGGTGAGATTTTCCCTTTAAATCTAAAGTGAAAGGAAAAAAATAAGGATATTGGATTTCCTGGATATGATATCACTTCTGAGAAGTTAAACTCTGGCTGAGGTTGCTGTGGGGATGAAAGCTACAAAAGGGCTAATTAAAGCTAATTTGGTGGTTGATGCGCGATTAAATCACTTGGGAGGCTAGGTTGTACCCAGGAAATAAAGGCTTTTATTACTAACAAGAATGGAGCACACTATATACAATACAATCCCAGACTAAAGGGTCACCAGGCAGTGCAGTGACCTTTATACTTCCCCAGGTAGGCGGAGCCAACTGGAGTGTACCACAGAACAATATCAACAGGTAGAACAGCCCAACCCTAACCCCAACAGTGACAACAGTAACATATCTACAAATACCCATAGTGCTGACCATCCATGGCTCAGCACTCATAGTGGTAACCAACTACGGTTCACCACAGTGGTACTGCATTTCAATCTGTTGTGCCACAGCAGGGCACAGTTGCAGAATAGAGAATTTATTTGAGGAGAAGCAAGCAAAGCTCACTATGGAAAGGTTAGTTTTTTGTTTGGCAGTAAGTAGAAAATAGAATTGCAGAAGCTCTTGGTAAAGCAACATGTGAGTGAGTTGAAAGGGACTGAATCCTAACAGTTGAGCTAAACTCTGGAAAGCTGTTCCATCAGTACTACTGTGACCTGAGTGAGAAAGGATCCATGGATGTGTGCTTTGTCAGTGTAAACTGTATCCAGGATCCTTGGATAGAATATTACTACTAGTGAAAGCAACTCAAGGGCCAAATCTATTGATTGGGAAAAGTGTAAGATTCGAAGTATCAGGTGCTAAGTTGGAAAGACTATGAGATTCCATGTGGTGTCATGTTAGTGTGGGGAGTGATGTGAATGCTCGTAATTTTGTGAGGGATAGATTTATGGCTTGACTATTTAAAGTGAAATTCATTTTTTCAAGAGAAATGCTATTTTTTGCTAAGGCCTGCTTTATTTTATGTTGAATGGGGTTTGACTGTTACAAAAAAAGTTGTAAATAGTGAAATCTTGTCCATCAATTCCCTTTGTTGGCGTTGTTTGCGTATTTCTCTCTTTTCAGGTCATCGGTCTCTACGGTGATTCTAACACTCTATGACTCTATTGCAGGAAAATGGGCTTTGCGCGTAGTTAGTGGTAGTTATTGTCAGTGCAGACTCGGTGGGCCAAAGGGCCTTTTCTGTACTGTATGACATGAGTCTATAACTCACGATATAGATACAAGTATTGCAATTGCTAAATAGCTTACCAGAATAGATCAAAATTAAAAACAACTTTTATTTATATAAGACCATAAGACATAGGAGCGGAAGTAAGGCCATTCGGCCCATCGAGTCCACTCCACCATTCAATCAACTCCATTTACCCACTCTCTCCCCATAGCCCTTAATTCCTCGAGAAATCAAGAATTTATCAATTTCTGTCTTGAAGACGCTCAACGTCTCGGCCTCCACAGCCCTCTGTGGCAATGAATTCCACAGACCTACCACCCTCTGGCTGAAGAAATTTCTCCTCATCTCTGTTCTAAAGTGACTCCCTTTTATTCTAAGGCTGTGCCCCCGCGTCCTAGTCTCCCCTGCTAATGGAAACAACTTCCCTACGTCCATCCTATCTAAGCCGTTCATTATCTTGTAAGTTTCTATTAGATCTCCCCTCAACCTCCTAAACTCCAATGAATATAATCCCACGATCCTCAGACGTTCATCGTATGTCAGGCCTACCATTCCTGGGATCATCCGTGTGAATCTCCGCTGGACCCGCTCCAGTGCCAGTATGTCCTTCCTGAGGTGTGGGGCCCAAAATTGCTCACAGTACTCCAAATGGGGCCTAACCAGTGCTTTATAAAGCCTCAGAAGTACATCCCTGCTTTTGTATTCCAAGCCTCTTGAGATAAATGACAACATTACATTTGCTTTCTTAATTACGGACTCAACCTGCAAGTTTACCTTTAGAGAATCCTGGACTAGGACTCCCAAGTCCCTTTGCACTTTAGCATTATGAATTTTGTCACCGTTTAGAAAATAGTCCATGCCTCTATTCTTTTTTTTTCCAACGTGCAAGACCTCGCACTTGCCCACGTTGAATTTCATCAGCCACTTCTTGGACCACTCTCCTAAACTGTCTAAATCTTTCTGCAGCCTCCCCACCTCCTCAATACTACCTGCCCCTCCACCTATCTTTGTATCATCGGCAAACTTGGCCAGAATGCCCCCAGTCCCGTCATCTAGATCGTTAATATATAAAGAGAACAGCTGTGGCCCCAACACTGAACCCTGCGGGACACCACTTGTCACCGGTTGCCATTCTGAGAAAGAACCTTTTATCCCAACTCTCTGCCTTCTGTCTGACAGCCGATCGTCAATCCATGTTAGTACCTTGCCTCGAATACCATGGGCCCTTATTTTACTCAGCAGTCTCCCGTGAGGCACCTTGTCAAAGGCCTTTTGGAAGTCAAGATATGGCACCTTTAACATAATAAAATGAAGGCCGCCTTGGAGAACGCATACCCGAAGATCAGAGGCTGAATGCCCTTGACTGCTGAAGCGTTCCCTGACAGGGAGAGAACACTCCTGCCTGGTCTTCACCAGGCAGGAGTGTTCTCTTCCTGTCTTCTCCAAGGCAGCCTTCACGACACACAACAACGCAGAATCGCCGAGCAAAACCTGACAGCCAAGTTCCGCACACATGAGGACGGCCTCAACCAGGATCTTGGGTTCATGTCACGCTACCTGTAGCCCCCATGACTTGCCTGGTCTTGCAAAATCTCACTAATTGTCCTGGCTTGAATTCACACCTCTTTAACCTGTGTGCTTAACCCTCTCTCCACTCGCGTTGTCTGTATCTGTAAAGACTTAATTACCTCTAAAGACTCGCATTTCAACCATTATTTTGTAAACTGAGTCTGTGTCTATGTATGCCCTATTTGTGAACACAACTCTTCACTCACCTGAAGAAAGAGCAACGCTCCGAAAGCTTGTGCTACCAAATGAACCTGTTGGACTTTAACCTGGTGTTCGTACTGTGCTTACCCAGTCCAACGCCGGCATCTCCACATCATTCTATAACCAAGCCAGTTCTGTATCCATCTAGCCAGCCCACCCCAAATTCCATATGATTTTAGTTTTTGTACCAGTCAGCCATGTGGTACCCAGTCAAACACTTTACTAAAATCCATATAAACTACATCCACAGCCCATCCTTCATCAATTTTCTTTGTCACCTCTTCAAAAAACTCAATTAAGTTGGTGAGACATGACCTTCCCATATAAAACCATGCCGCCTGTCATAAACTAGACCATTTTCCTCCAAATGTACATGTATCCTCTCCCTCAGTATCTTCTCCAAAGTTTCCCCACCATTGATGTCAGGCTCACCGGCCTATAAATTGCTGAATTATCACTGCTTCCTTTCTTAAACAAGAGAACAAGTCCTCTGGAACCTTGCCTGTGGTCAAAGAGGATGTGAAGATATCTGTTAAGGCCCCAGCTATTTCTCCCCTTGCCTCCCACAGTAACCTGGCATAGATCCCATCTGGCCCTGGGGACTTGTCTACCTTAACGCAACTTAGGGTACTCAACACTTCCTCCTTTGATATATTGACATTTTCAAGAGCATTCACACACCTTTCCCTGACCTCAAAATCCATCATGTCCTTCTCCTTGGTGAATATCGATGCAAAGTACTCATTAAGGATTTCACCCACTTCCTGTGGTTCCACACATAACTTCCCTCCATTGTCCTTGAGTGGGCCTATACTTTCTCTTGCTCCTAATATATGCATAAAAAACCTTGGGATTCTCCCCTTGACCCTGTTTGCTAAAGACATTTCATGGCCCCTTTTAGCCCTCCTAATTCCACGTTTAAGTTCCTTCCTACCTTCACTGTACTCCTCAAGGGCTTCTTCAGTTTTTCGATGCCCAGACCTATCGTGTGCCTCCCTTTTCCCTTTTGACTAAGCTTACAATTTCCCTTGTCATCCATGGTTCCTGAATCCTGCCATTTCTACCTTTCATTTTTGCAGGGACATGCCTGTCGTGCATTTCAATCAAGTGGCCTTTAAAAACCTCCCACATGTCAGATGTGGATTTGCCCTCAAATAGCCGCTCCCAATCCACATTCTCCACATCCTGTCTAATTTGAATGTAATTGGTCCTCACCCAATTAAGCACCCTCACCCGAGGGCCACTTTTGTCCTTATCCATGACTACCCAAAATCATACGTAATTATGGTCGCTAAGCCCAAAATGCTCCCCCACTGAAACATCAGTCAACTTGCCTGGCTCATTCCCCAATACCAAGTCTAGTCTGGCCCCCTCCATGGATAGATTGTCAACTTACTGCATCAAAAAGCCCTCCTAGGCCCATCTAACAAATTGCTCTCCATCCGAGCCCCTGGCTGTAAAGGATTCCCAGTCAATATGGGGGAAGTTAAAATCACCCACCACACCTACCCTGCTTTTTTCACATCTTTTCAGTATCTGACCGCACAGCCGACCCTGTCTCCTGTGGGCTGTTGGGAGGTCTATAATACACACCCAACATTGTGATTTCACCCTTCTTATTCCTGAGCTCCACCCATAATGCCTCACTACAACATCCTTCCAATCCTCCCTCAACACAGCAATTCAATTCCCCCACCTCTTTTGTTTCCCCTTCTGTCCCGTCTAAAACAACTATATCCTGGAATGTTAAGCTGCCAGTCCTGTCCTCCTTTAACCATGTCTCCGTAATTGCAATCACATTATAATTTCATGCAGTAATCCAGGCTCTCAGTTCATTTGTCTTAGCTATTAGACTTCTTACATTGAAGCAAATGCACTCCAGACCTCCAGTCCAGCTGAGCCCTGCAGCTTCCCTTTGTTTGCTCTTACTCTGCACTATGTTTATTTCCGTCTCACTTTTTCCCCCAATCTCTACACTTACTGGCTTGCTGCTCCAGTTCCCACCCTCCTGTCACATTGGTTTAAACCTTCCCAAACAACACTAGCAAACTTCCCGCCCAGGATATTGGTGCCCCTCCAGTTCAGGTGCAACCCATCCTTCTTGTACAGGTCCCACCTTCCCCAGAAGACATCCCAGTGATCCATATATCCAAAGCCCTCCCTCCTACACCAGCTCTTTAGTCCAACTGTACTATCTCCCTGTTCCAAGCCTCAGTAGCACGTGACACGGGGAGTAATCCTGAGATTACTACCCTGGGGGTCCTGTTTTTTAGCTCCCAACCTACATCCCTGAATTGTCTTTGCAGGACCTCTTCCCTCTTCCTGCCTGTGGCATTAGTACCAATGTGGACAATGACATCTGTCTGTTTACCCTCCTGTTTCAGGATGCCCTGTACTTGCTTAGAGACATCCAGGACCCTAGCAAGAGGGAGGCAATACACCATCCTAGAGTCTCGTTTGCAGCCACAGAAATGCTCTCTGTGCCCCTGGCTATCGAGTCTCCTACTATTATCACTCACTTGGATTTAGCCCGACCCTGCCTTATAGCAGAACCAGTTGTTCTGGCTGTTACTGGTATCTTCCCTGTGAGGGTATCGCCCCCGACAGTATCCAAAATGGCATACTTGCTTGAGAGGGGAATAGCCACAGGAGCCTACCTGCCTGCCTCTCCTGGCAGTCACCCATCTACCTGTCTGAGCCTGTGGTGTGACCACCTCCCTGGAGCTAGTGTCTATCACATTCTCTGCCTTCTGTATGTTCCACAATGTGTCCAGCTGCTGCTCCAACCGAACTACGCGGTCTGTGAGGAGCTGCAGTTGGTTGCACTTCTCGCAGACATTGTCATCAGGGACTCTAGAAAGCTCCCTGATCTCCCACGTCTGACAGGAGGAGCATATCACTGCCCAAACTGCCTTCTCTGCCCTTGTACATTTAAGAAAGATATAATAATAAGAATCTTACCTTGCTTTTACTTTGTCCTTTTTTTTGGTAGAGGAGGAGGGAGGGAGGGAAACACTAATATAGTGTCTCGGGCTTGTGGAAAACTAGCCAGGAATAATCAGGACTGAGGTAATGGAGGCATGAGCGAAGGTTTCTGCTGCAGATGACTTGAGGCGGGGCAAACCCGGGCGATATTACAGAGCTGAAAATAAGTCGTCCCAATCATGGCTCGAATCTGAAGACAGAAGGTCGTATCGGGGGTTACATGTGAGGCCGAGATTGCAAGCAGACTGGTTTAATCTGACTGTTGTTGGGAGAGGGAAAGAACCAACAGCCGGTTAGGAGTGGGGGCCCGAAAACAATAGCTTCCCAAAAATCAGTAAAAGGTAAATGGTAACGATGTTGTTTTTATTCATTCGTGGGACATGGGCGTTGCTGGCTAGGCCAGCATTTATTGCCCATCCCTAGTTGCCCTTGAGAAGGTGGTGGTGAGCCGCCATCTTGAATCGCTGCAGTCCACGTGCTGTGGATTGACCCACAATGAGGGAGGGAATTCCAGGATTTTGATCCAGCGACTGAGAAGGAACGGCGATACACAAATTAGAACAATTACTTTCATTCTAATGGACTGGATTTGTTTTGGCACATTTTGAATAGCAAGTCAAAATATTCTTATCACACTTGGACTGAGCAGTTCATTCAAGGACATCGTTAACTGTATTAATGGTAAGATCACAGGCCCCATCCTAGGCTTACCATGCTGAAGAAGGATGTCCAGGGTCAGCAACATGTTGAAATAAAAGGGAGAACAAACAGCTCATAAGGAATAACCATTTGCTTTTATCTGCCTATTAAATGTGTTATGTTCCAACACATCTTTTAATTGGTTGGAATCTGATCAAGGGTTTTTCACTTTTATGGGAGCTGGGTGCTATCTCACACTGAGTTCTCTACAGACAAGCCCTTCCTGCCCGGCTTCTCTGACATCACCTGAATCACGTAGATTCATCACTTGTAAATCTGCCAGTGTTTGAAAGAGGCTTGGGCTTGGAGAGAGAAACTCGGTTTAAGCTCAACACAACAGTAATCAGGGGCTGAATTTTCTCTAAGTGGCAGGGCTCCTGCTACAATGGCAGAAAGTTGGCGGGGGTGGGGGGACCCCCGCCACCTACATTTTGTCATTGGCAGCCAATTAAGGAGTTGCCTCCGCAGCTGCAGTAAGGATGATAGCTGACCCCCAAAAGCTGCCAGCTCAGTTGATGAACCACTATAGCTAGGCAGCTTCGACAATGCTACTGCAAGTGGTAGCCATTTCTTGGTGTTCACCTGAAAGATGAGGGCGCGTCGAAAGCCATGCAGCCTTTAAATCAGGGGAGTGGGGTTTAGGGATACCAGGGGCAGTCATGGAAGCCCCGACAAGTAACAGGAGGGGGTCACTGAGGGCAGGCGGCAGTGTTGCTGTGGGGGCTGCCATTGCTGCCAGAGGGACATCCCTGTGGGCCAATGAGTGCTGCTAAAGGAACTCCCATCCTCCCTGCAATGAAGCAGGCTGGGAGGCCATCAGTGTTTATCTGGGAAGCTCACCATAATATAGAAGGCCCCACAAGCTCTGGTAAACTATGAGCAGAAATGTTAGGAGACTCCAGGCAGGTGGACCATCTGTTATCTTTCCCACCACCAACAAATGGCAATGAGCATGTGACAGGAAGATGTTGGGCATGCCTTCTGCAGCCTTTCCATTTCCCAATCCATTCACAAGAGGCTGGTAAAATTCAACTGCAGGTATTTTTTGTTGTTCTAAATCACCTTCCATTTGAAAATCAGGGCCCTTTTTGTTATTGATTTTAGCCAGCGCATGTGGCTTGAGGAGCTTCAGTTCAGCTGAGCTGGAGCTGGAGACTGAGCTGCAGACAGTGTGACACATCAGGGATGGTGAGAGTTACCAAGACGCTTTGTACCAGCGGATAGTCACACCCATTAAGATAGGGTCTTCTGATTTGGCAGGTGGTCAAGGACAAGGGGGTGTGACTGCAGCTGAGGCAGGTCTAAGGGGAACCAAAGGACAAAATGGCAGGAGTGTCAGATTCTGGAATTAACTAACAGGTTTGAAATTCTCTCAGCTTGTTTGTATGAGAGTTGTGGCTCCAAGGTAGATACGTTGACTGACCGTGGCACTGTGGTACAGGAAGCCATTCAAGTGGGGGAAGCACATAAGAATATAGTGGTAGTCAAGGACAGTGTAGTAAGGTGGATTAATACTGCTCTCTGCGACAAAAGTGAGAGTCCACATGGTTGTGTTACATGCCTGTGCAAAGGTTCAGGAAATTTGCTCAGGGTTGGAGAGGAACTTAAGAGTGGGAAGGGTAGGATACAGTGGTCATGGCACATGTAGGTACAAATGATATAGACAGGAGGTTCTGCATAGTCAGTATGAGGATCTAGTCACTAAATTGAAAAGCAAAACCTCAAAGATAGTGATTTATGGATTATTACCTGAGACATCTGCAAAAGTGCGTGGGACAAATAAGATTAGAAAAATAAATGTGTGACTCAGAGACTGCAGTGGGAGAAGTTCTGGTTCGTGGGTGTCTTGCACCAGCACAGGGGAAATTGGGATCTGTAGCATTGGGACGGTCTACACTTGTTCCATGCTGGGACTGATTGTTCCAGCAAACACATGCTAGGAAAGTAGTAAACTAAGTAGTGAAGGTAAGGAATCAAATTAAATTTGGGAAGATGGGGTAAACCAAAGATTGAAGACAAGGCAAGAGAGAAAGATACCAAATGGGAAATGATAAACAGACCATGACAGAAGGGGACAAAGAGTACAAATTTAGAGTAAATCAGCGGACAAGGCTAGATGCTGCAAAAATAATAAAAGAACAAAACCAAAACTCTATCTAAATGCGTGCAGCATTTGAAACAAAAGAGATGAACTGATAATCAAATAGATATTAATAAACACAGTCTGATATCCATTACAGAGACATGGTAAGGATGACAGAAATTGAGACCTGAATATTGAAGGATATGGGAAATTAGGAAGGACAGGAACTTAGGAAAAGTTGGAGGTGGCTCTGTTAATTATCATGGTATTACCGCATTAGCAAGGGATGACCTAAGTTCAGAAATGATGTGGAGATGCCGGCGTTGGACTGGGGTAAGCACAGTAAGAAGTCTCACAACACCAGGTTAAAGTCCAACAGGTTTATTTGGTAGCAAATACCATAAGCTTTCGGAGCACTGCTCCTTCGTCAGGTGGAGTGGATATCTGTTCTCCAACAGTGCACAGACACAGAAATCAAGTTACAGAATACTAATTAGAATGCAAATCTCTACAGCCAGCCAGGTCTTAAAGGTACAGACAATGTGGGTGGAGGGAGCATTCAACACAGGTTAAAACCAGGATGTAGAAATGGTTTGGGTTCAGATGAGAAAGGATAAAGAAAATAAGTTAGTTGTGGAATGGTGTACAGGGCCCCTAATCATAACTGCACAATAGGACAGAGTAGAAAGAAAAAGATGATAGAAACTTGTCAGAAAGGTACAGCGATAATCATGGGCAATTTTAATCTTCACATAACGAGAAAAAAATCAGATGGGCAAAGGTAGATGAGGAATACATAGAATGTTCTTGGGATAGATTCTTAGAACAGCACATTCTGAAGCCAACCAGAGAGCAGACTAGATCTGATATTGTGCAACGAGAGATTAATTGATAACCTCATAGCAAAGGCACCCCTCGGTAGCAGAGAACATGATATGATTGAATTTTACATTCAATATGAGAGAGAGAAGAGTATATTGAAGATTAATTTTTTTAACTTAAAAAAGGCAATTATGAGAGCGAAGCTAATTAAAGTGAACTGGCAAATGAGAGTAAGCAATAGGTTAATAGAGATTCAGTGGCAGACATTTAAAGGGATAGTTCAGAATATATACATTCCAGTGAGAATCTGTAGTTAACGAAAAACATTTAGGACACTAAAGAAAAAGCACATAATTGCAAAAAGACAGGTGACAGGTCAGAAGATTGGAAAGAATTTCAAGGACAGCAAGAATGACAAAAATGATTAATAAGGAGAGAAAAATTAGAGAATGAGAGAGAGCAAGCTAGAAATATAAAGACAGACAGTAAGGGTTTCTATAGATATTTAAATTAAAAAGACTGAACAAAATGACTGTAAATACTGTAGAAAATGCATCTGGAGAAATGATATTGGAAAGTAGGGAGATGGTGGATGAATTGAAGTTATTTTGAAACAGCCTTCATTACACAGGATACAAGTAATATCCCAGAAATAGTTGTAAATCAGGAAATGGCAGGGAGGGAGAAACTCAGGAAAATTACTGTTAACAGGGAAATCATATCAAGCATATTGTTGGGTCTGTGGGCTGACAAATCCTCAGGTCTGGATGGACTTAAGGTCTTGAAAGAAATGGTTACTGAGATAGTTGATACATTGGTTTTAATTTTCAGAATTTCCTAGATTTGGAGAAGATTCCATTAAATTGGAAAATGTAACTCTTCTATTCAAAAAGGGAGGGAGACAAAAAAACAGGAAACTGTAGGCCAGTTAGCCTAACATCTGTCACAGGGAAAATGTTGGAAGCTATTATTAAAGATATTGGGGTTGATTCTCCCAGACTGCTGCGCTGCTCCAGCAGCACAACAAGCCGGGAGATATCAGCGGGGGCCGATTAGTGGACTACCCTTCGGGTGATAGGGCCACCATGCAACTCCGCGACAACGTGTTTGGAGTCATCAGCTCTGTGCTGGAAATCAGCAAATATTGAAATTAACATTTCCATCCTGTTAGCGGGCCCGGGGACTTCAGCATTTCCCCTCCCGCCAGGAGTGGTTCCCTCCAGCGGGGTTTATAACTGCTCCCCACTAATGGGGAACAGGTGCCTGACCCCACTGGAGGAAACAGAGGCCATTGAGGCACCTCAGGAGATCCGGAGTAAGGAGGGGGTGCCCCTGGGCAGTGCCAGCCTGGATCCCTGGCACTGCCCAGGGGGCAAACTGACCATGCCCAAGGGGCAACTTAGCGCTTCGCACTGTGCATCTGGCAATGCAAAGGAGGCATGGCTGGAGTGGTGGGGCTTGTTGGGGGAGGGGCCTATTGGGGGATGATCAGTGGGGGGTCCCGCTGCCATCCTGCATTCAGGGTCAGAGGGAGAGGGAGGGAAGAGGGTGATCGGAGCTGGCCATCTGGGTGGTAGGGGGTATCAGGGCTGCCGGGGGGGGGGGTCAGGGATCAGGACTACTGGAGGGGGTTCGGAACGCCTATGGGGGGGAATGGTGTAACAGAGATCAGGGCTGGCCAAGGGGGTTGCACGGGGCTTGCCCAAAGAGGTCCGGGAGGCCACTGATCAGGGGTGGAGGGTCAGAATGGCAGCAATGCAAAGTTGCAGGGCTGGCCAGCAATCGAGCTGGCCAGCGATCAGGAGGCTGGCAGTGCGGGGCCACTGCACATGCGCTGATCTCCGCTCTGACAGACCGACACGTACGCAGTGGCTCACTCAGCATTATGCTGCCAGCCTCTCAGATGGGAATAGGTGCCACCTCCTGATTTTCAGTGTGAATCTTACTAGGGCACTCTGCAGTGCTCAGAGTGTCAGAGATTCATTCTGAAAACCCCGCTTTAAAAAAAACGGCCTGAGTTACTCCAGTTTTCACGCAAATTCGGCACTTAGAATTTTTTGGGGAGAATCGCTCCTCTTATAACGGAGCACTGAGATAAATTCTAGGTAATCAAACAATCAACATTGTTTCGTGAAAGATAAATATTTTAAACCAATTTATTGGAGTTCTTTGATGGAGTCACCTCTGCAATGGATAAAGGGAAACTGATGGATGTATTGTAATTAAATTTCCAGAAGACATTTGATAAGGTACCATATCAAACGTTTTTGCAGAAAATGAAAGCTAATGGTGTAGGGGGTAATATATTGGCATGGATTGAAGATTGGCTGGCTAACACAAAACAGAGAGTTGGCATAAATGGGTCTTTTACTGGTTGGCAGGATGTGATGAGTGGTTTGCCACAGGGATCAGTCCTCAATTTATATAAATGGACAATGACACAAGGATAGGTAAGAAAGTAAATTGTGATGAGAACATAAGGAGGCTATAAAGGGACATAGATAGGTTAAATGAGTGCACAAAGATCTGACAACTGAATATTATGTGGGAAAATGTAAAATGGTCCATTTGGACAGGAAGAATAAAAAAGAAATTTACTATGTAAATGGCGAGAGATTGCAGAGATCTGAGATTCAGAGGGATATGGGTGTCCTAGTGCATGAATCACAAAAGACTAGTATCAGGTACATCAAGTAAATAGGAAAGCTAATAGAATGGTATCACTTATTGTGAGGGGATTTTATTTCAAAAGGAAAGTGTTATGCTTCGGTTGTACTGGGCTCTATGAAACCACAGCTGGCGTATTGTGTACAGTATTGGTCTCCCTATTTAAGAAAATATGTAAATATATTAGACGCAGTTCAGAGAAGATTTACTCGATTAATACTTGGAAGGAGCGGGTTGGCTTATGAGGAAAAGGCTGGACAGATTAGGTTTGTATTCACTGGAGTTTAGAAGATAAATAAGCAAATTAATTTTTATCTTTAAGATCCTGAGGTGTCTTGACAGGATGGATATGGAGAGGATGCTTCCTCTTGTGGGAGAATCTAGAACTAGGGTCACTGTTTAAAAATAAGGATCACTCATAAAACAGGGATGAGTAGTTTATTTTCTCATTTGGTCAAGTCTCTGGAACTCTCTTCCTCAAAAGATGGTGGAAGCAGAGTCTGTGAATGTACTTAAGGCAGAGCTAGATAGATTCTTTATTAACAAGAGAGTGAAAGGTTATCAGGGGTAGACAAGAATGTGGGGTTGAGGATACAATCAGATCAGCCATGTTCTTATTGAATGCTAGAGCAGACATGAGGGCTGAGTGGCCTACGCTTGCCCCTAATTCATATGTTCATTTAACGTGCCTTTTTGTAGGTTAGCAGGAGTTATTTTCCTAATGAAATGCACATGCATGGTTCCTCCAACTGAGACAACATTTTGATTGTAATAAATGCATAGAAATTAGCACAATTCAAACTAATTCCAAGCTATTTGACATAAAGTTAATCTAAAGTCCTGAAATTCATCATATGGTAGGATGACGATTGAGCCAACTGAAAGCTAGGTAGAATAGATATATATTGAAGTCACGGAATCAAGGGCAAACTTGCCAGATGGATTCAGAACTGGCTTGGCCATAGAAGACAGAGGGTAGCGGTGTAAGGGTGTTTTTCTGAATGGAGGTCTGTAGCTAGTGGTGTTCCACAGGAATCAGTGCTAGAACCTCTGTTGTTTGTAATATATATAAATGACTTGGAAGAAAATGTCGCTGGTCTGATTAGCAAGTTAGCGAATGATACTAAGATTGTTGGAGTTGCGGATAATGATGAAGGTTGTCAGAGAATACAGCAGGATATTGATAGGCTGGAAAATTTGGCGGAGAAATGGCAAATGAAACTTAATCCGGACAAATGCGAAGTGATGCATTTTGGTAGGTCCAATTCAGGTGGGAGTTATAAAATAAATGGCAGAACCATCAGGAGCATAGACACATAGAGGGATCTGGGAGCACAGGCACACAGATCCTTAAAGTGGCAGCACAGATGGAAAAGGTGATGAAGAGAGCATATGGAATGTTTGCTTTCATCGGCCGGGGCATCAAGTATAAAAGTTGGCAAATTATGTTACAGTTATATAAAACGTTGGTTAGGCCACATTGGAATACTGTGTCCAGTTCTGGTCACACTGCCAGAAGGATGTGGAGGCTTTGGAGGGAGTAGAGAAAAGGTTGACAGAAAATATGTAAATAGTAGAGTTGACAAGGGGGAAGCAGTCAATGTGGTATATTTGAACTTTCAGAAAGCGTTTGACAAAGTCCCACACAAGAGATTATCAAGCAAGATTAAAGCGCATGGGATTGGGGGAAGTGTATTGTGATGGATAGAAAACTGGTTGGCAAGGAGGAAACAAAGAGTAGGAATTAATGGGTCCTTTTCAAATTGGCAGGCAGTAACTAGTGGGGTGCCCACAGGGATCGGTGCTGGGACCCCAGCTATTCACAATATATATTAATGATTTGGTTGAGGGAACAAAATGTAACATCTCAAAATTTGCAGATGATACCAAGTTGGGTGGGAGGGTGAACTGTGACGAGGACGCAGGGAACCTTCAGAATGATCTGGACAGGTTGGGTGAGTGGGCAAATCAATGGCAGATGCAGTATAATTTGGATGAGTGTGAGGTTATTCACTTTGGAAGCAAAAACAAGAAGGCAGATTACTGCCTGAATGGCTGTAAATTGAGAGACAGGAGTGCACAGCGGGACCTGGGTGCACCAGTCACTGAAGGTAAGCATGCAGGTGCAGCAGGTGGTAAAGAAGGCAAATGGCATGTTGACCTTCATTGCGAGAGGTTTCGAGTACAGGAGTAGGGATGTGTTGTTGCAATTGTACAGGACCTTGATGAGGCCACACCTAAAATATTGTGTGCAGTTTTGGTCTCCTTTTCTGAGGAAGGATGTTCTTGCTCTTGAGGGAGTGCCCTGAAGGTTTACCAGGCTGATTCCGGGGATGGCGTGAATTATGTATGAGGAGAGATTGACTAGGTTAGGATTGTTTTCGCTGGAGTTCAGATAAATGAGGGGGGATCTCATAGAGAATTATAAAATTCTAACAGGACTAGACAGGGTAGATGCAGGGAGGATATTCCCAATGGTGGGTGTGTCCAGAACCAGGGGTCACAGTCTGAGGATTCAGGGTCGACCCTTTAGGATGGAGGTGAGGAGACATTTCTTCATCCAAAGAGTGGTGAGCCTGTGGAATTCATTGCCACAGGAAGTAGTTGATGCCAAAACATTGAATGCATTCAAGAGGCGGCTGGATATAGCACTTGGGGCGAATGGGATCAAAGGTTATGGGGAAAAAGCAGGATTAGGCTATTGAGTTGGATGATCAACTATGATCATCATGAGTGTTGGAGCAGGCTCGAAGGGCCAAATGGCCTCCTCCTGCTCCTATCTTCTATGTTTTTATTTGTTTCTATGTTTACCAGGATGTTGCCTGGTATGGCGGATATTAGCTATGAGGAATGATTGAATAAACTAGGATTGTTCTCCCTGGAAAGACGGAGGCTGAGGGGTGACCTGATAGAAGTTTATAAAATTATGAGAGGCATAGATAAGGTGAATAGTTGGAAGCTTTTTCCCAGGACAGAAATGACAATTACAAGGGGGCACAAGTTCAAGGTAAGGGGGGAAAGGTTCAGTGGAGATGTGCGAGAGAAGTTTTTTTTACACAGAGGGCAGTGGGAATCTGGAATGCACTGCCAAGTGAGGTGGTTGAGGCAGACAAGTTAGTGACATTTAAGACTTATCTGAATAGACAGATGAACAGGCGGGGAAGAGAGGGATACAGGCAGTTGGTCTGGATAGGACAACGTGATTGGTGCTGGCTTGGTCGGCCAAAGGGTCTGTTCCTGTGCTGTACTGTCCTTTGTTCTTTGTTCAACTCTATTAAAATCAAATTGTAATGACCACATGCTTCATCATCTATTCCTCAGCAAGTCAAGGATTGTCCCGTATACCCTTTCATTTATAATTATTTACCATTGAACTCAATCCTCACTTCTAATCTGTATGAATGTACATGCATGTGTTTTACCATTTTACTTCTTACCTTTTTTTTAGCAGTTAATAAACTGCAACTCAAGAAAGGGCCTGGTTAAATTGGCTTATTTTTAAAACATAAATAAAAAAGGTACCCACGGACAAGGGAACCTTGTTAGATTAAACCTTGTTGCTACCAGCAGAGGGAGTTGCATAAAGATGGAGCCAGTTCATCCTCCCTCACCTGAGTTTGTAACAATTTGTGAGTATCCCAGCTAGATGATGGCAAATTGAGGGGTCCCACCTGGATTAACAACTTTTGGGGGACCTCACCTGCTATTTTTCAAATTGACTGCCGGCACAAGGTACACATTATGGCAAGTGGTATAAGAGGAATTGGCATGAATGTGTAGATATATGATTCATTCTGACTTGGATTGCACGATTAAGAGGCAGATTTCCATTCTCTGCTATTTTAGCTGATGTTTTGACCTCGGCTGAAATAGCAGAGAGGAGACAGGTGCTAGTTTCCAGCAGTGTAATTACAAGGTCAATGTGTTTTAAATGTTACATTCTTATTTAAAATGTTTAATTATTTTAATCATAAATGATCAATAGTAATAAATCTGCTCTTGATGCCTGCGTAACTTGTTTAGCACAATATTAATCTTTCAGTGGGAAACTCAGGACAGCTAATTAATAGAAATAGGATTATAGATCACTAATGTATTATATGGCATTGAAGTGAACATAGGTTTACCAACAGTTTATGCAACTCTCCCTTGAAGGGCAATGCAAAATCCCATTGCTAATCTACTTTACCTAATCACCTTGCTACAGTTCTCACATAGTCCAACATTGTACAGCTTTGCAATTTCAAGTGGAAAAATAAATGATCAAATTGGTCAAATTAAATAAGATAAGCCATATTTTATGGAAACAATCCATATTTGTAACCTGCACTCTAACTGCTCACATATTCAGGTTTACTTTCTACTTTGAATTCGTCCCAATGTAAACAATACCATTCTCCAGGACCAGCTTTAGATACCACTATTAGCCAATAAGTCTCTGGGCCGGACCACCATCTTAATGTCTCACTGTGCTCAAACACCAACTATCCTCATTGTAAACAACCATTATTTAGAGGGGTAAAAGTTTCCTTCTGTGGATGGTAGAATTGGGATTATAGCGCTAGGTTCACAAAGCAATTACAGCTTTAGCTCAGAGTGTACTTTTCCCTGCTGCATTGCTATCACCTCTAACTACAGGATTTAACTCAGCTCAGAATCAAAGAGACTTACATCAGGCTGTTGTAAATAGCTTAGTGCAAATCTCCTGTCATTTCCCACTGCACAGAAAAGACGAGTAAATGTGTCAAAGGCCAATAGTTTACCAGGCATGTTAACTAAATTGAGGCAAAGCCTCATGTCAACATACAGCAAGAGTACATTTAGTGCCAATCTTTCTGGTTAGAATCCTGAACTAAATATAATCTGATGTTGTAAACAAGGCTTAATAGCTTAAGATTTGGCTGCTTCACCAAAAGCCTGGTCCAAACAGTTATCGCCTGTTTGATATAATTCTGAAATTCTTCTCATAAAAGGTCAGGAGGGGAATCAGCCTGGAAATTGCTGTGTTTGCATTTATCCATGGGATTGCCTGCCTGCCTGCTAACATTGTTTTTCCATTATGAGTGGATTGTGGGGTGGACAGTACAAATTCTCATCTGCTGCAGAGCAACTTTGAAATGGTTTGGCCAGCCAATTAAACCACTGCATTGACACAAGGGGAGGAGGGGAGGAGGGGGGCGCAGAGCAGGGTTGAGCAAAATTCTTGGAAATTATGGCAACAAAAGTACAGACCAGTTGCTTATACAATGCATCTCTATAGCAGCTGACACAAAAATGTCAGAGAGGGGGCATTAGTCACAAAAGCAGTCAGTTTGGCAATGTGTGATTTGTCAGCTAGCATCTGTGGAGATTGTAACATTCAGAGCACAGAATGGTTCAATACTTGTAACATATGATGTTGCCTAGTAACCAGGAACGGGCGCTTTAGGAGTATTTTGATAGGCCATCCAGATCAGTTCAAGGGTCAGTGAAGAGCGGTTCATGGGTCAGTCAGTTAGTCAGAGAGAGGAGGTCAGAACAGGGGACAGAATAATGGGGCAGGGAGGGGTCCCAAAGCAGGAACCCAGAGAGGGAATCCAGGGAGAAGTCCCAGAATGAGGAAAAGCTGGGGAAGGAGGAGACCACCAGTGGGAATCACCAGGGAGAGAAGGAAAGATGGCTGCTTTGAGTATTAAAAGTGCTGCGATTGGCAGGTAGTGAGGGCTCAGGGGAAGCCCTGGTCACCTGAGAAGGCAGGGGAAGGTTAGTGATTTTGTGCGGCGGGTCACTGGGGCAATGGTAACCCTTTGGAGCAGTGGTGTTCTGCTCAGCGTGGCTGAAGAGCTGGAGTTGTGCCTGTGAGTTGATGCTGAAGTGCAGACTCAGGAACCCAGGGCAACATGGTCTTGGGAGACAGGGTTGAAACCCTGGTAGGTGAGCAGTCATGGAGTGACTTTTGGAGGGAATTCAGAAGCTAGACCCTCGAAAGGGAAAAAGTGAAGACTTATAATTCCTCATAAGGGATATAGAGATTTAACGAGATTGTTGAACTCACAATGAGTACTGACATCTGGGTGGATTGCTGAGAAATCTGTGGGATCTATCTTGGTCACATCTGCCATCTATTGTGCAGGGTAATGTGGTTGATCACAATTTACCTATTAATTCACGTGTATATCATGTTAATTCTGAATGTTCGAGTATGAGATTGATTCATTTTCTGACTGTATAAAGTTCATTTTGGTTGTTCAAATTCTGTGGAATCTTGTGGCTTTATGCACTTGGCAGATGAAGTTACTGGTCCCTAGCCAGATTATAACATAAATTTGGGCTAAAAACAGAAAATGCTGGAAAGCCTGAGCAACATCTCTGGAGGGAGAAACAGAGTTAATGTTTTGAGACCATCACCGGAATTTTACCGTCCCGCCATGGGAATTGGTGCGAGCAAGGGGAGGAACATAGAAAGGTCCATTGACCTCGGGTAGGATTTTCCGGTTCCGGCACGAGCAAGGCTGTAAAAACCCACCCCATATGATTCTTCATTGTAAATCTGGGGGGTCTGGTTCAGGATCACAGCATGATAGAAACTGGTAACAGGTAATTCACAAGGAAAATGCTGTTTCTAAGACCCAGCAGGCCTGGATACAGGGTAGAGTTAAGATGGCTGATCTGAAGGCAACTGTTATGTAACGGGGAGCTTATTATGCCAAATAGCTATTCTAAGTACACATGCCACAAAGTGCATCCTCATAACCTGCAACTCCTTTTTGCTTCTCCATCCTAAGTATTCAGGCAAGGCTATCTATCTATCTGGCAGGAGATAGCGAAGCCACTGATTGCTTACTTAGGCATTGCCATAACACAACATAGCACAAAAACTTAACATGGAACTATGTCAAATTGCAAAGGGTCTTAAAACAGTCTGAAAATTACTGACAACCATTCATATATTCAATTTCTGTAAACAAGCAAAATCTAGCCTGCTGCTTGTAAGACAAGGTTCACATAGAAGGGAATGGGCCAGAAATGGAGGAGGTCCTGGGAATCAGAAGCCTTTGACTGCATTTGACATCATTGCGCACCAGCAAAGTAGAGGAGGATGAGGTGGAGTCCTCTCTCGAGATCAAAACCATACCATAGTGATTTTGTTTCATTTAGTTCCCCTAATCACTCACACTCAATAAAAAGGTGACGTGTAATCTTTAAAGGTGCATTTGGGAATCAAAATGTTTCATAGGTCCAGAAGCAGAGTACGGCCAGTGTCCCTAAGCCATCCAGAAGCTCACATCCTGCTGCATCTCTGCCTCAAACACTGATAAACACCCACACAGCTGCATAAACCCAAAGGATATAGATAATGAGCTTGGGAAGAAAACATTTGGTGAGTCACAGCATACAGGCCAGGAAGAGCAAGTGGTAATAGCAGATGAGGAGGAGACAGATGAGGTCTGAAGGTTTTTGTTTAACTGCAATGTCTAGTGATTCTAACCTGATAGAACTTACTCAAAAAAGGAGACTGCTGTAGGAACAGAATTAATCTATGGAAATCACTTGTGTCCTTACAAAATACCTTGCTAAATCTGTTTAAGAGATCTCTGCTCATGATATCAATGTATTACAAGATGAATAATTGTCATGTTCTACTAAAAAGTTTATTTATCAGTCACAAGTAGGCTTACATTAACACCGTAATGAAGTTACTGTGAAAATCCCTGAGTCGCCACATTCCGGCACCTGTTCAGGTACATTGAGGGAGAATTTAGCATGGCCAATGCACCTAACCAGCACATCTTTTGGACTGTGGGAGGAAACCGGAGCACAGGGAGGAAACCCACGCAGACACCGGGAGAACGTGCAAACTCCGCACAGACAATGACCCAAGCCGGGAATTGAACCCGGGTCCCTGGCTCTGTGAGGCAGCAGTATTAACCACTGTGCCACTGCTCTCCCCTGAGGGGAACCTGGAGCACAGTGCCCAGTGACACATGTCCTGGCCCAGATGGAGTATTGCTTATGAATACTCAAAATGGTACGATCGAGGTTTTGAGCTCCAATTAAAATATAAAGCCTTGCTTATTCACTTCCAGCATGCTGGGATCATGTGGAGATAGGCCATTTCTACTTCTATGTAGTTGGATGGATATTCTTGGGGAGTGGCTGACAGGAGTAGGCATAGAGGATTGTGTGGCTTATAACGCCCATTCAGGAATCCAGTGTAAATGGCAATCACAGTATCAGAAAATAGTAAGGCTCAGCCAATTCCACAGCATCCGGCAATGGGGCTGAATCAGTGACAGGGACATACCTTGAACCAGGTAGAGGATCATCTAAATCCCGACCAACTCCCACTCAAACACTACACACAGCCAGCATACAATCAGGAGAATTCTCCCTAACAGCACTGTGGGTGTGCCTATACCACATGGACTGTGGGGTTCAAGAAGGTAACTCACCACCACCTTCTAAAGGATAATTAGTAATGTGCAATAAATGCTGGCCTAGCCAGTGACCGCACATAACATAAAAAAATGAATTTAGAAAAAAATCATGTGAAAGAATAAATCATTTAGGTATTAAATATTGAATACAAAAGAGTAGCACTTTGGTAAAATGCAAAGGTAAGATTCACAGATTATGCAAAGTAAGGCAATAATTTGGGTAAACTCTACCTGAAATGAGTCCAGAGAGTTTGGGCAAGGTTTTAGTTCCCAGAACCCAATTCCGCCTTTGGGATGAAATGCAATTTTGGCACCCACAAATACTGAAGGAAGGAGCTGGGGTGATGTTAGTGGGGGCAATAAAATCAAGAGGCCAACTCTGGATTGTTGATGTTTCTCTTCCCATACCTAGTGGTACAAAAGGCCATCGTTCATCTGTTTCCATAGCGAGGTTTTTCCTGGAATAAGTTGCTAAGCCAGTCACCAAAGGCTTACAGCTTGAGGGGAGCCACTCCACATCAAATATGGCTGACCAGGAGTTTCTCTCACTCTTACCACCTGCCATTGGTGTGTTGGAAGAATTTTGCAGGTTGATACTCAACCTGCTCGGGCTGTGTTATGAACACACCTTCCTTAACCTTCAACTCCAGGGGTGGGGCTCGAACCCGGAGCTTCTGGTTCAGAGGTATGAATGTTAGTTACCTGCTGTACAACAAGACCTCCTCCACTTCTGGATGCTCTGTCAAATTAAGGGCAGTGGGCAGGCCCACTGGAGGGCTGGTAGGAAGCCACGCAGCACTGGGAGATTGGCAACCCCATTTTTGGCATGGCCAATTAAGATAGGAGAACAAGACAGCATCTCAAAATGCAAGTGCCCTCTGAAGACTTCTCGACTTTTTAGAGAAAAATGTGACTATAGGATGGCCTGTGGTCACAGCTCTGGCAATTTCTGTTGGTGGCGGGGTGTGGTGGAATTAAAGGATGCATCACTAAGGGTCTGCCTCCATCCATTGACCAGGATCTATCCTGAATGGAGGTGGTGACTGATGAAAATTCCAGACAGATTCATTCCCTCAATCGTCATTGGCCCCTCTAGGAAAATACAACCTTGTTGTGATTTTGTACAGTAAGATAGTAACACAGCAAACAATGGCCATTGATGGTAATGCAGGGAATAGAATTGCAAAAAGTGATTTGAGACACTTTTTGAATCCATGAGCTCTTTAAGGCAAAACCTTGAACACTGAGCTGAATGAATTCTGAATGAGCGTTTGAATCCTAACCATAGCTATACACTCCTATATAGGCTCAAGGCTCAATTCTAAATTGGCTCATCCCTCTATATTTAGGGTTATTTCATTGCATGCAGCAGACAGCGATGGTGGAGAACCTGGGGCACCATAAGATTATGAAGTATATCCATATTAAAGCCATGGGCCCACAGGTAACCCATGTATCCTGTAATTTCAGCCCTCAGAACCAAAACAACTGTATTTGGGCATTTTTTGAATGTTAAGTCTGAGGATCTAGTGTTTAGCTCCAGTGTTCCCTCATCAGCTTGTAGCTATATAGGGTAGCATGTCAGCAAATGTGGACAGTGCATGTCACTTGCTATCTCAGGCGCCTTTACTAAATCGTGCACCAACAGATCACTCAAAGCAATCTTCAAAGCTTCCATGCCTACTTTTAAAACCTGATTTGTAATCTGGCACTTCATTCAGAATCACTAGAATCTTTGCAGTGCAGAAGAAGGCTTTCGGTCCATTGAGCCTGCATCAACAACAACCCCACCCAGGCCCTACACCCGTTACCTCACATATTTACCCTGCTCATCCACGTGACACCAACGGGAAATTTATCATGGCCAATCGATCTAACCCGTGGGAGGAAACTGGAGCACCCAGACATGAGGAGAACGTGCAAACTTCACACAGATAGTCACCTGAGGCCGGAATTGAACTCGGGTCCCTGGCGCCGTGAGGCAGCATTGCTAACCACTATGCCACCACTGACTTTCAAAAACCTGACTGAATTTGAGCCTATATTTAATCCCTGCCAAACTAGGCCACATGATGCATGACGACAACAATTTTGTGGGCACTCTATAATTTACCAATTTGCATGACAGAAATGCTAAATAAACTGTTTGCTTAAAAGCACAGCAACAATTTTATGATGGATGACCAGGGCATAGAAAATGAATCAGCACTGCAATCTCCAGAGTTCCAGACCAGAATCTTAGCTTGTCATTGGCACAACACTTTATAAAGCAGAAATGTCTCGACATAAACCTTGGTGTATGAATAATTACCAGTGAAGTAATAACTAAATCACACCCGCAAAGAACAATTACATTGTCGGAACAATCTGTTCCACATTGGAAGGAAAATCTACTGACCCCAGTGAAGTTACTGCCTTCCACCAGACACTTCAGTCTAGACTTACTGCTCAGTGCCTTTTGTAACCCCAGGATTAGCAGCAGTATTATAATAACACTAATTGGAAAATCCCGTCTTTATCTGCAACCAATAAACTAAAATGTCTGTGCAGGTGGTCATGCAAGAACCTGAACTCAATCCCATGAAGTTTAGTTAGGATTATCACACAGGAGCTAGCATCAATTCAATTATTTTCCACCCGTAAGTTACTCTCCCCCAGTTGATGCTTCACCCCAGCCTGGAAAGAATTTTTCCTGCTGTAGTATATATATTTTTTAAATCCCCCAGCAGCTGTCCAATGTTCCATTAAAGCCAATACTCACATCCACGAGGTGCCGTATTAAACCAGCCCACTTCAATTCATGTTGATAGTAGCAAGAAAAGGAAACTTTTCATCTGATCTTTCAAACCTGAAATCAAACCCAAAGGGGTCACTTGAAATGACCCCACCTGTGGGAAGTTGATGGGATAAGATTAGCTGGCCTTTTTATACCCTCCACGATTTTACTTTCCACTGGAGTCAACAGAAAGTAAAATGGGCAGCCAATTTGGTCCCATGAGTTTCTCATTGGGTGGATTAGATTAGAACTACCCAATGATCAGAAATGGAAGTACCATACATTAACTCACCAGGTTAGTCACTTCTGTATATTAACAATAAAGGAAAAAACCTAGTTACTTCCTCCAAAATTGTACAGAACCATGACAATCTAGATAGTCTCAGCTACATAGAAGTAGTAGGAGTAGCCCTTAAACAAGTTGCATTATAGGCAAGTATGTAAAATAACTGTAGATGTTATAAATCCACTTAGAACTCTTCCAAAATATTAAACTATATTTTCCTCTTTTCTGATGGTGACTAAACTGCGACATATTTGCAACATTTTCGACTTTGAACTGCAAAACCTGCCTCATCACCCACAAATAATATCAGGATACTTAATAACTCTTTCTTCATTAAAGCGCCCTCAGTCACAATAGAGTAAGGGAAATACATCATCTATTTGAATTTGGGTATCATAACAATGCTGAGTGGGAGAAACACTTATGTGCAGCATTAATTTCAGATGCCTTTTAAAATTGCATATGTTTAGAGTAAGTTTAACAGCTCCACATGTTTCCCATCTTCACACATATTGTACATTTTGCAGCCAACCTCTGCGGAGTCCACCTAAACGTGCCAATGGTCCTGCAGAAATGGAACCAGTGTTGAGGCAGATCCTTGTGCAAGTGAAAGCCCTGACCCACAAATGATGTGGCAGGAGAAAATCCAGACCATGATTTCTGCTGACCTTGGGATTTTGAAGAGGAACTTTGATGGAGTAGTTGCCATTAATAGCCAGACCCACAGCATATACGAGGGCTCCAGAACCACAGTTTGAATACTCTGGTGCAGATGATGCTTATAGGAAAACCAAAATTCTGCAGATTTAGTTATCCATCACTCTAAATACTAAAGTTTTATGTTAATAAGGCAAGAAGCAGGTATTAAGACTTTATTTTAACAAAAATAGATGCTGTGCACAAAATGTACAAAAAGCACTGTGAAACATACAATTAAGGACAATGTCATATTTCAGTAGAACTGGATGTTACCTGGCTACAGAAATGATACATTCAGCATTATTCAGGTCAGAACCATCATATTTTTAATCTATTATCAGTTCTAATATATTGCATCACTTCATTTGAATACATATGGATCATAGTTGAAGATGAAAATGGCGGTACAGGGATTATGTTACAGGACTAGTAATCCAGAAGCCTTGACTCATGCGCCAGAATTCTACCACCCTGCCTGCCACAGAATCGGAGCTGTCGGGGGGAGGGGACAACGGAAATGCCCGTTGACCTCGGGCAAGATTTTCCAGTCTCGGGTCGAGCGAGGCCGTAAAATCCCACCCACGATCCAGAGATACGAGTTCAAATCCCATCACGGCAACTGGGGAATTGAAATTCAGTTAATTAAATAAACCTGGATTCGAAAGTTAACATCAGTAATGGTGACCAAGTAACTTCTGGGTTGTCGTAAAACTTCATCTGGCTTACTAATGCCTTTTAGGGAAGAAAATCTGCCATCATAACCCAGCCTGGTCTATATGTGACTGTAGTGTGCTTGACTCTTTAACTGCCTTTGTAATGGGACTAAAAAGAACTCAATTGGTGAGAAAATGGTATACCATCATCTCAAGGGCAATTGAGGATGGGCTATAAATTCTGGCCTTGCCAGTAATGTCCACATCCCATGAACTCTGCAAGTTCTACTGATAAAATGTTATTTTACACCCACTAGTAAGATATAATTGTGAAAACAATAACATCATTTCACTATCACTACTGACGAAAATATAAACCCCCCCCAAAATCTCTGTTTTGCTTCCTTTAATGAGGTAGAAAATTCTAATGAAGACGTTACGATTCTTATTGTAGGGTTCTTTTAAAAGCTCTGTAGGGACCTCTTAGCTATTGGATGTAAATTCTGATTACAGTCGCTCCAGCATTGGTGGCTATGCCATCAGTTGCCAAGCTCTGTAATTCCTCCTCTAAACCTTTCCACTCTCTTCCATCCACTAAGTCACTCCGAATGACCTAGCTCTTTGATCAAGCTTTTGGTCATCAGCCTTGGTATAACCTTATGTGGCTTGGTGTCAAATTTTCTTTGATTGTGGTCCTGTGAAGCACCTCTGGCCTGTTAATTATGCTGAAGGTACTTCATAAATACAAACTGTTGTCGCAGTTGTTGGGAGGGGGGGTTGGCTAGGGGTTGACCTACATACCGACATGAAGTTCGAAACTGACTTTTACAAAGCATTGACTGTATTCCATGAAACAAAATAGTTGCTCCTCAAAAGAAAAACTATTTGCTTTTATAAAACATCTTATCAAGTCATTAAAACATCACAAAGCATTTTGCACAATAAATTACTTCAGTGTGCAGGGACTGCTGCCTTGGTAACGAATGATTGTAATCGAACTAAAAAATTGAAAATCAATACATTTCTCTTGGAAAGAAATATTACATCTAAATCTTGCCTACTTTCAGTCCAATTAACTACATTTATTTAGCATGACTTTTAATTCATAATCCCTAAATTATCCACTGAAACACATAACTAGGCTTTAACATAAAACTAATGCCATTCTCCATACAGAATAGTTCAATTATAGTAATGTTTGACTATTTTAAACCATCATTACTTTTTGATCAATTCAGTCTTCTATTTTGTCTCTTCTGTATGAGCGTACATTAATATTCTTATCAATTAATGACCAGAGCAGTAATATGTATAATTAACAGTAATATGTATAATTCGAATACACAGTAATTTGTACCAGTTTACAAGACAGTTTTAGGCAGTGTCAGTTCTCATGAGGTGGAGGAGTAATTTGTAAATTTAGACGGTTGCAATCTAGCTCCAGATATTCACCTCCTTGTAATGTTAGCCATACAGCTTCTCATCTCTATTTTAAAAAGCAAGGCAGTAAATTGCACTGATTAGGTATAAATATTTCCTGTTGTTTGCCAATGATCAAGTTTTGGTTTAAGAAATGCAGTAAGCATATTGTGTATTCTAGATGTGGGTAAGAAATGGGTTATATATGTGTCGCAATGCAGGAACTTCATAATTAAACGTAATAACCATAGACACTAAGGTATACTATAAAAATGTATAAAGCATCCTACAGAGGCGTGGTTTAAAAATTCAGAGCAGTATATAAATGACAACCGTGGAAGAAAAATGTGTTAAACATTGATTTTTAAAAACTTAGAAAAGTAATCTTCTGGCATTGAACACGCCTGTAAAAATGTTTCCAGAATCATATAATCACAGTTCACAGAAGGATTTCATATTTAATTGTTGCTAAAACCCTAGACTTTTAACAGCCATAAGCCCAAAAGATCCTGGGTTTGATCTCAATTTAAATTGAGTTGGTTGATCTTTGCTGTGACAACATAGTGCTGCTAAAGTGAGCTTCAGTACCGCTAGGTTCCAAAGTAGAAAATCAACCAGAGTTTCCATTTCTGATTACTATCTAAATGAGAAAAACCACAGCTATCATTTTACAGTACAGCCTAAACACTCAGAATCCCTGCTCCAAGCCTACCCAATTTAATGTTCTGCAAATTCACCCCTACCCCACAATTTGAATATCTAAACTATACACGGGATCTTACTGCCTCTAAAATATCAGTAACAAGATTATTTCCTTAGATTCAACCTCCACTTCACACGTCATAGAGTCATACAGCACAGAAAAGGCTCTTCAGCCCATCGAGCCTGCACCAACAATAACTACCACTAAACTAACACTAATTCCATTTTCCAGCACGTGTCCCATATCCACGTAGTTTATGAAAATGGTCTTGAAACACATTCATGTTGCAATTGTCATTGCATCACTTGATCAATGCTCGGTTATTTGAGAAGGTTAATAAAATGACAGAACGACAAAACAAATTTATTCAAAATTATAGATTTGCTCCTGTTACCACAGTAACGACTGTTACGTGAGCATCTGAACTCCCATGATTCTTTCCAGTCTCTTCTGTCACTGTTTGCAGGTAAAACTGAAAGAAGATTTGAGCAATCTGTAAAAGACAAAGTGTTAATTTTTCAGCAATGCCGTGCAATTTAATCCTTAACTATGTTGCATAAACAGGCATTCCATTCGCTGTCTGAACCTATGCTGTGCCAAATTATTGGACCAGTTCTTTTTTGACTGGATTAGATGAAAAAAAATAAATTGATACTTTCAAAAATTGAATTTAGATATCGAAAGGCTGAATTGGTACAACACTGTGGACTGGATTTCCTGGCCCTGCCCTCTGGCATTATACTCCAGAGCCGCTGAAGTCAACCGTGATTTAAACGGATGGCCACATCCACCGTGGCAAAACCCGCTGCAGAGGGGCTGGAAAGTCTCGGCGCATACCTCGTGTGGAACAGATTAAGAAATTTCCTTTAATTCTATTCCATTAGTGGCCAATAGAAAAGTACTTCAGACAGGGCTACAGTTTTAGGGGTCGATTGTGGGAAGCTAAGTGAGGTGGAGTAAGTCTAAAGGAAATACCTACATCCATGTAGCATCTTCCTCAATCTCAGGATGTCCCAAAGTGCTTTACTGCTAATTAAGCACTTTTGAAGTGCAATGACTGTTGTAGAAAAGTACAGTTTACTAATGTTTTGCTCCCACACTTATCGATGCAATCACAACCACACCATCTCTACCAATGGCCTTGTCTTTCATCCCTATCCATCTGTGTCATCTCCTCCTTCTAATCTACATCTCCCTGGCAACAATGTCCATCTGTTCCACTACACTTTTACACACTTATACTTTTAGCATTAAAAAGTAATAGAATGTTAATCAAATAGCCACATATTATAAAAGCCGGCATTGTTACCCCTTCATGGTTCTTTCCACTTCTTCTAAGAGATTAATTGGTCGGATTTGTTTGAGTATTATCCGCAGATCTAGTGGAGAGAGAGTTAAGCAAAAATGTCAGTAAAATAGCTAGCAGCAATGTGGCCGTGTTGACTATTCATGCTCCACAATTAATCGGAGTTTGTTCCACAGTATTCAACATAGCTGGCCCTATTTGAAAATGAATACACCAAGGCTTTTGCTTTGAACAAATTAGTTTTCTTTAAAATCGAATTTCATAAGATCAAGCTGTTTTGTTTTTACTGACTGGCTGGAACTTATTGTCCCCTATCGAGTATATTTTCAGTAGAGGGGCATGTAAAATATGACAGGTGGTTAGCCCCACCAGACTTTCCTACCCACCATTAACCGAGCCCCCATAAAATGGTAAGTGGACAGGAACCAAAATCAGCTGTCATCCTGCCATTATTTTTATGAGTTGATTAACGGCCAATTGAGCTTGTTAATGAGCCAACTGACCTGAATATTACATTGCGCACGGAATAACACAGCTGGTGTGGGCAGGTGCTCGAGAATGGGAAGGCCATTTTATGACCCAACAGGGTAAAAGGCAGGAAAGAAGGGGGGTGCTTTATGTCCTTCTGAGGGACTCTACACATCTGGGCACTTCCTCCCTCTTCCGCCCTAACCACCACCACCCCACTCTGTTCCACCAAGATGTAATCCTTCTCTTTTCATTTCCCGTCTGGTTAACTGTCCCTTCACCACTCACCACCCCCACCTCACCCACACGCCCTGCTCCCTGTCCAGAACCCTAGGCATACTTGCTCCAGAGACCATGGCCTCTTCATCCTGGGGTTTACTTGCGATCCCAGCAGTGCCCACTACAGAGCTCTGGCGATGCTGGCACTGCTGGAGCACAGTAAGAAGTCTCATAGCACCAGGTTAAAGTCCAACAGGTTTATTTGGCAGCACTAGCTTTCGACCACATCTCCACATCACTGTTAGAGCAGCCAGCCAATCAGATTGGCTGGCAAAGCCCAAGGGCAGAACGCGACTGATCTGTACCTCAAATCCATTTACCCACCTCTAAACCATGGATACCACAACCTAACAAAAATCTATTGCCCTTGGTTTGAAAGCTCCGACTGCGTTAACATCCATACCCTATTAGGAGTGAAAATCTTAGATTTCTAATATATTGTGATGTGAGAAATTACTTGTTGATTTCCCTTTGAAATGGCTTAACTCTAACATCTGCTTATTCTAGATACCTCCACCAGCGTGGAGTTGGGTAAAGGTAAGACAGACTAGTCGAATTAACGCAAACCAGGCACAGTTTAACCCTGAGACACATCACATGACCAAGAGCATCTGATTGTAAAACATTTGAAAATATGAAGGTAGGCTAGCCAGTAACATTAGGAATGATAGTAAAAGTTTCTTTAAATACATTAAAAACAAACGGGAGGCAAAAGTAGACATTGGGCCGCTCCAAAATGACGCTGGTAATCTAGTGATGGGAGACAAGGAAATAGCTGAGGAACTTAATAAGTACTTTGCGTCAGTCTTCACAGTAGAAGACATGAGTAATATCCCAACAATTCAGGAAAGTCAGGGGGCAGAGTTGAATATGGTTGCCATCACAAAGGAGAAAGTGCTAGAGAAACTAAAAGGTCTGAAAATTGATAAATCTCCGGGCCCAGATGGGCTACATCCTAGAGTTCTAAAGGAGATAGCTGAAGAAATAGTGGAGGCGTTAGTTATGATCTTTCAAAAGTCACTGGAGTCAGGGAAAGTCCCAGAGGATTGGAAAATCGCTGTTGTAACCCCACTGTTCAAGAAGGGAACAAGAAAAAAGATGGAAAATTATAGGCCAATTAGCCTAACCTCAGTTGTTGGCAAAATTCTAGAATCCATCGTTAAGGATGAGATTTCTAAATTCTTGGAAGTGCAGGGTCGGATTAAGACAAGTCAGCATGGATTTAGTAAGGGGAGGTCGTGCCTGACAAACCTGTTAGAGTTCTTTGAAGAGATAACAAATAGGTTAGACCAAGGAGAGCCAATGGATGTTATCTATCTTGACTTCCAAAAGGCCTTTGACAAGGTGCCTCACGGGAGACTGCTGAGTAAAATAAGGGCCCATGGTATTCGAGGCAAGGTACTAACATGGATTGACGATTGGCTGTCAGACAGAAGGCAGAGAGTTGGGATAAAAGGTTCTTTCTCAGAATGGCAACCGGTGACAAGGGGTGTCCCGCAGGGTTCAGTGTTGGGGCCACAGCTGTTCTCTTTATATATTAACGATCTAGATGACGGGACTGGGAGCATTCTGGCCAAGTTTGCCGATGATACAAAGATAGGTGGAGGGGCAGGTAGTATTGAGGAGGTGGGGAGGCTGCAGAAAGATTTAGACAGTTTAGGAGAGTGGTCCAAGAAGTGGCTGATGAAATTCAACGTGGGCAAGTGCGAGGTCGTACACTTTGGAAAAAAGAATAGAGGCATGGACTATTTTCTAAACGGTGACAAAATTCATAATGCTAAAGTGCAAAGGGACTTGGGAGTCCTAGTCCAGGATTCTCTAAAGGTAAACTTGCAGGTTGAGTCCGTAATTAAGAAAGCAAATGTAATGTTGTCATTTATCTCAAGAGGCTTGGAATACAAAAGCAGGGATGTACTTCTGAGGCTTTATAAAGCACTGGTTAGGCCCCATTTGGAGTACTGTGAGCAATTTTGGGCCCCACACCTCAGGAAGGACATACTGGCACTGGAGCGGGTCCAGCGGAGATTCACACGGATGATCCCAGGAATGGTAGGCCTGACATACGATGAACGTCTGAGGATCGTGGGATTATATTCATTGGAGTTTAGGAGGTTGAGGGGAGATCTGATAGAAACTTACAAGATAATGAACGGCTTAGATAGGATGGACGTAGGGAAGTTGTTTCCATTAACAGGGGAGACTAGGACGCGGGGGCACAGCCTTAGAATAAAAGGGAGTCACTTTAGAACAGAGATGAGGAGAAATTTCTTCAGCCAGAGAGTGGTGGGTCTGTGGAATTCATTGCCACAGAGGGCTGTGGAGGCCGAGACGTTGAGCGTCTTCAAGACAGAAATTGATAAATTCTTGATTTCTCGAGGAATTAAGGGCTATGGGGAGAGAGCGGGTAAATGGAGTTGAAATCAACCATGATTGAATGGTGGAGTGGACTCGATGGGCCGAATGGCCTTACTTCCGCTCCTATGTCTTATGGTCTTATGGTCTTAAGATGAACAGTCTACATGACTTACGTCTGATGCTGTCGCACAAACTCTGCAAACTGACGATCCTTAGTGTATAGATCTATGATCCGTAGCCTGTCTTGAATTTCCTAAAATGTCAGCAGCCAAGACACAGAGTGACTTAATAAATAAGTTCATTTCAACTCCAAATACACTGCTACAAACAAGCACAAATATTTAAGGAATAAGTTTGTTTATTTATTATTGTCACAAGTAGGCTTACATTAACACTGCAATGAAGTTACTGTGGAAATCTATTATGGTTGTTGAGATATATTTATGATTATATGCTTCTGTTATATTTTAACTTTAATGATTAAATCTAATTCTGTCAGACTAGTTGATTGCAAATGTTCCAAGAATTAAAAGTTAGACAATGCTCACTGGATAACTCAACAGGTTTATTCTGTGACTACTTGACCAAGAAAAAGCAAAATCCAAAAAATGTACCTCTATAGCAGAAAAATAAAACTTTACCAGATTTATCCAGCACTTTTATTGTTTTTAATTAACAACTTAAATGTAGAGAAATCTATCTACATTTTATAACTTGCACAGGGCTTACAATTGTAAAAAAGCAGTTCCTAAACTGGCTGCATGTTTATTTGCAAATAGATTAAGGATTACATTTAAATTACCTAAACCTACCAAAACATTCATTAACCTCACATCTGGTTTTACCATTATAAACTCTCATGGACTGTGTGGTCAAAAAGAACAAAAGAACAAAGGACAAAGAAAATTACAGCACAGGAACAGGCCCTTCAGCCTTCCGAGCCTATACCGAACATGCTGCCCGACTGAACTAAAACCCCCAGCTTTCCGGGGACCATATCCCTCTATTCCCATCCTATTCATGTATTTGTCAAGACACCCCTGAAAAGTCACTATCATATCTGCTTCCACTACCTCCCCCGGCAGCGAGTTCCAGGCACCCACCACCCTCTGTGTAAAAAACTTGCCTCGTACATCTCCTTTAAACCTTGTCCCTCGCAGCTTAAACCTATGCAGCCTAGTAAATGACTCTTCCACCCTAGGAAAAAAGCTTCTGACTATCCATCCTGTCCATGACCCTCATAATCTTGTAGACTTCTATCAGGTCTCCCCTCAACCTCCGTCGTTCCAATGAGAACAAACCAAGTTTCTCCAACCTTTCCTCATAGCTAATGCCCTCCATACCAGGCAACATCCTGATAAATCTTTTCTGTACCCTCTCCAAAGCCTCCACATCCTTCTGGTAGTGTGGCGACCAGAACTGAACACTATATTCCAAGTGCGGTCTAACTAAGGTTCAATAAAGCTGTGACATGACTTGCCAATTTTTAAACTCAATTCCCCGGCCGATGAAGGCAAGCATGCCATATGCCTTCTTGACTACCTTCTCCACCTGTGTTGCCACTTTCAGTGACCTGTGTACCTGTACACCCAGATCCCTCTGCCTATCAGTACTCTTAAGGGTTCTGCCATTTACTGTATATTTTATAACTGTGTTAGACCTCCCAAAATGCATTACCTCACATTTGTCCGGATTAAACTCCATCTGCCATCTCTCCGCCCAAGTCTCCAACCGATCTATATCCTGCTGTATCCTCTGATGGTCTTCATCGCTATCCGCAAATCCACCAACCTTTGTGTCGTCCACAAACTTACTAATCAACCAGTTACATTTTCCTCCAAATCATTTATATATATTACAAAGAGCAAAGGTCCCAGCACTGATCCCTGAGGAATGCCAATTGTCACAGCCCTCCATTCAGAAACGAACCCTTCCATTGCTACCTTCTGTGACCAAGCCAGTTTTGTATCCACCTTGCCAGCTCACCTCTGATCCCATGCGACTTCACCTTCTGCACCAGTCTGCCATGAGGAACCTTGTCGAAGACCTTACTGAAGTCCATGTAGACAACATCCATCCACTGCCTTACCCTCATCAATCATCTTCATATCAGTAAATATCAGTAAAAGTTTTATTTTTCTACGATAGAGTTACATTTTTCAGATTTTGCTTTTTCTTGGTCTTTCTAGTCTGATAGAATTAGATTTAATCATTGAAGGTAAAATACAACAGAAACATATAACAGCAATTCTGCAAAGCAGTTGTGGATCATAGCAGATTGGATCAAAATTACCCAAATTCTTTTACTAAGAACTTCGAGCATCCTTCAAAAAGGATTTTTTCACCTAATCTACTGAAACCAGATTCTAATCTATGTTGTTGTGATTGCCTTAGAGGCCAATAACTTTTATAAACAGAATTCAACTTCCAGTTGTTCGCTGAATGATCCAACAAGATTTCACTTTTTAAAACCTTTACTGTAACAAATGACTTTTTAAAAATCACTATTGACTAAACATTTATTTTTGTTGGCAATTAATACCTTAACTACAGAAAGTGACATTCCCTTTGTATACTTATCGCCCATTGCACTCTTCTTGGAATTACAGTCATTTTAGCAAATAGTCCACAGCTGAACCACGGCTAACAATCGTGGGCTAAAATCGCAATGCTCAAGAGGCCAGAATTGGAAGAGTACAGCCATCTCGGAGAATTGTAGGGCTGGAGGAGATTGCAGAGATTGGGAGGAGTGAATACGTGGCAGGAATCGAAAAGAAGAATGAGCATTTAAAACCAGGGTGCTTACTCAAGTGAGTGCCAATGTAATAGCCCAAAGAAATGAAGCTCCAGGGCTAAAGACTGCAATGACTGGAATGTGGAACATTTAACTATTACATAACAGAAGCTTCTCATTTTCTCTACATTCTACTGCATTTCCTACCTCCTTGCTAAGTTCACTGTGCTCATAGATGTGTCGGATCTCATCGCTGCTGAAGTTGACAGATGCCTCTGCACTGCCTGAGCTGTACGAGGCCAGCTGAGGGTAACGTTTGTTGTAGTGACTATATCCAGTTGTGGCATCGCTTTCATACATAGGATTATATTTCGTCCCATTCTCCACTGATTCCAGGTTATTACCTTGACTAGGGAAGGAGTGGGACACGCTTTTCTCAATATTCTGGCATAGCACACAGTAATGGTGAACAATGTGAACCGTACTTAAGGATACAAATATATTTTCTAAATTCTTTGAGGACCAACTGAATAGGACATTAGAGATAGCAGTCAATCAAGAGCAAAATTTGAGCATGTCATGTAAAGACGATTTGTAGAATTAAATAATTTTGTCAGGTAGCAAATGGTAACCAAGAGATAAATTTACGCCATTATTGGAAAAAATAACAAAATGCTATCCAGAATCTAATGATAATTACACAGATTAAATATTCGCAAGTTAGTCTTAAAATAGAGCTGTCAAATCCTGTCAGGATGATTGAACAGGATGGGCTCTATTATCTAGAAAAGAAAAGACTAAAGGGTGTCCTGATACAGTAAAGTTTTAAAGTTTATTTACTAGTCACAAGTAAGGCTTACATTATCACTGCAATGAAGTTACTGCGAAATTCCCCTAGTTACCACACTCCGGCGCCTGTTCGGGCCAATGCACCTAACCAGCACCGTCTTTCAGACTGTGCGAGGAAACCGGAGCACTCAGAGGAAACCCATGCAGACACGGGGAGAACATGCAAACTCCACACAGATAGTGACGCAAGCCGGGAATCGAACCCGGGTCCCTGGCACTGTGAGGCAGCAGTGCTAACCACTGTGCCATTGTGCGTCCTACACAGGTCTTTAAAATTATGAAAGGATTTGATAAGGGTGGAGATAGAGAAGATATTTCCACTTGGTGGCAGAGTGGAAGCAGAACCAATACTATGAACCATGAATATAAAGTAGTCACTAATAAATAGGGAATTCAGGAGAAAGTTCGTTATTCAAACAGTGGTTAGAATGTGGAGCTTGCCATCACAAGGATAAAGTAACTGGTAGGAAGATTAGAGGGGAGATGAGGAATCTTTTCACCTGGAGGATGTAAGGGATCTGGAACTCACTGCCTGAAAGGGCAGAAGAAGCAGAAACTCTCAACTCATTTAAAAAGTGATGGGAAATGCACCTGAAATCCTGTGACCTGCAGGGCTACAGACCAAGTGCTGGAAAATGGGATTAGGTCCCTGCAACCTCCATGGTGGACTAGGGGAAAGTTTATTCCTGCTCTGGTCAAGGCGCCCTTTCAAGATGATGCTTCAATCTCAGTGCAGCTGGCTTTGTCGGTGTGTTGAGGCATGATAGCGTGAAATACGTCCCCTTAATTTTTTTAGGCAGTGTCGTGCAATTTGGAGAGAAAACTGACAAACACTCCACCATTTTTTGGTAAGATTCCCCATTGTATTTCAATTAATGCTTACTGCTATTCCTTGGTAGGTGGGCAGTATGGTGACACAGTGGTTAGCACTGCTGCCTCACAGTGCCAGGGACCCAGGTTCAATTCCCAGCTTGGGTCACTGTCTGTGTGGAGTTTGCACGTTCTCCCCATGTCCGCATGGGTTTCCTCCAGGTGCTTTGGTTTCCTCCCACAATCCGAAGATGTGTGGGTTAGGTGGATTGGTAATTATGCTAAATTGCCCCTTAGTGTCAAGGGAATTAGCAGGGTAAATACGTGGGGTTACGGTGATAGGGCCTGGCTGGGATTGTTGTTGGTGCAGGCTCAATAGGCAGAATGGCCTCCTTCTGCACTGTAGGGATTCTATTCAGGGGGACTAGCTTGGTTAAGTGCATGGGGTTATGGGGATAGGGTCTCGGTGGGATTGTGGTTGGTGCATACTCGGTGGGCCGAATGGCCTCCTTCTACACTGTAAGGATTCTATGATTCCTTCCCAACAGAATATATTAACTTGTCTGAATTAAATTATTGGGGGAGTGTAAGGAATGAAATCTACTTGGGAAGAAACAATAGAGTGAATTTTCAACTTGCACCTAAATTGGGTTGTCAGCACGTTCTCCACTGGCAACTCACTGGTTGGGAGAAATGGACTGGATTATGTGTTGACAGGTCTTGTCATGAGGCAAACTAATTCCAAAAGGGTAACAGCCAGCCGCAGAACCTTTGAGGAGTCAGGAGGAGAATTCCCTCTGCATGTTTGTAATGTATCTGTTTGTTCTGTTACTCACTCTGTGGGTTCTTGAGGGGTACTTTTGGCATACTGAGCACGAAGAGTTCTGGCTATAAAGAAAATCACAGCAGAAGCCACCAAAAGGAACCCGGCCACTGAAGCGATGGCAATGGCCACAACAAGAGTTTCAGAGACATACTCCTCACAGTGCTCTCCTCTATACCACCAGTTCTCACCCACACGACACCTGCCAGGAGGAAAAATACATTTTTACTACCAGATTTAGATAGCAATAATTTATTGTTCAGGAACAATCTACAGCATGTAAGACATTCTTGTGACCGAGGCTAAAAGTTATCGCCCCTCTGTTAAGAGGGTGCACCAATCAAGAAAGCAGTAGTCGAGGTGGGTCCATCATTACTTTAACAGCATGGAGAGTAAAACCTTTTAACTGTTGACCTCATTTCCACAGCCTCAGTCATGTTTCTGTCCAAAACCAGCAGCAAAAAAATCAGTGAGTGTTTTGTCAAAGGGCGGAATTTTACTGGCACGTCCGCCCGAGGTTCGTATGATCCCGCCCAAGGCCAACGGAGAATGCCAGAATTGGGGCGGGCGTGCCAGTAAAATTCCGGCCAAAGTGTCTTTGTCAAAGATAGCGAGATCGATGAGGACTGGAATCCGAGGTCACCTCCCCCCTGACAATGCATCACTTAACAATCATAGTTAAACTGGGATCCCCCACATCAGTGAATTACATTTCTACTGATTTTAATTCCCTATTCTCAAATGACCAGACTTAATAACCACAACTTTCATTATATAGTGACGTTAATGTAATAAAATGTTTCCAAGTGCTTCAGGGAAATATTATCTGATGAAACATGAGTCTGAAATAAATATGGAGGTAACAACAACAGAACATGCTGGAAAATCTCAGCAGGTCTGACAGAATCTATGAAGAGAAAATAGAGCCAACGTTTCTAGTCAGGAAGAAGATCCTTCAACTGGCCTGGAGTGTACCAGGTCCTTTGGGTAAACTGTGTGGGAGGCAGAGATCCAAAAGGGATCTGTAGTTCTCACTCTTTTCCTGTGGCACCCAGCATGCACCTGGACAGGCCATTTCACATGACAATCAAGCATGAATAATAATTAGTTAAATTTCTGAAATTGAAACAAAGGGCTGAAGCTATGGGGAAGTTAGATTTTTTTTTGTTGGTCCTTAGTGCAGAACATTACCAAAGGTGAGACGAGCAGGAGGAAAGAGAAGATAAATCAAGTGGTAGTCAGCTGAAGTCAAATTAACATTGAAAGACCTGCGTTTTGCAAGAGAAGACTAAGCAAGTCCAGCAGTGTTGAGCTGCTGAGAATCAGTGGTGTGAAGGAGGCAGTGACGATGCAGTGAGCGAGCATTTAGGCAGTAAATCAACGTGCATAAAAAATCATAGGATCCCTACAGTACAGAAGGAGGCCATTCAGCCCTTCGAGTCTGCATCGACAACAATCCCACCCAGGCCCTATCCCCGTAGCCCCATGTATTTAACTGCCTAATCCCCCTGGCACTAAGGGCAATTTAGCATGGCCAATCCACCTAACCCGCACATCTTGGGAGTGTGGCAGGAAATCATTTGATATTAGCTGCAAAATAAAATGGAAGGTCATGAAGATCTGACGGAAGAAAAAAGCAGCAAATATATGTAAGTTACTTTTTAATTATTTTTTAAAAATTCCATGTGCAGAATGTGTACCCGACCTGAAAGTGCGTTTAATGTTGTGTGATGATGGCAGGTGCACACCCTGACATCATCGTGCACTCACACGATATTCCGGTCAGCAGGTACAGATGGGCAGAGTGTCTGCCAACAGTTATGCAGCAACTTGGGGGGACTATCTCCCCAATTGATCGAAAAATTATGCTGTCCATCCGATTTTAGTCTCACACACAGGCAACATCAGCAGGTGGACTAACTGTTTTTGCATGATTTGAGTGCAAAGGGGCGGGAGCAAAGGCTGGCCAAGGAGTTAGGAAATCTGGGGAGTGAGGTGAGGTGGTGTTTTTGAGTATTGTGAGTGTTTTTTCTTGTGTGGGATTCATCATAGTGTGGAGTTTACAGGACATTGTTCTCCTCTGGCACTAGAGATATGGATTCCTCTGCGGCCCTCTGCGCACAGGTCAGACCCATTTGCATTCCTGAAGATGAGAATAGTGTACACAGCAGGAAGCACCTCTTGTGAGAGAGAGCACAGGGAGCAAAGAGAGAGGGGGCCAGGTGGCTGCAAATATCACCTCAGAGCAGAAGCATAGGCACAGGGTGTTCAGGGCTTGTAGGAGGGACAAGGAGGACGACCCTGCAGAAGATACCATTACCCATCTGCCAGGATGTATAGGCAGTGATCAAACTACCTAGATGTTACCAAAGTCCAGTGCTGCAGGAGGCTCCGGCTTTCAAAGGAAGCCAATAATAAATCAATCATCTGCCAGATGGCACCAACATCCCATGAACAAATTTTAAAAATGCAATTTTCAGCACGTGCTGCCCAATGCGAATGGCCTAGGTTGAATTGGTGCCCCAGTGATTAGTGCATCACTGAGGTTGTTCTGAGCGATGAGATGCCTGCACACCATTTTCATCCTCACCCTGTCACCATTCAGCCCACTGGCCTTTTACCTTCCGCTGAGTCACCAGCGTCTCTGTGACCTGACAACTTCCCTCCTCGCTCACACTTGAGCTCCAAGGCTCCCAGTTCATGGTGGTGAGGATGGCCAGGTTTGGAATCCTTTCAGCAGTGGCTGTTCTCTCCTGGTTGTTGTTGCTATGTTTCTCCTGCAAGTAGGTGCAAAGCTCCACTGAGAGTACTCAGCTCTCCTCCTCCAGTGCCATGTCATGCTGCCCACATCTCAGATCACCCCCAAGAGGCTAAAGCATTACTACCCCTTTGGAAATCTGACCCTTAAATGGTCCCAGGGCTTCAGACTCGTCTCTCCAGTCTTGAGATGCATGGGCAGATGTGTGCTCTGGGAGACCCAAATATATATGTTTGATTGCCGCTAAGGATGGGCACCCTTCCTCAGTCCCCCACGCTGGACAATGCCCACTTACAACTTACCTGCACTGACAGTTTCTGGCACTGGAGCCAGGTGCAGTGGACTAAGTGATGGTTGCAGACATCCACTGCCACCTTTGCCCAAGTCTTCTTTGTTAAGTGGCGTGGCCTCCTCTTTCCATCCCTGGGCATTTGGGTGTCCCTCCTGGCTGCCACCGCTTCCAACAGTGCTCGCAGAGAGTTGTCAGAGGAACAGGGGGCTTGCTGACCCCTGGAGCTCCCCACCCACCTGGTGTGACTTCCAGTGAACAACATTTTTCATCCTTCAGTTTCTTCAGTGGCTTCTGGGTGCCGCCTTTAAACTTCGTGGTGGGTTGCCATTGGATACGGTGCCCACCGCACGCCTGCCTCGGCCCACCCAATGCCACAGCAATTCACGCTGGCCAGTAAGTGGCCAGCCAACGTAAATATTGCAAGTTCTAATTGATCGCAGTGGGACCAGGAAATGTGTGACCACTTCCAATTCCACTCACTGAATGCACACATCGCGCATAACATTCTACTCTGTGAATCGCCAAAGAGGCTGTGTTTGCAGGGTATGGATCGTGCCTGCACAACATGCTTGTTACCTGTAACCAGCTATTGGAATTCCACCGATAACTCACCTGTGCTTGAAAGTGACTTTGCAATGTCATTCAATGGTCTTGTATATTGTTTATGAGCAACAGAGGAGCTACAGGGAAAGGGACATATAGGAGAAAGTTCAAATCTAGACATTATCAAAAATATTTATGGCATAGCTGCTGTTTCCATTACTAAGAATTATACTACCTGTCTTTGGGGGAAAGGAGGTGGATGGAAAAGAATATGATACAAAAATTACTGGAATTATTTAACCCTGATGTAACCAGTCCTGTCAATATTTATTTAACAATCCCCTTAATGATACACAAATTTCCTATGATTACATTCAAGTGAGGATAGAATTTTCTTTGCCAGTGTGCCACTTGCCAGGGTATGTGTTATATAAATAAGATGTTTCATTCTTCATAATATTCTAAATATAAAGCAATCATTCAAGTTTTCTCATAACACAAACAGTTAAATCCAACACATAGTAAGCCTTTTGAAAAATGAGTCATGCATTCAGACAAGTCCTGAGTGCAATAACACTCTTTAGTTATTTAAATATTAGGTCAAATGGCCACTTCCTACCATCATGCTTCTCTTCTCTGCTTTTCATGGGCTGCTGCTATTTTTGTTTCGTGATCAATAATAATGACAACTTGTGGCATCTTTAAAATATCACCCCCACCATTTCAAATTTGGACGTCTCTTCATCAGAGCTGATTTTAGGGTTCTGGCACCTGACGGCATGGCCACCAATGGTGGAGTGTTTAAAACTGGGAATGCTCAAGGGGCCAGAATGGGGGGGGGTGGGGGGGGGGGGTGGAGTGCGGGGGGGGGGGTGGAGATATCGGAGGAGAATACAGGGATAGAAGGTAGGGGGGGAATTTAAAAGCAATGATGAAAATTTTAAAATCAAGGTATTGTTGATCTTGAGCTGGTGTGGATCATTGAGAACTGGGGAGTTGGGAGAAGGGGACTTGTTGTGAGTTAAGGCACAGACAGCTAAGTTTCGGATGACCTCAAGTTAGTCCAGCTTTGGAACAGTCAAGTCCAGAAATAACAAATGCATGGATGAGTGTTTCAGCAACACATGAGCTGAGGCAGAGACAAGGTTGGGTGATACTATGGAGGTAGAAATAGGTGGTCTTAGTGATGGTGCAGATATGTAATAAAAAGTTCATTTCAGGTTCAAAAATGACATCAAGGTTTCAAACAAAAATAACACTGCAGGAACTTAACAAGGTTCCTACAGCAGCACCTTCCAAACCTACAACCTCTACCACCTAGAAGGACCTGGAATAATTTCTTGAGGCCAACCCAAGCAACAGTGGATAAATTCAGGCAAAATACCTCCTGTTGGCATGGGGCCTGTATGAGTGAAGGCTGCTCGTGATACAACTCATATGGGAGCTGGGTGTGCATACAGCTGTTAAACTCTTTTCACACAACCTAACTACTGTACAATATAATGTACAATAAGATAGTGCTTGATGTTGTTGCGCTATAAGTTCTGTACTCACATACAATTCAAGGGAACCACTTCTACTTCTTCCTCACCTGTAGTAACTAACTCAGTGCCTCATCTGGTGATTCCTTAGCAACATCATTATGTATCTCCCATGAATGTATCCGCATTGATTTTTGAGGCCCTTACCGATCAAACGCATGTTTGAATGTGGTTCAGTTTACCAGTACTCGCAGGGGGATCTTGTTAACTAATTGCTTTCTATGTTGGAGTTTACACAATTCCCACAAGCTTTCCATTATCATAATTGATTATTGATATTTTGAATGTTCATACTGATTAATTGGCCTGTTAGTTCCTTAAGACCATGGTTAGAAGACAATGGTTAATGCAAGGATTTTTTGATTGGCTGTTACTTTCTCATTGCAGCCAACAGAATTATATTCTCACTAACTGCACCTTTTAGTGCTGAATTGTTGAGAAAACTGGTCTAAATCTGTTTTTTCAGTTCAATTTCACACTCGAATCTTCCCACTCTGTGGAAAGCAGAGGTCACAATCGTGAATCTCATTAAAAGCTAGGGGGGCGGGGCCTATTCACACCAGAGGCCCCGATCTGCCAGTCTCCCCATTTGCTGGCCAGACCGGAACCCTCGCAGTGCTGCCCCTCCAGTACCCCCGCCTGATCGTGGCCCCCGCAAGCATTCCCGGGCCAGCTTTGACCAGCCCCCGTCCAGGAACAAAGAACAAAAGAACAAAGAACAATACAGCACAGGAACAGGCCCTTCGGCCCTTCAAGCACGTGCCGCTCCCTGGTCCAAACTAGACCATTCTTTTGTATCCCTCCATTCCCACTCTGTTCATATGGCTATCTAGATAAGTCTTAAACGTTCCCAGTGTGTCCGCCTCCACCACCTTGCCTGGCAGCGCATTCCAGGCCCCCACCACACTCTGTGTAAAATATGTCCTTCTGATATCTGTGTTAAACCTCCCCCCCTTCACCTTGAACCTGTGACCCCTCATGAACGTCACCACCAACCTGGGGAAAAGCTTCCCACCGTTCACCCTATCTATGCCTTTCATAATTTTATACACCTCTATTAAGTCTCCCCTCATCCTCCGTCTTTCCAGGGAGAACAACCCCAGTTTATCCAATCTCTCCTCATAACTAAGCCCCTCCATACCAGGCAACATCCTGGTAAACCTCCTCTGTACTCTCTCCAAAGCCTCCACGTCCTTCTGGTAGTGTGGCGACCAGAACTGGATGCAGTATTCCAAATGCGGCCGAACCAACGTTCTGTACATCTGCAACATCAGACCCCAACTTTTATACTCTATGCCCCGTCCTATAAAGGCAAGCATGCCATATGCCTTCTTCACCACCTTCTCCACCTGTGACATCACCTTCAAGGATCTGTGGACTTGCACACCCAGGTCCCTCTGCGTATCTACACCCTTTATGGTTCTGCCCCGAATGCCCCGATGTCCAGCCCCCCCACCCCTCCAGCAGTGGCGATCCCCCCAACCCCCCCCTCGGGAGCCAGATGCCCCCCCCCCCCACCGCCCCAGCAGACCACCACACCCCTCAGCCCGCCCCGATCGCTGGCCTCCCTCCAGCCCTGACCGGTCCCAATGCAGAGTGGTAGCGGGACCCCCCACCCCCACTGATCGCCCCCAGGCCCCACCCACAATAGGCCCTGCCCCGTGGCACTGCCCGATGCCCAGTGGGTAGTGCCAAGGTGCCCCCTGGACATGGGCACTTTTCCCCTTGGGCAGTGCCAGGGGTCACAGGCTGGCATTGCCAGGGTGCCCATGCCCAGGGGGCACCACCCCACTGCTGTCCAGCCCCCAGGGGGCCCCAATTGCCCTCCCTTCATTCTGGCGGGGTCTCCCACCAGTCCCCCGAACGTGGGGAGCTACTCTAAACCCCGCCAGAGTGGAATTCCATGCCGGGCCTGATAATCACATTTAGAATACATTTAAAATACATTTACAAAAAGATTTAAATTACTTACCTCTCTTCCCGCCAGTTTCCAGCGCAGTCCCGACTGCACCTGCTCTATGGCTGTGCGAGACGCGCATGCGTTGGGAACACATGCACGAATCCCGCAAAATGGCCGACATGCACATCTCCCATCTCGACGTGCCAAAAAACGTGTGCGTCAGGATCGGAGAATCGGGCCCAGGAGACAATGTATTGTCTCCAGACAGGACAGCCAGTGAGACTTTGCAGTGAGACTTCACTGGCTGTCCTCTCTGGAGACAATACACATCTCTTTAACCTGTGCTAATGCTCTCTCCATTCACACTGTCTGTACCTTTAAGACTTCATTAGCTGTAAAGACACGCATTCCAATCATTATTCATTATTCTGTAAATTGAGTTTGTGGCTTTGTATGTCCTGTTTGCTGTTTATGAGCAGATCTCCCACTCACCTGACGAAGGAGCAGCGCTCCGAAAGCTAGTGGTGTTTGCTACCAAATAAACCTGTTGGACTTTAACCTGGTGTTGTTAGACTCCTCACTGTGTTTACCCCAGTCCAACGCCGGCATCTCCACATCCTAAATCTTTAGCAAGACACTTACTGGGTTGCCAGGAATAAAGTAAGTTACTTTTCTGAGTTCACCTCATCTCAAATGGAGATTAGAAAAATTCAAGAATTGGATATACTTTTGATCAGGTTAAAAAAAGCAATTTTCATTGTAGATACGGTCAGCAGCAAAGGGTGCTGGGACCAGAAATATCCTCTCAATGGCAATGGTCTTTTGACCGCTCTCCAAATGGTCCAGTCCCGCTCGCTACGATGCCCAAAACTGATGGCACCAGGAATGGTACTTAGAAACTTATCCAGACAATTGAAAAATTGAATAACGGAATAGGGAATAATCTGCAATAACTTTTTTAGGAGATGGAAAGAGAGAATCGCTGTCAGACAGTACGCCTGTGACATCCTGTAACACAAGACGTAAGCCACTTTATTATACAGGAACAGTTGACGTGCTGTTTCAGATTACCTAAATATGACAACCTATTGGTAGTGTACTTTGTAAATCACAGATCGTATACCTGCAGATTGCTCCTTGGCCTGGAATTACATCACATTTGCCATCATTAAGGCAGAAGTCTGTGTCTATATCACAAATGCTTTGGCAGGGCAGGTCATCCACACTCAAGTACCCAGTATTACAGACACATTCCGACTCTCCTGTCCAACGATTCACCACGCACTCAGAATAGTCATTGCAAGCTTGAAACTTGCACGGGTCAGCACCATCACCTGGAATCACAAGGCACAGCTGTGCATTAGTTACTGCCCCTGGTAAAAATAGGCATAATAAACAAATGCATCAATTGAACACACAATGGAGAGCGGTACAGAAAGCATATCATCCAATAAAAGATGAGCAGAAATTTCCTCCAGTTAAATATTGAGAATACCAAAGCCATTGTGTTCAGTCCCCACTCCAAACTCCATTTCCTAGCTACCAACCCCATCCTTCTCCCTGGCAACTGCCTGAGACTAAACCAGTCTGATTGCAACCTTGGTTGACTCCAAGATGAGCTACATATCTGTGCCATCACTAAAACTGCCTATTTCCACTATTGCAAAAGTAAAATTCTGCAGATGCTGCAAATCTGAAATAAAAACAAAAAAATGCTGGAAATACACTGCCGGTGCTGTCGAGCTCTGGAGCACCCTCGCTACACCTCTTGGGACATTTCATTACATTTGAGGTGCTGTATAAATATAAGTTGTTGTTCTTCTTAATTTTGTCTTGGATTATCATCTTTTAATGTTTTCGCACCATCAAAACTAAGCTGACGGGCCAATAATTGATATGTATATCACTCTCCTTTTACTTAGAGGAATGCAAGATTTGCAATCCTTCAATCTTCTGGCACCACTCTCATATCCAAGGAGAATTAGAAGATTGCGATCATAAATCTCAAAAATTTCCCTTACTTCCTTCAGCAACACATGCGGCATGGGTGATTTTTCTATTTTGAAGACTGTAAACCAATCATCTTCAATCAGAAGTGCCGAGTGGATGATCCACCTGGGCCCCCTCCTGAGGTCTCCAGAATTACAAATGTCAGTCTTCAGCCAATTCATTCACTCCACGCGATATCAAGGAATGGCTGAAGGCACTGGATACTGCAAAGACTATGGGCCTTGACAGCATTTCCACAATATTATTGGGACACTTGTGCTCCTGAACTAGCTGCACACCTAACAAAACTGTTCCAGTATAGCTACGACAACGTGGAAAATTGTCCAGGGTGTGCCCAGTCCCCAAAAAGAAAACAGGACAAATCCAGTTCAACCAATTACCACATCAGTCTACTCTTAATCATCAACAACGTGATGGTGTCATCAAACAGCACCTCCTCAGCAATAACCTGCTCATTGGTGTTCAGTTTGGGTACCTCCAGGACCACTTAGCTCCTGATCTCATTACAGCCTTGGTTCAAACAAGGGAGCTGCACTCCAGAGGTGAAGTGAGAGTGACTGCCCTTGAATCAAGACAGCATTTGACTGAGAATAGCATCAAGAAACCATAGCAAAATTGGAATCAATGGGAATCGGGGTAAAACCCTCCACTGGTTGGAGTCCTAAAGGAAGGCACAAAGGAAGATGGTTGTGGCTGTTGGAGGTCAGAAGTGGGGGTGTTTGCTGATGATTGCACAATGTTCAGTAATATTCTCAACTATGCAGATATTGAAGCAGTCCTTGTCCATATAGCAAAACCTGGACAACATTCAAGCATGGGCTGATAAATGGCAAGTTAACATTCATGCCACACAAGTGTCAGGCAAAGACCACCCATAACAACAGGCAATCTAACCATTTTCCTTTATATTCAATGGCATTGCCATTGTTGAATGCCCCTCTATCAACTTCTTGGGGGTTGATCAGAACATTAATCAGAAACATTAATTAACATTAATCAGAAACTGAACTGGACTAACCATATAAATACTGTGGCTACCAGAGCAGGTCAGAAGCTGGGGATTCTGAGCCGAGTTGCTCATGCCCCAAAACCTGTCCAACATCTACGTGGGACAAGTCAGGAGTGTGATGGAATGTTCTCTCCTTGCCTGGGTGAGGGCAGCTGCAACAACACTCAAGAAGATCAAGACCATACAGGACAAAGCAGCCCACTTGATTGGTACCCCATTCAGCTCCTTCAACATTCGCTCCCTCCAACACCAACACACAATTCCAGCAAGATGCACTATGTACAAAATGCACTGCAGCAATTCACCAAGGTTCTTTCAACAGCACCTTCCAAACCCGCAGTCTTCACCACTTAGAAGGACAAGGGCAGCAGATGTATAGGAACATCACCACCTTCAAGCTCCTGTCTAAGCCACACACCATGCTGACTTGGGATCTTATCATTATTCCTTCACTGTTGTTGTATGGATCAAACTCACTTCCGAGCAGCATTGTGGGTGTTCAAGAAGGCAGCTCACTAGTACCTTCTCAAGGACAATTATGTATGGGCAGCAAATGCTGGCCTTGCCAGTGACACCAACTTCCCCTGAAGGAATTTTAAAATTGATTCAGTGCCTCCTTTTCATAAATAATTTTTCATCAGCTTACAGCAACTAACACTGTCTGCCATCCTTGCATTCCTGTGCTGGGAGTACACAGAAAAGGTGGGATATAAGGCAATGTCCTGATTTTGCTTTGGTAATATTACAAGATCTTCGAAGTGGATTTCCCACAGCATGTATTCTTACATTAGCAGCCCTCCAAATGTCCCAGTTTAGGATTGTAGGCTGTTGTGTTGCCCTCGAAGGGACAATCACCACAGCAGTATCTGAAATTTTTGAAGGGGACAGTTTTTTCCCCAAGATTTTAGCTGCCTTACAAAGGGGCAGACTCCCCACTCCTAAAATTCAGCCACAAAGTTTTTTTGCCTCCAGTATCACGTAGGTGCCCTTGATGTTAGTCATGCTGACAAAGGGACCCCTGTGAGACCTTGCAAGGGTTAGTGATGGAGATCCCTGATGGGCAAGATTCCTGCATAATTGCAAGAATATTTTCAGGGTCTATGTAATTCTTTTTATTCATCTATGGGATATGGGCTTTGCTGACTAGGCCAGCATTTCTTGCCCATCCCTAGTTGCCCTTGAGCCACCAAGATGATTCACCATCATCCCAAGTCTTTTCTAATTGTTCTCAGATCTGACAAGTATCTATCTTGGAAACAAATTCTACTTTACAGGCATAGAGGTTTACAGCATGGAAGCAGGCCCTTCGGCCCAACTTGTCTATGCCACCCCTTTTTTAACCCTTAAGCTAGTACCTATTGCCTGCCATATCCCTCTATACCCATCTTACCCATGCAACTGTCTAAACGCTTTTTAAAGGACAAAATTGTATCCACCTCTACTACTACCTCTGGCAGCTTGTTCCAGACACTCACCACCCTCTGTGTGAAAAAATCGCCCCTCTGGACCCTGTTGTATCTCTCCCCTCTCACCTTAAACCTATGCCCTCTAGTTTTAGACTCCCCTACCTTTGAGAAAAGATGCTGCTTATAGTTCTGAAGATTGTTTATTTGATTAAGACTGACTTTAAATCAGCTGACTTGGAGATATTTTACCGCTATGGGACAAAGACCTCATCTGAAGGGTTTCCAGTCAACATCAGCTGCACTGAGCTCAACAGTTGAACATTGCACAGGAGCAACAAACAAGAAACCTCTTTTTTAACAAAACAATTGGGTGGGATTTTTCAGTTCCCTCCGCGTGGTGTGTTTTCCACCAGCAGAGGCGGCTCACCATTGGCTGCCGGCAGAATCTTCAGGATCTTCTGGTGCCACCAATGTCTATGGTGCTTTGTGTGGCCCATCCCACTGCTGGGGAAACCACCACAGTGGGTGTCGCTTTCGGCAGGACTGGAAAATCTCACTGGTAAGAAGGGCGGAAAATCCCACCCATTGCCACCTTTTGTTTATAGTACAAGTCATTGTGCAGTGCTTCTTAATGCTGTATTTTGTGTTTAGTAAATTCTCAAAAAGTCAGAAGAAAACCAATTTAGCCGATTCTGAAACCTGAAATCAATTTTATCTCCACACGATCTCTGTGAACTCTATAGAACCTTGGTTAATCATTCTAATATTACACAACTATTACGAGCACTGATGCCATGGATAAACATTAGAAGATTTTGGATTACTTAAATCCTATTAATGATATAGCTGGGTAGCCAGAATGCACATCCGAAATATCTGTCTCCTAAATAGTTTACACTAAAGTTATTCTGTAAGCTTGCTGGGCCCTGGGATCCAGCTTCTTTAGCATTTGGCATGAACATGGTCCTTTTCAAATTTTAGATACTTGTGGCAGCCAGTCAGTGTGGAAGAGCGTGTGTTTTTTAACAACGGAAACATTTTGCTTCTCAAAATCTGCACTAACTTATCAAACAGAATTGAACAGGAGTTTGCTGGTGACCTCCACATAGCCACTGAATGATCAATATGACCCATTGTGCATTCATTCTCATAGAAGGAGCAAGAGAAAATATCAATCCAAAATCATTCAACGAGATATCAATTAAGATGTACCTCAAGTGCTAAACTTGGCTGAAATTTCATTCCCATGTCAATATTGTTGCTTATTTCTAATCTATATATTGAGCTGATTTTATGTTTCTTGGATGGGATGAGGGAGGAAGAACAGAAAGTCAGTGGTCTACTCGTTCCCCCCAAGTCAACCCACCATCTCAGCTCGTCGAATTAAATGTTGGCAGGTTACGTCGGGCAGGAAGGCAGCCAATTAGGGGTGCAATGGGAGGGGGAGGGGGTCAGGAGTCTAGGTCAGTACATTATCTGTCAGTGGGGATATGCTACGAACTGGAGATCGATCACAACAGCAATTTAAAGTCCCCTCCTCTCTGAATCTGTCTTTACCTTTTATTGAAGGCATTTAAAAATGCCAAAGAAGGATTTCAAAAATCATATAGACTATCTTCACCAGCAGAATTTGCTGCCACGCACAGTCATGGTTCCCATGGTAGGAATTTCTTCCACCTTTGTGCTTCCTGTAGCTGCAGTAAAACAAGGTGGAGGTGTGCAGGACCCACCTACTTCACATCCAGCCTTTTATACATTCATCTTTATGTCTGTTGAAGATGTCCAAGCATGCCATATTGAACATATAACTTCCACATCTAATATTTCAGATCTAGGCCCAGGTCTTTCGACCTGTGGGTCATTGGAGACAAGTCCTATGACCCAAATGTCTGCCGGGACCCTGTGGAGCTATTGACGCACTGACCTCCACAATGATTGTTGGGGAGATTTGAGCTTCAAATGGGCAGACCCCCTGCTCCACAAGACCCTGCACCAACATCTCTGAGCTAGAGTCTGACAGTTTCAGACAGTTCCGATGTCTTTACCATGGGTGGGATTTTCTGCACCTCCTCCCTCAACCCTCTTGCAGTGAGTTTGCTGGCAGCAGAAGTGACTTAACATTGGCCACCGGCAGGATTCTCTGGTCCCGCCAGTGTCTATGGTGCTTTGTGTGCCTCACCCATCGTGGGGGGAGGGGGGAGGTCACTTTCAGTGGGTTCCAAAAGATCCCGTCAGCGGGAAGGGCCAGAAAACTCCATCCCAGGATAGTTACCCTGGAAATGTTGAACAGAAAAATCCTAATCTAACTCCTGGGTAACTACACAACTGCGACAACCACGCACCACACGCCCCCCTCCCTCACCCCCAATGACTCACATGACCCCCTGACTACTCACATGACTCCCCAACCTGACCCCACCTGACTGCCCTCCTGTCCACCCATCTTGACCCGATCCAACCAGCACGCCCAACCATGCTAACCCAGCCATCCATCAGACATGACTACCCTACACCACCCAATTATCCCCTAACCCCCAACCTGACCAGATTAGCCTCCATTTTTAATTACCCACCCCCCCTCCCCCACTAACTATCCCTACTGAACAGAACTGACTACACCTTTTTGGGAGCTGTTGGATGGAAGCCGGAGTCCATCTTTCTGAAAGGGCCAAGTTCCGAGGACCTGGCCAGAAATTCAGAGCAGCGTCAGAGCAAGGAAAAGTTGGAGCTAAGAGGCAATGTGACGATGATTGCCACTCCTCGGAAAATCCAAGCCATCGTCCATATCGTAAATCATGCGGTAAGTATGTTATTATATGTTTTCCTTATACAATTTTCAACAATGACAAAATAAAATAAGAACCAGAAATAGGTAACAAGAAGTTAAAATGAAAACTGTACTTGTCTTCTCGTAAAATAGTCCCGAATAGTTTATATTCAAATTCATCACGTGAACACTTCACTTGACAGGTTAAAGTATATAAAACATAAACAAGCTCTGACAAAGAGCCATCCTGACTTGAAACGGTAGCCATGTTCTCTCTCCATAGATGCTGTTATACTGCTGAGGCTTTCCAGCACATTCTGTTTTTGTTAACAAAGCACTACGCAGTAACAAGGTGGATGAAAACATTGATATTATCACCCATGTCCACAGCTTCTGCTTACTGGTTATGCTTTAGAATTGGTCTTGGATACAATGTAATCATGGTCCAGACCATTCCCGTGTATCCCAAATGTAGACACAAGAATAACTCCGAAGAGAGCAAGACTAAAACATGAGAAACATTGTACCTGACTCGACATCCAGAGAGTATCTATCGATGGCGAGGTTCATAGTTTGGTATGCTGTGTTGCAGAAATCATCCAGGATCAGGTAAACTGCATTGGTAACATCCTGAGGGGCAGGCTTTGCAAATTTCATACGGCTATTCACGATGATGCTACCATTTCTGAAGTTTAGGATTTCAAGGTGCTTAAAATCAGTCAGGTTGGACTGCAGATAGGGAACAAGCTAGAAAAGAAGCAAGCAAAACTCGGGTTATAGAAGTTTAATTGGATCACACATTCCATTTTCATTTATTATACTTCATGCTCACTGCCACATTTTTTTACCCCAAAGTCTCAAATTTTCCCAAAAAGGGAGAACGGTTGGACGGGATTTTATGGCCTTGGTTGACCCGAGACCGGACAATCCCACCCGAGGCCAACAGGCATTTCCATTGTCCGCCCCTCACCCGCTCCGATTCCTGGGCTGGGTGGTAGAATTCTGGCAAATATGTTTGATAAACCTGATAGACAAAGAACAAAGAACAATACAGCACAGGAACAGGCCCTTCGGCCCTCCAAGCCTGCGCCGCTCATGTGCCCACTAGACCATCCTTTTGCATCCCTCTATTCCCAGTCTGTTCATGTGGCTATCTAGATAAGTCTTAAACGATCCCAGCGTGTCCGCCTCAATCACCTTGCTTGGCAGTGCATTCCAGGCCCCCACCACCCTCTGTGTAAAATACATCCCCCTGACATCTGTGTTGAACCTTGCCCCTCCTCACCTTGAACCCGTGACCCCTTGTGTTCATCACGTCCGACCTGGGAAAAAGCTTCCCACTGTTTACCCTATCTATGCCCTTCATAATTTTATACACCTCTATTAGGTCGCACCTCATCCTCCGTCTTTCCAAGGAGAACAACCCCAGTTTCCCCAATCTCTCCTCATAGCTAAGACCCTCCATACCAGGCAACATCTTGGTAAACCTTCTCTGTACTCTCTCCAAAGTCTCCACATCCTTCTGGTAGTGTGGCGACCAGAACTGGACGCAATATTCCAAATGTGGCCTAACCATCGTTCTATACAGCTGCAACATCATATGCCAACTTTTATATTCTATGCCCCGTCCAATAAAGGCAAGCATGCCATATGCCTTCTTCACCACCCTCTCCACCTGTGCTGCCACCTTTAAGGATCTATGGACTTGTACACCTAGGTCCCTCTGTGTGTCTATACTGATGGTTCTGCCATTTATTGTATAGCTCCCCCTTACATTAGATATACCGAAATGCATCACTTCGCATTTATCTGGATTAAATTCCATCTGCCATTTCTCCGCCAAATGTTCGAGCCTATCCATATCCTGCTGTATTCTCTGACAATGTTCATCACTATTCGCAACTCCAGCAATCTTCGCGTCATCCGCAAACTTACTGATCACACCAGTTACATTTTCCTCCAAATCATTTATATATCACAAACAGCAGAGTTCCAGTACAGAGCCCTGCGGAACACCACTAGTCACAGACCTCCAACCGGAAAAAGACCCCTCCACTGCTACCCTCTGTCTTCTATGGCTAAGCCAGTTCTCCACCCATCTAGCTAGCTCACCTTTTATCCCGTGAGATTTAACCTTTTGCACCAGCCTCCCATGAGGGACCTTGTCAAACGCTTTACTAAAATCCATATAGACGACATCCACGGCCCTTCCCTCGTCAACCATTTGAAAAGGTAGTGGACACAATGGATGGGATTTTATGGTCTCACTCAGGCGAGACTGGAAATTCCCACCTGAGGTCAACGGACATTTCCGTTGTCAGACTCTCGCCCGCTCCAATTCCGTGGCGGGCGGGGTGGTAGAGTTCCGGCCAATGAATGTGGATTCAGTGTCCAGGACTTTAAGGAATTCCTTGGAGCTTATTAGAACATATTAAGGGGTACAGAGGGGGGTGGTGGTGAGTGAGCAAATAAGATTAAAAATTGGTTGAAAGAGAGAAAACAAGAAATTAGGAATTATGGTAGAATTTCAGAGAAGAACAGAATTAATTACATTCTGCATCGAAGTAGGTTTAGTGCAAAGGAAAGCTATTTTCTGTTGATGTTCCAGGCATCATTGGGATTTATATGATTTAAGGTGGTTGGTGTAAAGTGATTTTTTTAAATGGATTCAGTCAGTTGCATCTCTGAGTTGGCTGTGAGGCAAATATACTGAGCTCTATGTTAAAGTTGATACATAGTTAACAAAATATATAATTATCTATAGGCAGTCACATCCAAACATTGTATTCAATGAGAAACAACTGTCTTCAATTTTTTCAAGACATTTTAATGTATGAGCCACAGTAGGCATCATACGGGCAAAATCCAATCTCAGAAAGATCTCCAAAAAGTATAGTAATTTCAACATCTGCCTCACATTACAAAACACAAAATGTGTTTGAAAAAGTCAATTAATTTACTTACTTGAATAGCTAGTGAACGAAAGGAGTATCTTGAGATAAATCACAACATTTGTTGCCAGGTTTCTGTTCTGGAAGCACCTGGACTAATTAGGTGAACTGGAAATTTTCTTGTCTGCGTACAATGTCTAATTGGAAGACCATAAGACCATAAGACATAGGAGCGGAAGTAAGGCCATTCGGCCCATCGAGTCCACTCCACCATTCAATCATGGTTGATTTCAACTCCATTTACCCGCTCTCTCCCCATAGCCCTTTATTCCTCGAGAAATCAAGAATTTATCAATTTCTGTCTTGAAGACGCTCAACGTCTCGGCCTCCACAGCCCTCTGTGGCAATGAATTCCACAGACCCACCACTCTCTGGCTGAAGAAATTTCTCCTCATCTCTGTTCTAAAGTGACTCCCTTTTATTCTAAGGCTGTGCCCCCGCGTCCTAGTCTCCCCTGTTAATGGAAACAACTTCCCTACGTCCATCCTATCTAAGCCGTTCATTATCTTGTAAGTTTCTATCAGATCTCCCCTCAACCTCCTAAACTCCAATGAATATAATCCCACGATCCTCAGACGTTCATCGTATGTCAGGCCTACCATTCCTGGGATCATCCGTGTGAATCTCCGCTGGACCCGCTCCAGTGCCAGTATGTCCTTCCTGAGGTGTGGGGCCCAAAATTGCTCACAGTACTCCAAATGGGGCCTAACCAGTGCTTTATAAAGCCTCAGAAGTACATCCCTGCTTTTGTATTCCAAGCCTCTTGAGATAAATGACAACATTACATTTGCTTTCTTAATTACGGACTCAACCTGCAAGTTTACCTTTAGAGAATCCTGGACTAGGACTCCCAAGTCCCTTTGCACTTTAGCATTATGAATTTTGTCACCGTTTAGAAAATAGTCCATGCCTCTATTCTTTTTTCCAAAGTGTACGACCTCGCACTTGCCCACGTTGAATTTCATCAGCCACTTCTTGGACCACTCTCCTAAACTGTCTAAATCTTTCTGCAGCCTCCCCACCTCCTCAATACTACCTGCCCCTCCACCTATCTTTGTATCATCGGCAAACTTGGCCAGAATGCTCCCAGTCCCGTCATCTAGATCGTTAATATATAAAGAGAACAGCTGTGGCCCCAACACTGAACCCTGCGGGACACCACTTGTCACCGGTTGCCATTCTGAGAAAGAACCTTTTATCCCAACTCTCTGCCTTCTGTCTGACAGCCAATCGTCAATCCATGTTAGTACCTTGCCTCGAATACCATGGGCCCTTATTTTACTCAGCAGTCTCCCGTGAGGCACCTTGTCAAAGGCCTTTTGGAAGTCAAGATAGATAACATCCATTGGCTCTCCTTGGTCTAACCTATTTGTTATCTCTTCAAAGAACTCTAACAGGTTTGTCAGGCACGACCTCCCCTTACTAAATCCATGCTGACTTGTCTTAATCCGACCCTGCACTTCCAAGAATTTAGAAATCTCATCCTTAACGATGGATTCTAGAATTTTGCCAACAACTGAGGTTAGGCTAATTGGCCTATAATTTTCCATCTTTTTTCTTGTTCCCTTCTTGAACAGTGGGGTTACAACAGCGATTTTCCAATCCTCTGGGACTTTCCCTGACTCCAGTGACTTTTGAAAGATCATAACTAACGCCTCCACTATTTCTTCAGCTATCTCCTTTAGAACTCTAGGATGTAGCCCATCTGGGCCCGGAGATTTATCAATTTTCAGACCTTTTAGTTTCTCTAGCACTTTCTCCTTTGTGATGGCAACCATATTCAACTCTGCCCCCTGACTTTCCTGAATTGTTGGGATATTACTCATGTCTTCTACTGTGAAGACTGACGCAAAGTACTTATTAAGTTCCTCAGCTATTTCCTTGTCTCCCATCACTAGATTACCAGCGTCATTTTGGAGCGGCCCAATGTCTACTTTTGCCTCCCGTTTGTTTTTAATGTATTTAAAGAAACTTTTACTATCATTCCTAATGTTACTGGCTAGCCTACCTTCATATTTGATCCTCTCCTTCCTTATTTCTCTCTTTGTTATCCTCTGTTTGTTTTTATAGCCTTCCCAATCTTCTGACTTCCCACTACTCTTTGCCACATTATAGGCTCTCTCTTTTGCCTTGATGCATTCCCTGACTTCCTTTGTCAGCCATGGCTGCCTAATCCCCCCTCTGATAACCTTTCTTTTGTTTGGGATGAACCTCTGCACTGTGTCCTCAATTACTCCCAGAAACTCCTGCCATTGCTGTTCTACTGTCTTTCCCACTAGGCTCTGCTTCCAGTCGATTTTTGTCAGTTCCTCCCTCATGCGCCTGTAATTACCTTTATTTAACTGTAGAACCTTCACATCTGATTCTGCCTTCCTTCTTTCAAATTGCAGACTGAATTCTACCATATTATGATCACTGCTTCCTAAGTGTTCCCTTACTTTAAGATCTTTTATCACGTCTGGCTCATTACATAACACTAAGTCCAGAATAGCCTGTTCCCTCGTGGGCTCCATCACAAGCTGTTCCAAAAAGCCATCCTGTAAACATTCAATGAATTCCCTTTCTTTGGGTCCACTGGCAACATTATTTACCCAGTCCACCTGCATATTGAAATCCCCCATGATCACTGTGACCTTGCCTTTCTGACATGCCCTTTCTATTTCGTGGTGCATTTTGTGCCCCTGGTCCTGACCACTGTCAGGAGGCCTGTACATAACTCCCATTATGGTTTTTTTGCCTTTGTGGTTCCTCAACTCTACCCACACAGACTCCACATCGTCTGACCCTATGTCGTTTAGTGCTATTGATTTAATTTCATTTCTAATTAACAAGGCAACCCCGCCCCCTCTACCCACCCCTCTGTCTTTTCGATAGGTTGTGAATCCCTGGATGTTTAACTGCCAGTCCTGAACCCCCTGCAACCACGTCTCTGTGATGCCTACCACATCATACCTGCCAGTCACAATCTGGGCCACAAGCTCATCTACCTTGTTCCGGACACTGCGGGCATTTAAATATAGCACCTTTAATTCCCTATTGACCGTCCCTTTTTGTTTTCGTAGTGTGGTGGACCTTGGTTTACTGAGCCTTTCCAGACACTGTGTCATATTTTGTGAGATGGGGACTATCGTAACCTCTCCTGAGTGCTGTCTTTTCGTGATTTTTTGTAATCCTAAGCAGCTACGCTTCCCACTGATTCCTTCACCTCTTGGTTCCCTGACTTTCCCTTCCCCCCCAATCTCTAGTTTAAAGTCCTATTGACCACCCCATTTACTCTCTTCGCCAGAACACTGATCCCAGCTCGGTCCAGGTGGAGACCATCCCAACGGTATAGGTCCCCCCTGCCCCAAAACTGATGCCAGTGTCCCATGAAAAAGAACCCTTCTTTCCCACACCACTCTTTCAGCCACGTGTTAACTTCCCTTATTCTTGCCTCCCTATGCCAATTTGCACGTGGCTCGGGCAGTAATCCGGAGATTATGACCCTTGAGGACCTGTTTTTTAATTTGAATCCTAGCTCTTTATAATCTCTAAACAGGTCCTCTTTCCTAGACTTGCCTATGTGAAGGCCTGTCACATGACAATTCTGACTATTTCATCCAAAATATTTATTGCTAGCTCAATTCGTAAGTATCTCCATTTTAAAAATTGAATTTAACTGGTTCTAATGTTTTGAATTTTGCACTTCAGGTACATTATTTTAACCTGCAAAAAGATCTTAGGGCTTATATTCACTATTGTGTTATTTTCCATCTTCTTAAGGGACAAGCAGTACATGGGAACAGCACTTATCCTCCTGTGTACAATTACAAAATTGAAGGGTAGAGAGTTAATTCCCTTAATGAGGGTAGGGCAGTGGATGTTGTCTACATGGACTTCAGTAAGGCCTTTGACAAGGTCCCTCATGGCAGACTGGTGCAGAAGGTGAAGTCGCACAGGATCAGAGGTGAGCTGGCAAGGTGGATACAGAACTGCCTCGGTCATAGAAAACAGAGGGTAGCAGTGGAAGGGTGTGTTTCTGAATGGAGGGCTGTGACAAGTGGTGTACCTCAGGGATCAGTGCTGGGACCTTTGCTGTTTGTAATATATATAAATGATTTGGAAGAAAATGTAACTAGTTTGATTAGTAAGTTTGCAGATGACACAAAGATTGGTGGATTTGCAGATAGCGATGAGGGCCATCAGAGGATACAGCAGGATATAGATCAGTTGGAGACTTGGGCGGAGAGATGGCAGATGGAGTTTAATCCAGACAAATATGAGGTAATGCATTTTGGAAGTCTAATAAAGATAGGAATTATACAGTAAATGGCAGAACCCTTAAGAGTATTGATAGGCAGAGGGATCTGGGTGTACAGGTACACAGGTCACTGAAAGTGGCAACGCAGGTGGAGAAGGTAGTCAAGAAGGCATACGATATGCTTGCCTTCATCGGCCGGGGCACTGAGTTTAAAAATTGGCAAGTCGTGTTACAGCTTTATAGAACCTTAGTTAGGCCGCACTTGGAATATAGTGTTCAATTCTAGTCACCACACTATCAGGAGGATGTGGAGGCTTTGGAGAGGGTACAGAAAAGATTTACCAGGATGTTGCCTGGCATGGAGGGCATTAGCTATGAGGAGAGGTTGGAAGACTTGATTTGTTCTCACTGGAACGGAGGTTGAGGGGTGACCTGACAGATGTCTACAAGATTATGAGGGGCATGGACAGAGTGGATAGTCAAAAGCTTTTTCCCAGAGTGGAAGAGTCAATTACTAGGGGACATAGGTTTAAGGTGTGAGGGGCAAGGTTTAAAGGAGATGTGCGAGACAAGTTTTTTACACAGAGGGTGATGTATGCCTGGAACCCACTACCGGGGGAGGTAGTGGGAGCAGATACGATAGTGAGTTTTAAGAGGCGTCTGGACAAATACATGAATAGGATGGGAATAGAGAGATATGGTCCCCGGAAGGGTAGGGGGTTTTAGTTCAGTCGGGCAGCATGGTCGGTGCAGGCTTGGAGGGCCGAAGGGCCTGTTTCTGTGCTGTAATTTTCTTTGTTCTTTGTTCTTGTTAATTATTCAGTCATTGAGTCATAAGCTATGATTTGCTGCTGCGTCACGCTTGGCGCAGATGATGTTAAAGCGGTGCAGGGTGGGGGAATCACAGGCGAGGGGCCTAGCACATCTAGCGCTGGTGCAAAACCCCATTGGGATTCTTCCAACCACTGTACCAGAACATAACCTGCAGATTATGGTCTCCATCTGTGCAGATTATCTGCACAGATGGAGACCAGGTGAGATGGCCATGCTGGGGGACTCAGAGGCTATCGTAGCCCCAGGTAGCCAGGGAAATAGCTGGGCAGTGTCCAGCTAGCAATGCCAATCTGACAGTGCCACCTGGCACCCCCGGAATCACCAATTTGGAAAGCACTGCCAGGTAGACACTGCCAGGTGGGCACTACCAAGGTTCCGGTGGCAGTACCAAGAGGATGGGACCTGAGGGGGTGGAGCCTGAGGGAACACATGAAGGGGGGACATGAAAAAAGGGCATGAAGGGCGAGGCACGAAGCAGGTCATGAGGGGGGACCCACTGGGAGGGCCCCAATGCTCTGATGCCGGTTATCTATGTTGGCGAGGGAAGTGCGGGGAAACATGCTTTCAATGACAGTTGGGGGTCCCGGTGCCTGTGGCGGGAGAGGGGGGGATCTTCAATTTCACTTTGAGCTTGGAGCATCCTTTAAAAACGGCGCACAATCTCTGTGAAGCTGGGCTTGTTGGCATGTATAGGCCCCACCCTCTCAAAACAGGTGCAAAACTCACCCCTCCCAAAGTGTGGGAAGATGGTGATCTGACTCACGCTGGCTGGTTTTCTCACCCAAAATGACTAATCACTTTTTGGGAAAATTCTGCCCATGGAGTTCTACAGCACAGCAAGAGGCCCTTTGGCCCACCATGCCTGTGCTGGCTATCAAGCATCTATCTACTCCAATCCCATTTTCCAGCTCTTAGTCTATAGCCTTGTATGCTATAGAGTAATTAGAGTCACAGTTTCATTATGTTCCAAAAATGAACAGTAACATGTTCTCCATAATTATTGCTAACCATGCCCTCTAAGTGATGAGGTGCTTCATAAGGCTGATTCATTTAGGAAGGAGAGAACATAAACAGTACTATCCATCCTAAAAAACCTCAAAGTTCGTAACATACAACAGAATACTTTTAAGTGTAATGACTGCTGTTAATCATCATGAACGAACTATAATTAGTAGAGTCAAAGCCATTTTTGAAAAGGTGAACTCACTAATTCCAAGAATCGTTGTTCTAGCGCTTTGTACTCATGAGAGCTTTTGTTGAAGAGGTCATCAGAAAAAATCATATTCGTCACACGCAGGCTGAAAAAGACGACCAGTGCCTGCCGGGATATGTGACTATCACTTGCTTTTTCCCTCACTGTTGGAGCAGCAACTGCAAATTCTGTGTAGGCGCTAGCCACTTCTTCATTATCTGATTCTTCATGCTCCGGGATTATATCTAAATGATCCAGCTCATTTGAGATATCTTGAACCTCAGACCACGCTGCTTCATCCTCAGATGTATCATGGGGAGGGTGCATTTCATTGTGCTCTACAATAGTTGACCCATGGTCACCAATAGGAAAATACTCTGCCATCATATCCACTGCAGTAGATGCTTTGCTGTCAGGTTGTACAGCTGGAGATGTTGTCATGGGATCTATTTCCCTGATGGATTCATCATCAGAATGAACACCATTATCAGATTCACCGAATGCCTGGAGAGTGGTTGATGATTTGCTAACATTGTGCTCTGAGACAGACACATCAGTAAAGTCTGACACTATCTTTGATTGAGTAGCAGGTCCCATCATAGTGGAAGCACCAGTGTTATGTAGTTCAACGTTGTTCAATTCAGTAACAATAACATTGGACAATTCAATTTCTGGTGGAGCTAGCATTGTGGTGAAAGGTTGCAAATCATTAGGTAATTCTGTGTTTGGTTGGAGCCCATTTGATTGGCCTATGGAGAATGCATCTACCGAGGGGTGCGTCACTAAGGTCGATGCTGTGGTTGTCCGCAGTAATGGGGAGAAATCTGTCATGGTGGATGATTCTGTCACCAGTCGCTCCATAGTGGTGGATGCGGTGATAAATTGCTTTATGGTGGTTGAGTCTGGGATCAGTTGACCCAGTGTGGATGGCTCTATTACTACATCTTCCGTGGGGACAGATTTCACTACTGCATGCTCCATGGTGGCCGATTCTAATATTCCTTGCTGTGCACTGTCCGATTCAGTTAATACGTGCTCCTGGGTGACTGAACCTGTTGTGAACTGTTCCATAACAGAAGTAGTAGCTGGATTTCCTCGAATTGTTGACTCTGTTCCTTGATACTCTGTGACAAAGGGTTCTGTTATCGCTTGACCTTTGGTGACTAATTCAGTGGTTGGCAGCGCTGAAACAAAGGACTTTTCAGTTGGCTCTAGTGTTGTTGAATGTTCTGTGAAGGGTTCAGCCCTTAAGGTTGAGTCACTGGAATAGTAATTTAAAAAATTTATTGGTTCAGATGTTTGCATTGTTAATTCTAATAGATTATCTGGCATCCATTCAACAGGGACTTTTTTACTTATCGCCTCTGCAGCATGAGATTTGATTTCAATAGCAATATGGTTGTCTGAAGCTGTTTCAATTAACGCAGGTACATCTATTTCATTTGAGATAACCATATCTGCATCTATTTCAGGAGGCTGATCAATCAAATCCTCTACGTTTACACTGGGTCGATTTGTCAGATAGTCCATATTGGCTTCATCATAATGGTGCATACTTGTGAGCTGAACTGAATTGCTGTCCGGTGACCCACTTTCTGCCTTGTCATGAACAATTGGCTGAAGAACTGCGGTAGTCCAAGACCACAAAAAGTCTTGCTCAGTCCCTGACCCAGACTCATAGTCAAAATTAGGACCTCCATCAAAACTCGGCTGCGTTTTTGTACCATCGGATGTGTTTGTTATAGAGACCTGTATTCCGGGCAAATCAGAGGTCTCCTGTAAGTCTTCATGGTCAATCGGAGGGGTCAGATCTGTTGCAGATGGTGCAAATACAGCAAACACTGTGCTAGCTGGCATTAATATCTTCTCTTCAGAAACATTTTGCTGTTCCAAAGGTGTAATATAGTCAGTTGATGCAATGGGAGTGTTTGCGGCTTCTGACAGTCTTTCCCCAGTTGTTTGATCAGAGAGCAAATCAAAGACTGTTGACTGTGGCTGTGACAATAGTTCAGAACCCGAGAGGTAATCCTCTGACCCATCCGCTTTGTTTGCAAATTCTGAAAGTCAAGAGAATATATTATTCTACTTGTAACTTTATTGGGAACATACATCAGTAATCATCACAGTGCTACTTGTGTCTCACTATACCACATCTCAGTGATAGGATATGGGACAGACTCCACAACAAGTTAAAATGCATACTGTGTACAAGTGGAATTTTTTTTAAGTTTTGCATCCACATTAGAAACTATTTCAAACTGTTTTCATAAGTGGTCATGGCAAAAGGCCTTGGTTGATCCTAAATTAATCCATGTTGCACATCATTCTGGGGTTCAGAAAATGTTACATTTTCTTGATTTGATTTGATTTATTATTGTCACATGCATTGGGATTCGGTAAAAAGTATTGTTACTTGCATGCTGTACAGACAAAACATACAGTTCATAGAGTACATAGGGGAGAAGGAAAAGAGAGGGTGCAGAATATAGTGCTACAGTTGTAGCTAGGTTGTAGAGAAAGATCAGCTTAATATATGGTAGATCCATTCAAAAGTCTGATCGCAGCAAAGAAGAAGCTGTTTACGTGATCTGAGACTTTCGTATCTTTTTCCCGAAGAAGGTGTCTTGTTTGTGCCCTGTTATGCCAGACATGCAGCTTGTAAGTCAGTCCTTTCTTTCATACAGAGCATAAGGACAGACTCTAAGGAAAACGTAACTCACTGTGAAGGATTGAGGAACCTTCTTTTGAGATTGGGCACCTTGCCAAGTCAATGCAAAGAGAATTCAGAATTCCATCCAATTCTTTTCAAGCCTAAACTGGGAATACTTAACGTTGTCAGTTGTAGATTTATCTCTATTCTGTCATTGTACATTTTTAAGCAGCAAAAACAACATAGAAAACCGAAAAAGGAGATACCTATTGCTTGATTCTCTGGGTCAAAGTTGACGGCTCCAAGTGTAAGACTGGTTGAATGCTCTTAAGGAAAACACAGTTAATTACTATTTTTGTTTGTCTTTTCAGATTTGCGGCTCCAATACATTTCTCAGTTCTGAAGGATATTCATTAGAAATTAACACATCTTACCATTCATAAGCTGAAGAGTCTCTGGCTTAAAAGTCAGCGATGCATTTCCGATGAGATTTTCCTTATGCAAAGCCTCAACTATGAGATTCTTGAAGTCAATTATCGTATACGCAGCTGGAAGCTGATTTGCCGTTTCAAAGGAAAGGTCATCTACTTTATTGGAATTCAGATTGATGAAATTGAGTGTCTCATTTGATAAAGCTCGAGTACTCCCATCGAACGTCACAGTGTAGTGAACCGCTACATTGCTACTGCTGCACAGGAAGTAACATGCGTTAACAGAACATAAAATCCCTGAGAGCATTGGTTTACAGGGTTTGGATACTGATGGAGATTTTCTATATTTTGTAAGTTGCCCTTGAGTTAATTCAGATCACAAAGCTAGAGGTTTATGAGGTTCTAAATGTAGCTTGGAAATGTATGTTAATTCAGTCAGTTCAGAAGCAAAGCATTTTTCTGAGTTTTACACAACTTCATGGTTGCTGATGGTCAAATCCACACACAATGTAGAGCTGAGAAAAGGAGTGAAATTGACACATAAGAACTAGGAGCAGGAGTAGGCCATCTGGCCCCTTGAGCCTGCTCCGCCATTCAATAAGATCATGGCTGATCTTTTCGTGGACTCAGCTCCACTTACCCACCTGCTCACCATAACCCTTAATTCCTTTACTGTTCAAAAATGTATTTATCCTTGCCTTATATACATTCAATAAGGTAGCCTCAACTGCTTCACTGGGCAGGGAATTCCACAGATTCACAACACTTTGTGTGAAGAAGTTCCTCCTCAACTCAGTCCTAAATCTGCTCCCCCTTATTTTGAGGGCATGCCCTCTAGTTCTAGTTTCACCCGCCAGTGGAAACAACTTCCCTGCTTCTATCCCTTCATAATCTTATATTTTTCCACAAGATCTCGCCTCATTCTTCTGAATTCCATTGGGTATAGCCCCAGTCTACTCAGTCTCTCCTCATAAGCCAACCCTCTCAACTCCGGAATCAACCTAGTGAATCTCCTCTGCACCCCCTCCAGTGCCAGTATATCCTTTCTCAAGTAAGGAGACCAAAACTGTACACAGTACTCCAGGTGTGGCCTCACCAGGACCTTATACAGCTGCAACATAACCTTGCTGTTTATAAACTCCATCCCTCTCGCAATGAAGGACAAAATTCCATTTGCCTTCTTAATTACCTGCTGCACCTGCAAACCAACTCCTTGTGATTCTTGCACAAGGACACCTAGGTCCCTCTGCACAGCAGCATGCTGCAATTTTTTACCATTTAAATAATAGTCCATTTTGCTGTTATTCCTACCAAAATGGATGACCTCACATTTACCAATATTGTACTCCATCTGTCAGACCCTCGCCAACTCATTTAGACTGTCTCTATCCCTTTTCAGTGTCCTCTGCACACTTTGCTCTGCCACTCATCTTAGTGTCTTCTGGGAATTTTGCACACTACACTTGGTTCCCAACTCCAAATCATCTATGTAAATCGTAAACAATTGTAGTTCCAACACTGATCCCTGAGGCACGCCACTAGTCACTGATCGCCAACCAGAAAAACACCCATTTACTCCCACTCTTTGCTTTCTGTTAGTTAACCAATCTTCTATCCATCTGCACACTCCATCTGCCCGTGGAGACAGCAAACCACTGGTATTGAAGCCATGAAGAGAAGCATTGTGCACAGCTTTGCTTTGCCCATGCTAAACAATCTTAGGTTGGGGTGAAGAAACACACAAAAAATACTCAGAAAACCAAAGGAAAATAAAACAAGACTGGGACGCCATTAAAAATAACCTCAAAGAAATGAATTTACAAATTAAAGAACTATTTACCCCTAGCTATTTTACACTATTATCTAAGTAAGCAGAAGCACAGTGCCTAGCATCCCTGCCTCTGTGCCAGAAGCACCGGGTTCAAGCCCCACCCCAGGACTTAATGGCCAAGGAAGGTGCATTCATAATGCGGCTGACAGGTTGAGCATTAACCAGCAAAATCCTTCCAATAGCAGGCTGTAGGAGTGGGAGAGTCTCTTAGTCAACCATGCTTGGTTGGCTCCCCTCAAGCTGTAATCCTCTGGCGACTGACTAGTGATCTGTTCCAGGTAATGCTCACTATGGTATCAGATGCCTTACACACCACTAGATGTGGGAAGAGAAAATACAAACAATCTAAGTAGGCATTTTTTCTGAAAGGCCATATTTTTCATTCCAGAAACTGTTTGAAGATCATCCAAATTTTGGAAGGTTCCGATAAATATGATTAAACATAATAAATGTATTAATGTAAATGTAACTCTTCACTGCGAAGCTCCTCTATTTGGAAATAATCCTATCTATAATTTTGGTTGGAATGCTGGAACAAATCAAACTCTGGTCACTGTAAACACATCACTGTCAACTGCATTTGCCAGGGAGCAAATCCCAGAGTTGAGAATTCAACTAATGATAATTGTAGCTGTAAGAGATAATGTGAATAAAATCTAATATATAGCCTAATATTTGGGAAGCTACAAGTTTAGGAACATAGGAAACCATTAATTACTTTTTAAATGTATAAAAATGTACCAGAATCTTTTAATTCCACTTATGATATATGTTCCCTGTAGGATAAAGCATGTGTATATTCAATATAAGCCTTGTTAAAGAGAAGTCTTAAAATGGCTCTGTTTAGATCACATTACCTGTCTGGATTTAGATGTTCCCTAAAATAGAAGGCAAGAAAATTTATATTAGATTCAATATACTGAATTTATTAAGGCAGAAAATGAGATATAATTTACCCATTTTTTAAAAGTTGAAAGCATATTTTCATTTTGGTGTGGATGGGAGGGGAGGTAGCATACTTTAACTCATCTGCTTCTTGAGTAATAAGTATATATAAACAGACATGAAATGAGCCCATTATAAGACTCCAAGATACTACATACTCTGGTGTGATGGCCCACAAAGTTTGCTGTCAGCTGCAAGGCATGGGTGATTATGGATGGCCTCGAAAAGAAGCTTTGCTGAGAGATCTAGTGATCTCTGTGGTAAGAACCTCAACTCTCTCGATGTGAATGGATTGCTGTATTCCTTAATGAGAATCCCCATCATCCAGCTGCATTGATGCCATCAAGCTGTCCAAGCAACCAATCACACTAAAGAATTCCCACAGACAGCCAACAAGGGATTGAAAAGCAATAAAATCAAATCACCTTTCAAACATTTCACGGAGAGAAAAGTAATGATAGTGGCATACACAAGGTGGAAGCTGGAACATCCCAGAAAAAGAAATGTTTTGAACTATTATTCGAAAACTTCATTTTTAAAAAATCAAGTAATTAATCATTATGGAGACATTTAACAATGCTCTGCATTATAAAATTATATTTTCAGAGCCTGAATTATTGTTCAGCATTAATTATTATTCAGGTCTTGGTTGAAAATCCAATGACACCTGATTGAACAATGTGTAAGTTTTTATGGGGTTACTAAAAGTGATATAAGTGCAGAAAAGGGGAATTCTCACTCCATCAATCATTTCAATGTTTGTTGGTTCTGGCAGGGTAGGGAGTGCAGTGCAGCCTGTGCCAGAGAGAGCATTGGGTGACAGACTACAACTACAGGATTTAGTGTGTGGGCAAATTCACATGCAAATCCCAAAGCAGTAGTCATTCTCAGTAATAACTGCAAATGCCAACAGTTCACGGTTAAACGTTCTTCCCCACCCCCGCCTCACCAACCAAAACTTTTCCATCCCCACAAAGTCTGGACCAGCATATTTATTCCCAACACTTGCAAAAGGAATCCCAATTCCACCCTCCATCTAAAACATGCTTGTTTATAGGGGCGGCAAGGTGGCACAGTGGTTAGCACTGTTGCCTCACTGCACCAGGGACCCGGGTTCGATTCCTGGCTCGGGTGACTGTCTGTGTGGAGTTTGCACATTCTCTCCGTGTCTGTGTGGGTTTCCTCCGGGTGCTCCGGTTTCCTCCCACACTCCAAAGATGTGCAGGTTAGGTTGATTGGCCATGCTAAATTGCCCCTTAGTGCAAGGGGGACTAGCTCGGGTAAATGCATGGGGTTATAGGGATAGGGCCTGGGTGGGATAGTGGTCACTGCAGACTCGATGGGCCGAATGGCCTCCTTCTGCACTGTAGGATTCTATGATTCTGTAGGAGTTAAGAAAATTAGCATTTCAGGTCATTTAATATGCAACAAATTCAATTAGAAATGTCAAACTCCCAAACCTGAAATCCAAGATATTAATTGTCTGATATCCTGGAAATTTTCCAAAGACATTCTCCATCTGTAATTGTATTAAAAGAGATGGAAACAACCATAACTTTAAAATATTAATCATTGAGCTATGAAAAATACAATTTAAAAGTTACGGAGAATAATTACTTCATCACCAAATTACAGTGAAACAGACCAATGGCTTTATTCGATGATAAATGTACTATAAACTATTAACATGTTAAAGGCAATGGTAAATATAACAGATTTTCTTTTAAGAGTCTTGTTTTATTTTTCAAAACGTACTGAAAAGTATTTTGTTTGACTGTCACAATAGAGCATATAACTATCAGCTGCTGGTTAGCATTAGGCCTCTGCAGAAATTTGTCATTGTACGCAGCTGTCTCAAGCTATACATCGACCATGGGCCAGATTTCATCTTTTCTGACAGGGTGAGAGAGGCAGAATGGAAACTCGCTCCTGCTATCTCAACTCGTCCAATCAAGCATCGGATGGCCAATTAGTGGTTGCCCAGCGGGAAGGTGGCACATCAGAGGTGCAAATGGGAAGGGCTCTGCGCCCAATCAGGGGTCTAAGCCGGGACGCCCCCCCAGCAGAGAGGGTTATGCCTCGAACAGGAAGCCAGCCACAGCTACACATTTAAAAGTCGGCTGCTCTCTGAATCTGACGCTACTCTTGTTCATAGCTCAAAAAAGCTCAGAAAAATCGAGTTGATAAAAAACATATAGACGCTGTCAACTCCACCAGCAGAATCTACAGCTACATTCAGCCATGGTCAGGCCTTTTCATTCACCCTTATGCAGCCTTGTGGTCGTAGCTGCGGTAAAATACTTCCAAACTTAGTCAACAAAACTAAGGAGATTGTCATCGACTTCAGGTAGCGTAGAGGAGAACATGCCCCTGTCTACATGAACGGGGACAAAGTAGAAAGGGTCGAGAGCTTCATGTTTTTAGGTGTCCAGATCACCAACAACCTGTCCTGGTCCCCCCATGCCGACACATTAGTTAAGAAAGCCCACCAATGCCTCTACTTTCTCAGAAGACTAAGAAAATTTGGCATGTCAGCTATGACTCTCACCAACTTTTACAGATGCACCATAGAAAGCATTCTTTTTGGTTGTATCACAGCTTGGTATGGCTCCTGCTCTGCCCAAGACCGCAAGGAACTACAAAAGGTCGTGAATGTAGCCCAATCCATCATGCAAACCAGCCTCCCATCCATTGACTCTGTCTACACTTCCCGCTGCCTCGGCAAAGCAGCCAGCATAATTAAGGACCCCATGCACCCCGGACATTCTCTCTTCCACCTTCTTCTGTCAGGAAAAAGATACAAAAGTCTGAGGTCACATACCAACCGACTCAAGAAAGCTTCTTCCATGCTGCTGTCAGACTTTTGAATGGACCTACCTTGCATTCAGGTTGATCTTTCTCTACACCCTAGCTATGACTGTAACACTCTCTCATTTCCTTCTCTATGAACGGTATGCTTTGTCTGTATAGTGCACAAGAAACAATACTTTTCACTGTATGCTAAAACATGTGACAATAAATCAAATCAAATCAAATCATGTCCGAAGCCCAAAAACTGCAGCAGGCAACCAAAAACTGCAGATAATGGTCATTAACAAGCTCAAGTGCTTCTTACTTAGTAATTCCAAAATGGCGAATGGGCTGCCGATTTCCATGCCCATAATCTTCCATAATTTTGGAGACGGGCATGGTGACATCATGTTGTCCATGCAACGTCATCATGCCCTATTTTACTTTCACAGGGGATTTGGGGAGAGTGGTGGCACCCAATTCACACCCACAAAGATTAGCCCTATTCCTGTGCAAATACTATGTCACCATATGCTGAAGCTCTATCTGTCCCTGGTGTTATAAAGGATGGGTCTGCCCACATTGCCACTGATAGTCAGAAGCTTTTTCCCAGGGTGGAAGAGTCAATTACTAGGGGGCATAGGTTTAAGGTGAGGGGGGCAAGGTTTAAAAGAGATGTACGAGGCAGATTTTTTACACAGAGAGTGGTGGGTGCCTGGAACTTGTTGCCGGGGGAGGTAGTGGAAGCGGATACGGTAGTGACTTTTAAGGGGCGTCTTGACAAGTACATGAGTGAGATGTGAATCGAGGGATATGGTCCCCGGAAGAGTAAGGGGTTTTAGTTAAGTCGGGCAGCATGGTCGGTGCAGGCTTAGAGGGCCGAAGGGCCTGTTCCTGTGCTGTAATTTTCTTTGTTCTTTGAATGCTCCATTTGGTCAAATCGCGCTATACCAACTGCCCCTTGTAGTAAAGTTTGTGCAGAAAAAGTCCAATTTCACCAAAAGTCAGGCTGTGGTCTGCGTGTAATGTCCTTGAGGACCTGTGGATAAAGGAGATGATGGATCCTGTCGGACAGTTCCCTGAACAGACAGGCAGAACACCTCATCAGAACTTTCGAACAAGCCCCAAGCTTCTTCTGGAATGTAAGTTTGCAAAGGATGTCTGACTTTTGTCTCAGTTTGTCCCGGGCAGCTCAGTAACACAGGGCTCTGTGCCCTCCAGATACCTAAGAGTGCCATGTACTGCATTTAACCAAACGGATTTGTATTCCACCAGAAACATCTGCATTTGAATTGTATTGTAATGTACCTTTACAAGCGTTTTGAATGAAGTATATTTTTGGGAAAAAAAGTCTACTGCAGAATTTAGGCCCCTGGTAACAAACACTGAAAAGTAATTTTTAGTCTGCAATGAGATAATTGAAACTGAATGTGCTCTTACATTATCTACCTCAGCACAGAGTTAATTGGCATGAGGCCAAATTACCACCCACGTAAATGCTTTGATTTGTCTTTTGTGGTGGAAGCCGATTTTCCAGAATCCTATATTTACCGGCCTGACTCCACATCAGATTTAAAGCATTAACACCCGTTGTTACGTTAAATATGTCACCTATTTACCGTCAGCAATGGCCAATGTTATTGTGGGAAGAGGGAGCTGCGATCATATTGATACCAACACAGTTCTATAGTAACTGATTGACATCAAGAGTGCCAACTGAGGACGAAATCTAATGAAGCTACATTCCAATTAAGATCTAATTTGTAAAAGGTGCCTTAAAATTCTTTATATGACTGGACCTGCAGTCCCGTCACTGGTAACTGTTCAGAACCAGTATCTCCTCATGCATCGACCCACTCACTCCATTTCACACACACCCACATCTGCGCACACAGACCCACGTACAACACACGCATACATTGACACATCCACATCCCCAATCAGGGCAAACCCTGGGCTTAGAATGGTTCAGAGAACTTGCTGCAAATGTTTCAATGTTCATCTTGCATCAGTTCCAATTTCACATAACTGATATGAAGCTGGCCACTGCGGCCTGATATTTGCCAGCTCTTTGGAGTGAGGTTGAGAGGCAGGAAGGTTGGAAAATAGTGGGAGAAGGTGGCGGGGGTGAGGGGTGGAGAGGGGGTGGGGGGGGGGGGGGGCGGTTGCCCAATGTCCTCCCAGCGCCTTGCCATTTTGCCAGAGGCAGAAAAGGTGGCAGACAGGCAGTCACTGAGAGTCCAATTGAGTCACTTAATAAACCAATAAAGGGACACTTTCCAGCTCATTGGGTATTTTCCAGAGCTTTTGGGTCATTCTGCCACATGGGGAGATGGTCAGGTAAACTTTGGTGGCCTCCCAGTAGGTTCCAAGGGGAGTCCTCTTTTTTGGGTGCTACACCTCCCATGGAGGGTACCCTGGATGGCAACAGTCACACCCATGACAATGGTACTGCTACGTTTAAAATCCATGGCCAGCTAACCAGGGCCTGCCTGCATGCCAATTTACTGACATGACTATCGCTGCCTTCTCATCCTGCAGGTGCAGTCTGAGCAATAGGTACCGCTACTGATTGGGTTGGTAATTCTTAAAGGCAGGCTGCCATCCTTATAGGGAAGGACAGACCTAGTGGCAGCCATTTAATTGGCTACTGCTTGAAAATGTGGCTTGGGTCCCACCACCCTCCAAAGCCGGGCCTACCCTCTGCACCCCGATTTCAGCACCAACATCAGGAGTCCAGCCACTTCTGAAAATTCCGGTCTGTGTTCCTAAATTTGAATCTGTTGCTTTCAAACCATTTTCACAGATACATAGACATTTACAGCAGAGAAGGAGGCCATTCAGCCTATCATGTCCATGCTGGTCTACAAAGATCTGACAACACTAATCCCATTTTCCAGCACTTGGCCCATAGATGTGGAGCTTATGATCCTGCTAACTGTCCTGGCTTGAGACAAGTCACACCTCTTTAACCTGTGATTAAACCTCTCTCCACTCGCATTGTCCATACCTGTAAAGACTTGCATTCCAACCATTATCTTGCAACCGAGTCTTTGTCTATATATTTCCCATTTGTGAACCCAACTCTCCGCTCACCTGATGAAGGAGCAGCGCTCCAAAAGCTCGTGATGCCAAATAAACCTGTTGGATTTTAACTTGGTGCTGTGAGACTTCTTACTGTTACGATAGTGCAAGTGAATATCTAAATACTTTTTCAATGTTATGAGATGTTATGACTCAACCACATTTTCAGGCAGTCAGTTCCAGACTCCCACCACCCTCCGAGTGAAAAAGTTTCTCCTCAACTCCCCTCTTAGCCTTCTACCTCATACCATAAATCTATGCCCCCTGGTTATTGACCCCTCTACTAATGGAAAAAGTGCCTTTCTATCCACCCTTTCTATGCTCCTCATAATCGTATACACCTCTATCAGGTCCCCTCTCAACATTCGCGAATCCAAGGAAACTAGTCCCAGTTTATTCAACCTTTCCTCATAGTTCAGCCCCTCCAGCCCAGGCAGCACCCTGGTAAATCACCTCTGCACCTTCTCCAGTGCAATCACATCCTTCCTATAATGTGATGACCAGAGCTGCACAGAGTATTCCAGTTATGGCCTGACTAGCATTTTATACAGTTCCAGCATGACCGTCCTGCTCTTGTACTCGAGGTCTCGGCCAATAAAGGCAAGTATTCCATTTGCCTTCCTAACCAACTTATCTATCTGTCCTGTCACCTTCAGGGATCTGTGGATGTGCTTTGTGGATTTGACATTGATGCTAAATAGATAATATCCAATTGTCGCCTTCAAACCATTTTCATAGATACATAGACGTTTACAGCAGAGAAGAAGGCCATTCGGCCTATCATGTCTATGCTGGTCAACAAAGATCTGACAACACTAATCCCATTTTCCAGCACTTGGCCCATAGACGTGGAGCTTATGATCCTGCTGCATTGTTTCAGATGTTTATCTGTGCCAAAGATCAAATTACTTATTTTACAATGTGGATAAAGAAAACAAGGCTGATTAAATTCATCTTTTCTGAGCCGGCATTCCAGTCACAAACATGCTTGTGTTGGCTGACAGCTGAAATGGAAAAAAATTGAAATGAAAGCAGTTATATGAGTCAACATGCAACAAGTTTGTGCCATTGTTCCATATTCGGTGAAGCCTACTCAGGGAAAACAACACTTTCGCTTGTACAGAACTTGATTGTTGCTGAAAAAAGACATTTGCCAAAGCTTTTGTCTTGCACTCATCAGAACAATCGCAAGTATACCAAGATCAGAGGAAACAGCAACTTTTTTTGGATGAGAAGAGAGTGCTGATTGGTTGGTAAGTGGACTCTAACTGGTAGGAGCATTACCATGGGGAATGGACCAGTTGATGGTGGCTCACAGTTAACTACCAAGAATTGTTTGAAATTTAAAGCAGGCATCTTGACTCTGATTGGTCAAGGGATTGTCCTAAGGAATGAACAAGCGAATGGCTATCACTTATTTTGATCAGCTGAAACGGGTGCAATGTGTGTACTTGTGTATCAATTCATAATATTAGTACACAGTGCATGCAAATATGCCGCACTGCAAGCCTGACTTCCAATCTTCAATTGATTGGCAGTGTAATTCTGAGCACACTGAGGGTTATTTAGCAAATGTTGTCCAATTGCAGAATCACATCCAATGTTGAACAACTGTGTTTTGAGTTTTGCAAGCACAAGTTGATTGGCTACGGTCTGTACATTGTTTGTTGTGAGCAGCGGAAGGGATATGCTGTTTGATATGACAGACCAGTCTTTGGGATGCATTGCCTGCATACCAAGCTACATACTGGCATTGAAATTCATATACCACATTACTCACATATCTGAAGAGACACTAACAACTTGGGCTGCAAAGAGCAAATTCAAAGAGAGCTACACAAAGACCATCTGCATTCCAAAACCCAAGTTTGTCAATTGGATTCTACTCGTCAACTGGGAAAAAGAGGCCGGTAGCCTTCCTGTCAATTCTGAGACATTTAATCTCAGCGACCCAGACAAGGAATACACGTCCCTTGTCAAAGTCAATATGGAGAGATGACAGTCAGGTGACATGACCTCAAGCTTGTGGAACCAGCTATATTGCCTTGCTGTACTACAGATTCAGTCTGCTGTTTACCATCCTGCAAGCAGCTGCACAGAAAAGGAGCTATCTGCCCAGGTCTGAATATTAGGCCCCATCTATACTGTTTCTGCTGGAACTTCTGTGCCAACAAGACTGATTTATTTCCGCATGTCTACCCCCACCTGTGAAGTCAACAACAGTGGAAAAAATGAATTAACCAGCATCGGTTTTCAACCTGCTAACCTCCGTGAAGGAACACCTCATTGGATTTTGATTCTGGTGTCTGGAATCCATGTGAAACATCGGTCACGATTCTCCCAACGCGACCCACAACTTTTCTGGTGGGTTGCAGTGGAAGGTGAGAGTCGCCGGCCTTGTACCGGGATTTGCGCATGCGCCGGGAACGCATACACATCTCCCAGAGCCGGGAACAGTCGCCGGTCAGACCACGCTCGAAGCTGGTGGGAAGACAGGTAAGTCATTCGAATCTGTTTCAAATGTATTTTAAGTATGTTTAGCAGTTCATTATCGGGAACTTTCAGGTCCCGATTGAATCTCCCACCCCGCCAGGAGTACTTCATTCCGTTTACACTAGCTCCCCATGTTCAGGGAGCTAGTGGGAACCCCACCAGAATGAAGGGGGGGCAATCGGGGCCCCCCAGGGGGTTGGGCGGTGGGGGGGTGGTGCCCCCTGGGCATGGGCACCCTGGCAGTGCTAGCCTGTGTCCCTGGCACTGCCCAAGAGGCAAAGTGCCCATGCCCATGGGGCACCTTGGCACTGCCCATCAGGCATTGGGCAGTGCCAAGGAGGCGGCACCTATTGGGCAGGGCCTAGGGGTGATCGGTGGGGGTGGGGGGTTCCCGCTGCCTCTCTGCAGACAGGATCAGTCTGGGATGGAGGGAGGGCAGCGATTTGGGCAGGTGGGGGGGGGGGGGTGGTCTGCCAGGGTGAGGGGTTCTGACCCTGGGAGGAGATCAGCAGGGGTGGGGTCTGCAGGTGTGAGGGGTCGGGGGATCATCACTGCTGGGCTAGACATCGGGGTGCTCTGGGGCAGCGGGGTCAGGACTGGCCCGGGAATTGTTGTGGGGGCCACGATCGGGCCATGTGGGGGGCTGGAGGGGCAGCACTGCGGTGGTCCCGGGCTGGCCAGCGATTGGGGAGTCTGACAGATCGGGATCACTGCGCATGCGCAGAGTTCCAGAACTGTCAGACCCCGACCCTGTCAGACATCCTACCTTGAGTTTGCTTTGAGGTTATTAATAGAAAAATTGGATCACACCAAAACTGAGGGGTTGGGATATACTCCATTGCTTATATAGGGGAAGGTAAATCTAAACACCTTTCTGTTTAGGGGCAGGTAATGATAGGAGAAATCAGTGCTATTTAAATTAACCCCTTCCTGTCCATACCAACGGTAAGTGGCCACTAATTGGCTGATCCAGACAAAATCTATGTTGGATGACTGTTCCTGACACAGGGTGCCTGCATTTGACCCCAATGTTGGGATCCTGCCCCAAAGCGTGAAATCCTGCCGCAGAACAGATGCACAAAACTTTCATTAAAGAGGTAGCTTTTATGGAATATCTTAAAGGAGAAGAGAGAGGTGGAAAGGCAGCTGTGTTTAGGGAGGGAATTCCTGAGTTTAGGGCAAGGCAGCTGAAAGCATGGCCACCAGACACGGAGCAATTAAATTGTGGGATCCTCAAGAGACCAGAATTAGAGGAGTGCGGAGACCGTGAGGCTTGTGGGGCTAGAGCAGATTATAGAGATAGAGAGTGATAAGGCCGCGGAGGGACTGGAAAACAAGGATCAAGATTTCAAAGACATTGTTGAATTGGAAACCAGTATAGAACAGCAATCAAAGCAGTGGTGGGCGAATGAGATTCAGAGGCAGCCTAAACATGGACAGCAGAGTTTTGCAAGAGCAGACATTACAGAGAATGAAGACAGGCAGCTAGCGAGGAGAGTATTGAAAGAATCAATTCCAGAGGTAGAAAAAGAATGAACAAAAATCTTGCATTTACATAGTCACTTGATCGGGTGGGGGAGAGAAATGCCATCTGGTTGGGGTAATGATGGGGGGAGCAGGGGGGCAGAAGTGCCGGATCCAATCGCGGGGAGAGAAATACCGGCTCCAATCAGCAGTGGGCGGGGGGAGGTGGGGGGGAGGTGCCGGCTCCATTTGGGGGAGAGAAATGCTGGATCTGATCGGGGGGGCGGGGTGGGGGGGCAGGTGGAATGGTTGGGGGTGGGGGGAAGGGGGGGATGAATGCTGATTCTGATCAGGGAGGAAATTGGAGGGGGTGGTGAATGCCAGCTCCGATTGGGATATGGGGGGAGCCCCTGAGACCTCCATAGTGGGCTGGGGGGGGGGGGGGGGGGGGTGGAGGTCACTGTCTGCTCTGATCAGGGAACCTTTTAAACATGGTGTCCCAATCTCAGTGCAGCCAGGTTTTGCCAGAGTGTTGAGGCCCTACCCCCTCCACTTGACGTATAAAACACCTTTTTTTGTGGCAGCGTGTAGTAAGATCTGCAGGGAAACGCACCGTTTTTCTCAAGGCAACCAACACTTTGCCATTTTTTGGTAAGATTTCGCCCAGAGTGTTAAGTTTTGTCCTTTTACTATTTTTGGAACCTCAAGCTTTATCTGTTGATTTAGTTTTAGATTTGTGCTCCCTGTCCCTTCCCGTAATGGTCTGTTTATCACTTCCCATTTCAGTACCATTTAAACTGAAGGCAGGGTTTACCGATAGTAATCCTTATGTGTTTGTGATATTTTGAGGAAGAACAGAGGAGAGATGTATGCAAATAAACCTGTACAATATCAATCAAACTAAACCCACCGTTACCTCCCAACTCACATCTATTGACAGAAGCACACTTACTTGGAATGGGCAGAGAATGGTGGCTCCATTGCCTGTACTTCATACACACACGCTATGGAAAAATTGTGTTGTGTTGCAACTGACCTCCAGCCACACTCTGCTCTAGAAATGGGACTACCAGTGGCTGCCCAGAACACCATTAGATAGGAGAGTCCAAGATGTTCCCACCAGCAAACAGCACCTTGGTAAATGTTACCTCCAGCCCTATTATTGTTGATATCATTGTATTCCATTCTCCCTTTTGATCTGCATGGCAGTGGCCCAATGGCACTAATGAGATCTGTATGGACTGGACTAACTCTCGATATGATCACTAGTTATATTGAAGTTCCATATTGGAGCCCAAAATGTCAGCAGCAATCCATGCATCATGGTTGGCCTTAAGGAACTCTGCCAGTGAAGGGTGCACTGCAGATGCTCATAGAGTTGGCCAATACTCCTTGCAGTGTTGTGAATCCACTGACGGAACTGCACATAGTGAGGTGTGAAGTACTCCTGTTGTTCCAGAATCCACAAAAAGTTCTGGCTTCGAACATGTTTCTTTTAAATGTGGCACGGTGGCACAGTGATTAGCACTGCCCGCCTCACAATGCCAGCGACCCGGGTTCAATCCCCAGTCACTGTCTGCGTGGGTTTCCTCCGGGTGCTCCAGTTTCCTCCCACACTCCAAAGATGTGCAGGTTGGCCATTCTAAATTGCCCCTTAGTGTCAGGGGGATTAGCAGGTAAATACTTGGGGTTATGGAGATAAGGCCTGAGTGGAATTGTTGTTGGTGCAGGCTCGATGGGCTGAATGGCCTCCTTCTGCACTGTAGGGATTCGATGATTCTCTATGATTCTAAAAGCAGAGTTTGACAGGTTCACATTCCTGAGTGCCGCAACCAAGGATAGATGTAAACTGACCTTTTGGACAACAAGTTCCTGGGACATTACTAGTCCATTTCTTGGTGCCATTCCTCTACCATTTCCTTTCCCAATTCCCTGGTGTGGATTACCTGAGCTGTTACTTGCACTGGTAGCACCAGTAGGGTCAGCACTGCAGTGATTGTAAAACCTCTCACATCCAGACTGGAAAATGCGCCCAGAAAATACCAACTGCAAATTTTGTAAACTTGCCCCTGAGTTCTTCTTTATGTTAATTCTGAACCAAAGGGACTCAATTTCCATCAACCAAATGGAACAAAATAAATGTGTCAAAAAGTTGGATAAAATGGCTTTAACTAATGTGGATTTATAGGGATTCATAGCTTATAAACACAGCTCGCATCTACACAGTTCAAGCAAGGAATCCCACTTCTGATATAATTGAAAGCCAATATTAAAGATAAGAAAGGAAACCATAATATCTAACGCAACAGGGAATTTTCTCACCAAAGGCAGATTTGAAGTTTCTGTCAGGAGTCATACTTTTCCAAGTATATACAAAATAAAGAGACCAGCCCAAGATCAGCCCAAGAACCATTAGTTTAATTGAACCAGAGCAACACTGCAATTGCCTTAAAGGGATACACAGAATTCTACACATCATTTCTGTATGAAATATAATATTCTTATTATTTTAGAATAAACCATACCCCAACCTACCATGAGCTGTGTCATGGCAGATCTACAAATTTTGACTGTTGTTCTGTGCAACACACATTTATTCTCATCTCATATCGATATATAATTAACTCTCTTGTTGATCATAGCTAACTGCAACTCATAAATTTTTATGCTTGTATTTACATGGCTCACATTTTTCAATCTTCCAACCTGGTCACAGAATGCTTCTTTTTTAAAATATCTTCTATGAAGCCTCGATCTTACCTTAGTAAGAAGTCTCACAACACCAGGTTAAAGTCCAACGGGTTTATTTGGTATCACAGCTTTCGGAGCGCTGCTCCTTCATCAGGTGAGGTTGTCTCACCTGATGAAGGAACAGCACTCTGAAAGCTTGTTATACCAAATAAGCCCTTTGGACTTTAACCTGGTGTTGTGAGACTTCTTACTGTGCCCACCCCAGTCCAAAGCCGGCATCTCCGCATCTTGATCTTACCTTGGCATTGACATAATCAGCTAGTTTCTGATAATCCATTGTAGAGGGGTCAGAGAGTTCCTCAGTGTAGTTCTCCCCAGCAAGCTGGATGGTGAATTCCAGCATTTGATCTGACAGTTTCTTTGTAACGTGCTCAGTGTCACTGGGGGTCTGTGAGGAATCAGGAATAAATTACTGAAACGCTCAAAGACAATTCATCTTGACCTGGCCTAAATTAGCTCAACTCATTCCACTCGTCAATTCATTTCTAATATTACTAACATTACAAAGGGGGCACTGTGATGGAGGAGAATGGGATCTAAACATTTCTACAGTGGGGCAAGCCCAATGACATTCAAGACCTTAGAGGGAACTGGACAATGGAGACAGTTAATGCACTGTATTTTGTTCTCTGGAACCTGGAGTTAGTCCAACACAAGATTAAGGAATGAAAGTCTTTTCTTCCTGGGGACCAATGTAAAATAGCTTTGGAGCAAACTTATTCAAATCCCAGTGAGTACAGGCCCCTCAGCACAAATGTGCCTTTTAATCTGGTATTAGTTCTGAGAAACAGTGTCAATGTCAATGGAAAATGAATACTCCTTGCTCTTGCCAGCATATGATAATATTGCACATGATAATTCAAATGGAATACTTAGTCAGTATTTTGAACTGGTTTGATCGCTGTGTTAGGAACATATGAAATAGAAGCAGGAGTAGACCATTCAACCTATTGAGCCTATTCCACCATTGAAACAGATCATGGCTGATGATCTAGCTCTACGACATTTTTCTCCACTATCTCCGTATCCCTTGATCTCATTAGATTCCAGAACACTATCAACTTTTGTCAATGGTTGAGCTTTCACAGCCCTCTGGGGCAGAGATCTCCAACGATTCACCACCCGCTGAGTGAAGAAATTTCTCCTCATTGCAGTCCTAAATGTCTTGTTCCTTATTCTGAGATTGTGTCCCCAGGGTCTAGACTCATCGGCAAAGAGAAACATCCAATCTACATCTACCCTGACACGCCCTGTAAGAATTTTGTACATTTCAGTGAGATCACCTCTCATTGTCCAAAACTCTAAAGAATACAGGTCCAGTTTCTTCAAATTCTTTTCATTAGACAATTCTGCCATTAAAGGATTAGTCTGGTGAGCCTCAGTTGCACTCACTCTTTGGCAGGCATGTCCTTCCTTAGATAAAGGGAAATGAGTTGTAAACAACACTCCAGGTGCAGTCTTACCAAGTCTCTATATAATTGTAGAAAATCTCCTCACAATGAAGGCCAACATACCATCTGCCTTCCTAACTGTTTGCTGCACCTGCATGCCAGCTTTCAGTGACTCATGAACAAGGGCACCGAGGTCCCTTTGGACACCCACACTTCCCAGAGTCTCTGCATCTAAGGAATGCTCCACCTTTCTGTTATTCTACCAAACTAGATAACTTCACACTTATTCACATTATATTCTATATGCCATGTTCTTGCCCATTCGCTTAGCCTGTCCAAATCCCCTTGAAGCCACCTTTCATCCTCCTTACATCTCACATTCCCACTTAGTTTTGTGTCATCAGTAAATTTGGAAATGTTACATTTGGTCCCCACATCCAAATCATTTATATAAATTGTGAACAGCTGTGACCCCAGCACTGATCGTTGTGGTACCTCACTGGTAACAGCCTACCATCCTGAGAATGATCTGCTTATTCCTATTCTCTGTTTTCTGTTTATTTCTCAATTCTCAATCGATGGCAATTTTATGCTATTGAAAAAGGCAGTGGGAGGGTGCTGGTTAGAGCTTGGCCATCACTTACATTACCTTTTCATTTGTTCCCTTTTTTTCCAATGGTATAAAACCCATCACATTTCTACCTCTCTCCAGTTCCGAAGAAGGGTTGTACTGGACTCGAAATGTTAACTCTGTTCCTCTCTCCAAAGATGCTGCCGGACCTGTTGAGGTTTTCCAGCATTTTCTGATTATATTTCAGATCTCCAGAATCTGTGATATTTTGTTTTTATTATAGTTACTCAATGCACTTGCCTAGCATTAGGTTCCTGGAATTACCAGTTTAGCCTCAAGGTTATTTGAATTTCACAGGTATAAATGAGCAATAATACTTGCAGTGGTGGTGTGTTACAGTTCACTCAGGGAGTCTGTGTTGCTGTGGCAACAAGGACTTTTACATGCCTGGAGGGATGGTAGAGGCTCCAACCTTCTTTCCATCACAAGGCTGACCAGGGATCTCTTCTGATCTTAGTACCTGCTAGTTTTGTTGGGAGGATTTTCAAGTTGATACTCATCCTGGTTGGCTGTGTAATGAACACACCTTCCGTGCCCATTAGGTTCAAGGGTAGGTCTTGAGCCTAGAAGCTTCTGGCTTAGAGAAAGGCATGTTATCCACTGCGTCACAAAATCTCCATAATAATACATGTACATGGACACCATGGCAGCACTGTAGCACAGTGGTTAGCACTGCCACCTCACAGCGCCAGCGACCCGGGTTCAATTCCGGGTGACTTCCGGAGTCTGCATGTTCTCCTCGTGTCTGCATGGGTTTCCTCCAGGTGCCCCGGTTTCCTCCCACACTCCAAAGATGTGCGGGTTAGGTTGGCCATGCTAAATTGTCCCTTAGGGTCAGGGGGATTAGCAGGGTAAATACGTCGGGGTTATGGGAATAGGGCCTGGGTGGGATAGTTAGTGGTGTAGGCACAATGGGCCGAATGGCCTCTTTCTATACTGTAGAGATTCTATGATTCCATTTGTCTACTCAACTGAAGATAAACTGAATTAAAGAACAAGGAGGTTCACATAAAATCCTTTGCTTCGTCTGCATTATCGTATTTCAGCCAACTTTTGAAATTTCTCTTTAAATAATGAATCTTGAGCGTTGAGCAGTTGTTTTTAAAAGTATGTTCAGTCTCAGAAAGTTTCACAAATACTCACAGTTAACTTTGAACTTGCTGCCCTCCCCCCATATTATGTGAATGACCAATTATTGATGTTAATTCAACTCCCTCATACTGTCTCACACACTCTCTCAATCTTTGTTGTGACTACTCAGTAATTAAATATATTCAAAACTTTGAGAAAAGATTGGACAAAGCTGGATAGAAGGATGCTGATGATGTCTTTCTCACTACATATTTGAAATGTATTCAAATGTTATGTCAGTCACTAATATAACAAAAAGGTTTTAAATAGTGGATTGGAATCTCTTGCTGCCCAGCACTGTTACTAATAAACTGAGGAACGAGGTCCAATTCCAGATGCAAATTAGCTTCTTGCTTTAGATGGCCCGTTACAGGAAACTTGGTCCCTGGGCAGGCTCTAAGGTGATGCACCTCAAGCTACGAGAGACTCCACCTCAGTCAGAGGAGGTGGCATGGTGGTATTATCACTGAAGTAGAGGTATTGTCACTGAACTGGTAATCCAGAGACCCAGGGTACTGCTCTAGAGAAACCGGGTTCAAATCCCACCACATTAGATGGTGAAATTTGAATTCAAAATAAAAAAATAGAGAAATGACAAGCCTAATGAAGAACTTGTAACCATTGTCGACTGTTGTAAAAACCTGTCTGTTCACTAATGTCCTTTAGCGAAAAGACATTTGCCGTCCTTACCTGGTCTGGCCTACGTGTGACTCCAGAGCCACAGCAATGTGGTTGACTCTGAACTGTCACTCAGTTCAAGGGCAATTAGGCATGGGCAACAAATGCTGGCCTTGCCAGCGAGACCCACATCCCATTAATTAACAATAAAAAAAACACCACATCTCCTTAATGGATGGGGAAGGTTCATGAGGATGCGAGGTAGGGATTTTAAAAATGGGAACAAGGAAGAGATTGCATTGTTCCCATCGGAATTATCAATTAAAAATGAAATGTAAGGATCAATGCTAAAGCAGCTCATCTTAAATCTTTTGTCAGAATTACTACCAAACTCTACCACAACTTCATCCAACACACACAATTCTTAATGCATGCCTCAAGAACAATAAAAGAGAAAATAAAGAAAGTGATCTCATTTGAGTCAAAACTCTTTGGAAAAGGGGATTGGTCAGAATCTTGACTACAGAATTGTAAGGAAGTTACTAGCACAAAAAAAACATTGAATTATTCATATTAGAAATGGAGAAAAAGAACAAAAACATATACAAGGTGCAATTTTTCAGACCATAGCCCTGATCTTTGTGATACCCACTAACCTGCCAACCTGAGAATGATCAGTTTAGTTTTACTTTCTATTTTTTGACTGTTTCTGCACTACCACCGTGCTAAATGGGATAGACTTTGAAGAGATCGAGCAGCTCAAAACTGGGCATCCATGAGACACCGTGAAAATTCAGCAGCAGCAGAATTGTACCGAACCACAACATGTAACCTTATGACTCTGCATGTTCTCCCCGTGTTGAAGGAGAAAGAGGTGCTGGAAATCTTAAAGTGCATCAAGGTAGATAAATCCCTGGGACCTGATGAAGTGTATCTCAGGACGCTGTGGAAGGCCAGGGAGGAAATTGCGGGTCCCCTAGCAGAGATATTTGAATCATCGACAACCACAGGTGAGATGCCTGAAGATTGGAGGGTAGCAAATGTTGTGCCTTTGTTTAAAAAGGGCTGCAGGGAGGTGCCTGAAAACTACAGGCCAGTGAGCCTCACATCTGTAGCGGGTAAGTTGCTAGAAGATATTCTGAGAGACAGGATCTACAGGCATTTAGAGAGGCAAGGACTGACTAGGGACAGTCAGCATGGCTTTGTGAGTGGAAAATCATGTCTCACGAATTTGATTGGGTTTTTTGAAGGGGCAACCAAGAAGGGAGAGGAGGGCAATGCAGACGACATTGTCTACATGGACGTTAGCGAGGCCTTTGATAAAGTATCGCATGGTAGGTTGTTTCATGAGGTTAAATCTCACGGGATCCAGGGTCAAGTAGCCAAATGGATACAAAATTGTCTTGATGACAGATGCCAGAGGGTGGTTGTAAAGTATTGTCTTTCAAACTGGAGGCCTGTGACCAGTGGTGTGTCTCAGGGATCAGTGTTGGGTCCACTGTAATTGGTCATTTATATTAATGATTTGAATGAGAATTTAGGAAACATGGTTAGTAAGTTTGCAGATGACACCAAGATTGGTGGCATAGTGGACAGTGAAGAAGGTTATCTAGGATTGCAACAGGATCTTGATCAATTGGATCAATGGGCTGATGAATGGCAGATGGGGTTTAATTTAGATAAATGCAAAGTGACGCATTTTAGCAGATCAAACCAGGGCAGGACTTACTCAGTTAATGGTAGGGCATTGGGGAGAGCTATAGAATAAAGAGATCTAGGGGTACATGTTCATAACTCATTGAAAGTGGAGTCACAAGTGGACAGAGTGGTGAAGAACACATTCGGCATGCTTGGTTTCATTGGTCAGAACATTGAATACAGGAGTTGGGACGTCTTGTTGAAGTTGTACAAGACATTGGTAAGGCCACACATTTGGAATACTGTGTACAGTTCTGGTCACCCTATCATAGAAAGGATATTATTAAACTGGAAAGAGTGCAGAAAAGATTTACTAGAATGCTACCGGGACTTGATGGTTTGAGTTATAAGGAGAGGCTGAAGAGACTGGGACTTTTTTCTCTGGAGCATAGAAGGTTGAGGGGTGATCTTATAGAGGTCGATAAAATAATGAGGGACATAGATGAGGTAGATAGTCAATATCTTTCCCAAAGGTAGGGGAGTCTAAAACTAGAGCCCATAGGTTTAAGGGGAGAGATACAAAAGGGTTCAGAGGGGCATTTATTTCACACAGAGGGTGGTGAGTATCTGGAATGAGCTGCCAGAGGTAGTAGTAGAGACGGGTACAATTTTGTCTTTTAAAAAGCATTTAGACAGTTACATGGGTAAGATTGGTGTAGAGGGATATGAGCCAAACGTGTGCAATTCGGACTAGTTTAATGGTAAAAAACTGAGCAGCATGGACAAGTTGGACCGAAGGGCCTGTTTCCATGCTGTAAACCCCTATGACTCTATGGCTCTATGACCTGGAAAATGTGCAATAATGGCACAATGTGGCCAGACAGCATACTGAAAAATTCTCAGACGCAGCACAGGAGGCCAAGTCCACGAGGCAGACAGAGATCCAATTCCCACAGGGGATCAGCAGGTCTTCCAGACAGAGATAATGAAGGCAGTGAGAGCAGATAGTCATTATCGTCAAAGCCAGCAGTCTAACCCAGACGACCTGGATTCAGTGTGGCAAGATGACTTCACATGAGCTATCAAGGTTAGCGAGTGCATCTTCAAATGCCAAATGATTGAATATTAATTGTATTTCATCGAATGCAGGTGTTGTGCATTAACTGCTAATTCATTTGAATTCCTATAAATAACAGGACAGAAACTGTAGTTGTTAGGTTAGGAGGTGTATGCTTGCAATGAGTAACTCTAAATATATATAAAAGTGCGCAAAGATTGACTCAAGTTCTAAGCTTCACCAACTGGCAATAATTACAATGAATGGCAGCACGGTTGCACAGTGGTTAGCACTGCTACCTCACAGCTCTGGGGACCTGGGTTTGATTCCAGGCTTGGGTCACTGCCTGTGTGGAGTTTGCATGTTCTCCCTGTGTCTGTGTGGGTTTCCTCCGGGTGGTCCGGTTTCCTCCCACAGTCCAAAGATGTGCGGGTTAGGTGCATTGGCCATACTAAATTGCCCCTTAATGTCCTGGGGTGCGTAGGTTAGAAAAATTAGCAGGGTAAATATGTGGGGTTACGGGGATAGGGCCTGAGTGGGATTGTTGTTGATGCATACTCGATGGGCCGAATGGCCTTCTTCTGCAGTGTAGGGTTTCTATGAACAATCATTACAACTGAAGCACAACTCACAACTGCTCAGTTCATAAACCTTTTTTTCATTATTTGTTCATGTGATGGGGGAGGAGCTGAGAAGACCTGCATATCATGTCCATGTCTAATTGTCCTTGGGAAGGTGGTGCTAAACCACGTTCTTGAATCTCTGAAATCCATGTGCTGTAGACATACCCATAGCGCTGTGAGGGAGTTCCACAATTTTGAGCAGTAATGATGAAGGAACAATAATATAGTTTCAAATCAAGACAATAATGATGTGAAGGGAAGATTGCATATGATATTGCTCCCATTGTGCTGCCTTTCTGCTAGAGGTGTCAGGTTTGGAAGGTGCTGTTAAAGGAGTCCTTTATGCATCTTGTGGATCTTATCCACTGCAGCCACAGTGTGCCAGTGATGGAGAGACTCAATGTTTAAGGTGGTGGAGAGAGTGTCAGTTGAATCAGCTAGATAATGTTGAGTGTTGTTGAAAATGTACTCATCCAGGCAAGTGAAAAGTATCACCCTCCTGGTCTATACCTTATAATTAATGGACAGGCTTTGGGGAATCAAGAGGTGAGCCACTTATTACAAAGTGCCCAGCCTCTGTTGAGAGTGGGGGCTTCAGCAATGGTAATGTGCTATATAACCTGTAAATATGGTGAACGGGGTGTTCTGATCAATCCCCAGGATCATTATAGATATTGTAGGTAGAGTTTGTAAGGAGCAAGTAATTGCCAATAAAACTCATTTCAGATGCTCACAGATGTAGGATAAAAGGCAAAAATAACAAACAAATATAGTGAAGTCTATTATGGGTCTTGGCATTTGATTTCTGTTTCTCAATGACAAATATAACTCTGATAAGAAGCGAAGAGTTGCAAACCACAAGGCTCTAATCTATCCTTTCTCCATTCCTAGTGTTTGATAACAGATACTCTTCCTGTGGTTTTCTGGGTGTTTATTTCACAAGGGAAAAGACAAAAGCAAAATGCTGGAGATCTGAAATTAAAAACAGAAAGTGCTGGAAAAACTCAGCATGTCTGGCAGCATCCATGAAGAGGAAAATTGAGTTAACATTTTGAGTCCAATATGACTTCTTTGGAACTGTGTTGGACTCAATATTGGACGCGGAGCGTTAACTCTGTTTCTCTCTTCACAGATGCTGTCAGACCTCTTGAGCTTTTCCAAAGCTCTGAGTTAATAAAGGGCCTCATTATAAAAGTAGAAACTGCACTTGATTTCCATAACGTTTAACAAAATACTTCAAGAATTGGTCTGGAGGTTCAGATACTTTAACATTTGGCTCCTAATCAAGCAATACATACTATTCAAATTCTCAAAGCATATTTACATAGGATATACAACATTGAAACAGGCCATTCAGCCCAACCTGTGTCTGTTAGTTGGGGAGAGTCTGGATAATTTTCAGCCAAGCCTTTTAAGAAAGCACTAGGCGAAAGCTTCATTGTAAAGGAAAGGGGAAAATGCACACTCACTAATTCATTCCTTGTGAATCATACCTTCACTAAATCACTTGTTGAGTATCAGTGATATTCTAATCGTGCCGAATGAAGAACTGTACTGGCACTAATCTTCAGATTTTATCTGAATTTCTGCAGTATTTTAAGTCTGCTAGTCGTGATCCAACAAATTTTATCAGAAGTAGGAAGAGAAAAGAACACATCACCAAAATGGAAGTTAGTCACCCCAACTCTCATCCAGCAATCATGTCTCCTTAAGTGCAATCGAAAGCATATTGATTTATAATGTAAAATGTAAACAAAGGTGTACTGAAATGGACTTACAGTGTTCTTATTTTCTTCAGCTGTGATGTCTCCATTAGCATCTGACAATGAAATATAATGTTATTAAATACTTGGAGACTTTGCAGTCTTTATTTAGACATCCTGGCTCCCTGTCTCTGTTTCCCTCAGTAGTTTGTTCCCAGATTACTGACAGTTTAATGGTAATTAGGAATGGGCAATAAATGCTGTCCTTGGGTGCCTGCAATCCAAGAATAGATTCAATAAAAGATATTTTGCATGGCTACTATCAAACTGATTGAGACAATAAATGCAGAGGTAAAGACAAACTGTCATTTTTCCTCTGAGGTGAGCCGCGTTGAAATGTGGAGGGCTTACATTAACCCTACAGCAGATTGTTGGATCATGGACTGATGCAGCACTAAAAAGATGACATTCAGCCAATCATGCCTGTGCTATCCAATTGGTCCCACTCTCCTGCTCTTTCTGTAACCTTTTCCCCTGTAAACATTTACCTTGCATTTTGCTGTTGGAAATGACCACCCAATCTGCTTCCAGCACTTTTTCAGATAGTGCGTTCCAGAATCACCCCAACATGCTCAGTGAAAAAAATTGGCCGCATGTTATTTCTGCTTCTTTTGACAATCATCTTAACTCTGTGTCCTCTGGTTGGCAACTCTGCTGCCACTGGAAACAGTGTTTTTTTCAGTTAATCAATCAAAACACTTCATGATTTTTAACACCTCCATCAAATCTCCTAGCTTTCTCTGTCCTAAAGAAAACAAACCCAGGTGGAGTCTCCCCCAATTCCAACATCTTACAATTCCTTATTTTTGTCCGTCAATTCCTTTGCAATGAAATGTAATATGCCATGTGTCCCCTAATTACTTGCTGTATCTTCATGCTAACATTCTGTGTTCCTTGTATACACCCAAGTTTCTCTCTATATCAACATTTAAAAGTCTCATGACTATTAAAAGGTATTCTGCTTTTCTGTTGTTGCTTTTAAACTGAATAACCTCACACTTCCCCGCATTATACTCTATCTACCACATTGTTGCCCATTCACCTAACTTGCCTCTTACCCTTTGCAGCCTTTTTGTGTTCTCCTCAAAGTTTACATCACAACTAGATTTGTATCATACAAAGTTGGAAATGTATTATTTGGCTAAATCATTAATGGAAACACAGTTAAACATGGTTAATGTGGCTTCTGTACAAAGGTAGTACTGTAAACTTCTTTCTAGGGGAGGGGGACTGAACTAGCACCTCTGGAAATCACAACCTCAGCAAGGGGGAAGCTTGAGCATCTCTCATTTTGCAGCTGCCCTAGATGTAGCACAAGTGTCCAACATTCTCATATAAATCAAGACATCTTGGCCCTGATTTTACCGGCACAGACACCCCAAAACCAGGGCAGGCGAGGCTCACACAACGGCATTCCCCATTGGCCTTGGGCGCGATCTTAAGAACCTTGGGCGACCGTGCCAGTAAGATCAGGGCCCTTGACTCTACAAACTTTTGAGGTCAGTGGCAAATGTTCTGAGTTAGAGAATGTTGGTGGTGATGCTTGTGAGGACTCATCCATGGCTCACTCAGGAAATTAAGGATAGTAATAGATTGAAAGAAGAGCCAGACAATACTATGGAAACAAAAGGCAAGCTTGGGAGTGTTTTGAAAACCAGCAAAGAGCTACCAAAAATTGGGAAAAAAAGAATATGAGGGTAAACTGGCAAGAAATATAAAAACAGATTGTAAGACCTTTTCTAATTATACAAAAAGGAAGAGAGTAGCTAAAGTAAATGTCAGTCCCTTAGAAATAGGGACAGGAGAAATTTTCATGGGGAATGAGGAAGTAGCAGAGAAACTCAACAAATGTTTTGTGTCTGTATTAACAGCAGAAGACACAAGTTCCATTCCAGAAATAGATAATAAGCCAGGGACTAGAAAGAGTGAGGAAATTAGAGAAATTAATATCAGCAAAGATAACATATTGGAGAAACAAATAAAAATTACTTTAATAATAAATGTACAGACCTTTTCGTATGGAGTTGTTTTCAGTTGAAGGTGCACCCATGATTGTAGTTGTTTCTGGACTAGAAGGAGAATTATATCTTGTTTGACAGTTTACACAAATACACAGAGGTAAGTCATGCTGTGAAATACATTTTGGCAAAGGCAACAACCAATTTCATTAACATAAGTTAGTGCTGCATTGGAAATATTTATTACTGGATATTACGCAGTGCAATTGCGAAAATTTCAAATGCGTATCTTTTCAGAAAAATAGTTAATCTACGAAGCACTTCTACATGTTCTAAACCCTAATGTGAAATATAAACTTACGTGCACAGGTCTTCATTACTTGAACTTGCAAAAAGCAAAATATTGTTAATTTTCCTAACTGTAAAATTAATTACAATTAATTTAAATATTGCAATTTAATTGCACTAACAATGAAAAATGTGTTTTGTAGAAATCTACTTACCTACTGACTGTTTCGATCTGTAGAGATAATTTCTAGGGAGGAAATAAAGTTTGCATTTGAATTAGTCCAAAAATAATATAAACCATAAATTACTGAACCATTCAATAAGTAATACTGTGTTTCACAAATGGAATTTTAATTTAAACCTAATTTAGCAATTGAAAAATTCAAATTAATTAATGACAGTGATTAGCACTGCTGCTTCACAGCTCCAGGGTCCCGGGTTCGATTCCCAGCTCGGGTCACTGTCTGTGTGGAGTTTGTACATTCTCCTCGTGTCTGCGTGGGTTTCCTCCGGGTGCTCTGGTTTCCTCCCACAGTCCAAAGATGTGCGGGTTAAGTTGATTGGCCAGGTTAAAAATTGCCCCTTAGAGTCCTGAGATGCATAGGTTAGAGGGATTAACGGGTAAATATGTGGGGGTAGGGCCTGGGTGGGATTGTGGTCGGTGCAGACTCGATGGGCCAAATGGCCTCCTTCTGCACTGTAGGGTTCTATGATTCTATGATCACACAGCTACAATACATAAACATCCTTTTATATTCTTAAGATAGATGGGTGGAACAAAGTTACAGTGCCTTGGCGAGATGGTGGGTAATGTTACAAAGTTGGAAGTAAGTAGTTATAGTGAAGATAGGCTGTGGGGTTTGAAATTCAGCTCTTAGTTGGTGATCTTACTTCGTCTATCTCTAGTAATAGACTATTGCTTAACTAGGCTAAGATACACTTCTACCTAGTAATTCATAGAATTCTACAGTGCAGAAGGAGGCCATTCGGTCCATTTAATCTGCACCGACCACAATCCCACCCAGGCCCTATCCCCATAACCCCATACATTTACCCTAGCTGACACTAAGGGGCAATTTAGCATGGCCAATCCACCTAGCCTGCACATCTTTGGACTGTGGGTGGAAACCGGAGCCAAGGGAATATATATATTTATCCTGAATTCTCCTCCCCTCCTTTCCCAATACAATAATAATGCTGTGTTGCCATTCCACAACTTCACCAAAGTGGCCATTCTGCACACAAAAATTGTCAGTGAACTGCAGGAAACTATTTTACTCTGGCAGGCATCACAGACCACCCTGACCCTGTGCCCAACTAATATTCAGGAGAGATCAATAATAGGAATTGGGAACAAAAACAGAAAATGCTGGATGAAGCTCTGACGAAGGAGCATCTAGACTTAAAACTTTGACTCTATTCTCTCCCCACAGGTACTCTCAGACTTGCTGAGATTTTCCAGTTTTTCTGTTTTTGTTTCAGATTCCAGCATTCACAGCATTTTGCCTTTACTATTGGAAATTGGAACTTTGGCTAATTCCCCCCTTTGTGTGCTGAGGGCAATTATATCATTACCATTGTCCTGGCTGGGGTTAACTAACATCTATTTCATATTCTTGGCTCTATAAAAATCCAAAGAGTGGAAAACCCTTTGCTTCATCAATCTCATCTTGCATTCAGATGTTTGGCTTAAATTTATTGCTATTTTGCACTCTGCCCCCCTCCTCCTCCCACAAGGAAACAAAAGCCAGTATAAAAATTGGCAAGTCCTATTGCAGCTTTATAGAACCTTAGTTAGGACTTGGAATATAGTGTTCAATACTGGTCGCCACACTACCAGAAGGATGTGGAGGCTTTGGAGAGGGTACAGAAAAGATTTACCAGGATGTTGCCTGGTATGGAGGGCATTAGCTATGAGGAAAAGTTGGAGAAACTTGGTTTGCTCTCACTGGAACGACGGAGGTTGAGGGGCGACCTGATAGAAGTCTACAAGATTATGGGGGGCATGGACAGAGTGGATAGTCAGAAGCTTTTTCCCAGGATGGAACAGTCAATTAACAAGGTGCATAGGTTTAAGGTACGAGTGGCAAGGTTTAAAGGAGATGCATGAGGCAGGTTTTTTACAGAGGGTGGTGGGTGCCTGGAACTCGCTGACGGGGGAGGTAATAGAAGCAGATATGATAGTGACTTTTAAGGGGCGTCTTGACAAATACATGAATACGATGGGAATAGAGGGATGTGGTCCCCGGAAGGATAGGGGGTTTCAGTTAAGTCAGGCAGCATGGTCGGTGCAGGCTTGGAGGGATGAAAGGCCTGTTCCTGTGCTGTGATTTTCTTTGATTTGATTTGATTTATTATTGTCACATGTATTAACATACAGTGAAAAGTATTGTTTCTTGCGCAATATACAGACAGAGCATACCGTTCATAGAGAAGGAAACGAGACAATGCAGAATGTAGTGTTACAGTCATAGCTAGGGTGTAGAGAAAGATCAACTTAATGCAAGGTAAGTCCATTCAAAAGTCTGACAGCAGCAGGGAAGAAGCTGTTCTTGAGTCGGTTGGTACGCGACCCCTCAGACTTTTGTATCTTTTTCCTGAAGGAAGAAGGTGGAAGAGAGAATGTCCAGAGTGTGTGGGGTCCTTAATTATGCTGGCTGCTTTGCCAAGGCAGCGGGAAGTGTAGACAGAGTCAATGGATGGGAGGCTGGTTTGCGTGATGGATTGGGCTACATTTATGGCCTTTTGTAGTTCCTTGCGGTCTTGGGCAGAGCAGGAGTCATACCAAGCTGTGATACAACCAGAAAGAATGCTTTCTATGGTGCATCTGTAAACGTTGGTGAGAGTTGTAGCTGACATGACAAATTTCCTTAGTCTTCTGAGAAAGTAGAGGCGTTGGTGGGCTTTCTTAACTATAGTGTTGGCATGGGGGGACCAGGACAGGTTGTTAGTGATCTGGACACATAAAAACTTGAGGCTCTCGACCCTTTCTAGTTCGCCCCCATTAATGTAGACAGTGGCATGTTCTCCTTTACACTTCCTGAAGTCAATGACAATCTCTTTCGTTTTGTTGACATTGAGGGAGAGATTATTGTTGTCACACCAGTTCACCAGGTTCTCTATCTCATTCCTGTACTCTGTCTTGTCATTGTTTGAGATCTGACCCACTATGGTGGTGTCGTCAGCAAACTTGAAATTCGAATTGGAAGAGAATTTGGCCACACTGTCATAGGTGTTTAAGGAGTAAAGTAGGGAGCTGAGAACACAGCCTTGTGGGACACCAGTGTTGAGGATGATCGTGGAGGAGGTGCTGTTGCCTATCCTTACAGATTGTGGTCTGTCAGTTAGAAAGTTCAGGATCCAGTTGCAGAGGGAGGTGCCGAAGCCGAGGCCACAGAGTTTAGAGATGAGTCTTGTGGAAATAATAGTGTTGAAGGCTGAGCTGTAGTCAATAAATAGGAGTCTGACATAGATGTCCTTGTTATCTAGGTGTTCCAGGGTTGAGTGCAGGGCCAGGGAAATGTCATCTGCTGTGGACCTGTTGCAGCGGTAGGCAAACTGTAGTGGATCCAGGTAGTCTGGGAGGCTGGAATTGATTTGTGCCATGACTAACCTTTTGAAGCACTTCATAATGATGGATTCAGAGCCACCGGCTGATAGTCATTAAGGCACGTTGCTTGGCTTTTCTTAGGTACCGGGATGATGGTCGTCTTCTTGAAGCAGATAGGGACCTCAGATTGTTGTAAAGAGAGGTTGAAGATGTCTGTAAATACCCCCAACAGCTGATCCGCGCAGGACCTGAGTGCACATCCAGGTACCCCATCCGGGACAGTTGCTTTCTGTGGGTTGACCTTCAAGAAAGCTGCTCTGACATCTGCAATGGTGACCCCAGATACAGGTTCATCCAGGGCTTCCAGGGTGGAGGGCATGCTCTCGCTGACCTCTTGCTCAAAACGGGCGTAGAATGCATTGAGCTCATCAAGGAGGGGTGCATTGGAGACGACAATTTTACATGCCTTCATCTTGTAGCCTGTTATGTCTTGCAGACCTTGCCATAGTCGGCGGGGGTTGGTGTGACTAGCCTGGGACTCTAGCTTGGTCCGGTATTGTCTTTTGGCATCTTTGATGGATCCCCTTAGATCATATCTGGCTTTCTTGTATAGGTCAGTGTCGCCTGACTTGAATGCCTCAGACCTGGACATCAGCAAGCAGTGGATATCCCTGTTCAGCCTTGGTTTCCGGTTGGGGAACACACGGATTTGCTTCTCGTTCTTTGTTCTTTGCAATTGAGCACTTGATTTTGGTTTTAATGGTGACTCTAATGTGGGGAACATTTGAGACACTAGTAATTGTAGTGCAATTAGATTTAATGTGATCAGGCTTGCTGAAAAGGGTGTTGCACAGAACATCACAGTGATTTTAAATGATTATTTTGCATCAATATTCACTATGGAAGTCATTGTGGCAGTTGCCAATAATGCAGTCTAGCATTGACTTTGAAGGCAAAATTATCAAAATTGATGCAAATACATTGTTGGATAGAATTGTTTTGCTGCATAGAATCATACAGTGCTGAAGGAGGCCACTTGGCCCATTGAATCTGCACAGACCACAATCCCACCCAGGCCCTATCCCTATAACCCCACATATTTACCCTAGCTAGTCCCCCTGACACTAAGGGGCAATTTAGCATGGCCAATCCACCTAATCCGCACATCTCTGGACTGTGGGAGGAAGCCGGAGCACCCGGAGGAAACACACGCAGACAAGGGGAGAACGTGCGACTCCACGCAGACAGTGACCCAAGCCGGGAATCAATCCCGGGTCCCTGGCATTGTGAGGCAGCAGTGCTAACCACTGTGCCACCCTGCCGCCCATCTTCAGACAAACCTTTTTCCCCTTTGGGGAATAGTGACGAGGTCACGTAAGGATTCCCAAGCTGATTATCAGCCCATTGAACCACATCATGTACACTACATCCACGGCCAACAAGTCCTGGCATGGAACATGAACTGGGAGCTTCTGATCCATAGATTGGGACATCACCACTGTGTCACTAGCTGGATAGAATCAGGAACAGGGATATTTTTTCAATAAAATAACTTTATTTTAATTATTACAAGGGCAGAGAGCAATTTAATAGTCACTATAATCATTTGAAATGTGGAATCCTTTTCTCTGGAAATGCCTGGCTGCTATTAAAAAGACTATTAATTGGAAGATGTATTAAATTGAGGGGTTATTTCAGGCCAAAAAAGCTCTACTTTTATGACTCATAAGGTTACTATGAATATGGAGCTCAGTGACTCCGTATAAGGCAAATACTTCACAATGTTGCCAAACTCACTGCATGCCCATTTAGAAATAGAATGCTCTTGACATCCAAAACTCCATAAAGCAAGCATACCATAAGGATGGTGTAATACCTGTTTAGCAGAATTACAAAACCATCTGTCAAGCAAAGGCTATTTAAGAATACGGGCATTGAAGTAATTTTTCTGATGGTGTTTAATGGAAGAGTTACCATTATACAGTGGAGGCTGTTTCTACTTCATATTTTGAAATTCTTATCACTTTCCTACAATCCTCATTGTTGGTCTCTGCAGGGAACCTAATTGTAAAACTGTCCTGACCAGGCCAGTTCAAGCATTGTACTGAGAAAAACATTGGTCTTAGCCAGTGTTAGTCATACTCAGAACAGGTACAGAGAGGGAAAGAAGCAGAAATCAGACAAACACTTGTCAAATTCAAACACCCTTCCAGATATTTAGGAATTAATCCTTTCTAGCTCATTCACTTGACACTCCACTGGTATCATTAAAACACCTACAAGAAGCAGCCATCTGACATCTTGAGACAATGGACTGGAGGGGACATCATTCCAGCTGGCCACTTTCAGTAAATGAGTCAAACATTCCTATGAAATTCAGACTCTCTTGAGAAGTGTATAACCAAGTTCTTATACAAATTAAGACAGAATGTTGTGGTATTCTGTCACATTTAAAATACTGTTTATAGACTAAAAGATGAGCACAATAGTGTGCACTTAAGACTGGGAAACTGTTGGATTCCTGTCTGTGTTGAGTTAGATGATCTGTGACGGGGTCGTGATGAGGGCATTACAATTTACATTATTGTCTTTTAGTTAAGGGGGGGGGAAAGCCAGCCAAGCTGCCTATCACTGATTGTCTTCTAGTGTCCCCTGCTGGAAGCATGTGTGTGCAAATGTCAAATGGGAACACAACAGATTAACAGCACCCCCACATTCACTGGCCAGCTCTACACCTGAGGAACAACCACTTGGACAAAGTGGTGATTGACTGCTGCCAATTGAAGTACGAGTGGAATTTTTCAGCCTATCCCGCCGGCGGGATCTTTCGGTTCCGCCAAAGGCGACTTCCCCCCCCCCTCCCCCCCCTTAACCCACCCCCCACCCACTGTGGCGGGTTCCCCGGCAGCAGAATGGGCAAGCCACGCAAAACACCGTAGATATCGGCAGGACAAAAAGACCCTACGTTGGAAAGCACGGGGTGGGGTGGGAGGCAGAAAATCCCACCCTTACATCTTAGCATGAATCACCACCGTCTTATAAATCAAAGGAAAAATTAAAGGGAGAAAACTGGAGGAAAATTGAAAGAAGAATTGTTAATGACAGGAAACAGAGTTAAATGACAGGGCATTAATACAATGAAATATGTTTTTTTAAAAGAAAGGCATTGTAACGTTACTCTTCAATTATAATGGGGAACTTACCTCTTTGATCAGGGTTTGGTGTTCCTCTGACTGGCTGAAGTTTTCACCAATGTCAAAAATATTTATGATTCCTTGATCACACATAGTCATCCAGGCTTGATGTTCATGACGCGCAGGTAGCCTATCCCAGAAGGTTTTGAATGCTTCCCATACTGCTTCCTGACACACTAACAAACATAGGCATTGAGTAAGACATCTGGTAACTCATAGCAACCTTTCCATAAATTGTCTGGTTTTTTTTCCAGATTGACGAGGTAAATGATACTTGCAAAAACTTCCCCGCATGCTAAAGAGTCTACAATGTAAACCGTTGAGAAATTAATTAACTATTTGCTTATTTGTGAAAACACATACTCTCCCTAAACCCAGAATACTTAAGTGCAAGTTGGCAACAACTAGGGATAAACAACCCCTAAGTGTGCAAGAATTTAACCAGCTAAAGCACCAGAAGCAAGGTCCCCATTGCTTGGCTCACCTAACATTTGACTCAGATGATCATTTCTGCCATGGGGGGCTTCGTCTATTCTAATCTTCTGTTCTCAGCAATGACATTCTGAGGCAAACTCGATCACATAGAAACCTCACCACTTCCCAAAAAGATCATTACTAGGGCAGAATTCTCCCAAAAAAATGTCTAAGTGTCGTAACGGTGAGAATAACCAGTCTCTCAAGCATCCTCCCACATTCAGTCACTTTTTTGGCGAATTGAGAGTTTTGCACCGGTACTGGGGGGGGAGGTGGGGGGGGCCTAAAGCCCTGGTGAGCATGGGACTTCAGAGCGCTTGGATGCCATTGTGTGAGAGTGTCCCAATTTTAGAATGTACAGGGAGCCCCCCACCTCCCCCCATGGACAGCAGGGCACACCCCTCACCGGCAGCATGTTCCCCCACCCCTTTCCCTGACATGGGTCACCGACATCAGAGCATCAGGGCCCTCCCGATGGGCTCCCCCGTCCGACCCCCCAACTTATTCCCATCAAAACTGCCTTCACGATTCACCATTGCACAACCCCCCCACCCCCCCTTGTCGGACCCCCCCCCCCCAGGAACACCCCGCCAAAATGGTCCCCACTCAGGCCCCACCTCCTCGGCGCTGCCCCTGGCATAATGGTAGGACCCGACTGGCACCGCCAGGCTGTCCAGTGACCACTGTTGGGCTGTTCATTGGCTGTTACTGGGCATCCCTAGTGTGCCAGGTGGGCTGCTGCTAGGTGGGCACTGCCCAATGGGCACTTCTTATCCATACCCCCGACCACCCTGGGTTTCAGTTGCCTCTGAGCCCCCGGCGTGACGATCACACCAGGTCTCTGCTAATAGCAGTGATTTTTGCCAGTATCGCACTGTGGCTGAAAGCCGGTGAATTCTGTGTGCTGTGATTTGAACGGGCCAAGCATATTTAAATGCTACTTAAATATGCTAATCGTACTTGCCCCTTTATTGGGCGCGACCCGGTTTGCACCATTAGGAAGGGGCCGGGAGAATCGCAAACTGGTGCCAGCTACGCAACGGATATTTAGGCCCAACTATTCTCCGGGACTGGCACAGTCTACTAACGGTGCGGTAAGTTCGGAGAATATCCCCTCCTTTGATGTCCATTAGACAACTGACAAATACAAGTTTGAATCCTTAGCAGGTGGTCAGTAGGTATCAGGATTTCCTTCACAAGTTATATAACGCATCAGTGCATAAACACCATCCTAATGGCCATAGCAGAGACACACCATGCACTACTGAGCAGTATTCCAACGAGCTGATAGTGTGCCCATGTGTCTCTGTGCCAAATGTTCCCTTAAAAATTTGGTGTGCATGTTTTTTCAATATGCAGTACCTTTAAAATATTTTATCCAGCCATAGTACCTCCCAAGCTGCTGTGCAGCTGTACACACACAGCTTAGCAGGAATATTTCTCCGTGCCCTTTTCTCTATATATTCAACTCAATGACTCCTTCCCAATCAGTGAATCATCATTAGACCTGTCAATCAACCCAGCTACCTATTCTCTTATTAGGGTGCTAGTTTAAAGAATGGTGAGTGGGTTGTCCTGTGAGGAGAGGTTGAGTAGAATGGGTCTATATTCTCTGGAGTTTAGAAGAGTAAGAGGTTGTCTCATTGAAATGTATAAAATTCCGAGACGGCTTGCCCAATTTAATGTTTTCCCTGCCGGGACAGCCCAGAACGAGGGGGCATAATCTCATGTGTGCACACATGAGGACGGCCTAAAGCGGGATGTTGGGTTTATGTCACACTATCAGTAACCCCCACAGCTTGCCTCCTGGACTTGTGGAATCTCACTGGCTGTCCTGTCTGGAGACAATACACATCTCTTTAACCTGTGCTTAATGCTCCCTCCACTCACATTGTCTGTATCTTTAAGACCTGGTTGGCTGTAGAGATTCGCATTCTAATCAGTATTCTGTAACTTGATTTTGTGTCTCTGTGCCCTGTTTGAGAGCAGATTTCCACTCCATCTGACAAAGGAGCAGCGCTCCGAAAGCTAATGACATTTGCTACCAAATAAACCTGTTGGACTTTAACCTGGTGTTGTTAAACTCTTACTGCGTTTACCCCAGTCCAACGCCGGCATCTCCACATCTGTGGGAGGAAGCCAGAGCACCCGGAGGAAATCCACGCAGACACAGGGAGAATGTGCAAATTCCACACAGACAGTGACCCAAGGCTGGAATTGAACCCAGGTCCCTGGAGCTGTGAGACAGCGATGCTAACCACTGTGCTACCATGTCGCCACCTTCTTCTTCAGAAACTCTGTCAATTTTGAAATTCTCTATCCCAGAGAGCCATGTGTGCTCTGTCATTGAGTTTATTCAAAACATAGATCATACCAACCGACACAAGAACAGCTTCTTCCCTGCTGCCATCAGACTTTTGAATGAACCTACCTCACATTAAGTTGATCTTTCTCTACACCCTAGCTGTGACTGTAACACTACATTCTGCACTCTCTCATTTCCTTCTCTCTGAACAGTATGCTTTATCTGTATAGCGCGTAAGAAACAATACTTTTCACTGTATGATAATACATGTGACAATAATAAATCAAATCAAATCAAATCAGATAAAGTTTTGGGTACTAAGGAAATGGAAGGAAGTGGGGATAGGGCAGAAACTCTAACTCAATATAGAGGTTCAGCCCTGGGTCTGCTTGAATGGCGGAGCAGGCTCAAAGGGCAGTATAGTCTATTCCTGCTGCTATTCTTGCTATTATCAAAATGAATAACCGATATCCTGGCTGAGTGAGGTCTGGCTTGAGATAATAGACACTAATCGAATCAATCTGAAAGAGACTGAGTTGCAACGTTTCACAAACTAGCTCATCTGGCTTTAATACGCCTGCAGACTTTTTTTAAAAGCTGTGAAAATGCAGTTTGTTTCAAAATACAAGACAAAAGCGTGGATCATTCCTAAATCATTTCTGTGAAGGAATAAATTTCAAAACCTCCCAAAATGTGACAGGCACTCACAGATGGGCAGAGAATTTGCACAATTTTGATAGGTCACTGATGAACGCGTGGAAAATTTTAAACAAGAAACAGGAATTTTCTTACCTCTCAGCTTGTAATATTTGAGGTAGTTGCCAATGGCCTGTGAGATAGTTTCCTCTGGACATAGTTTAACACCATTCGGAAATAAAAAGGATCGTTTGTGTCTGTAAATCAAGTCTTTTATCTGCACATCGCTCCCCATCATCGGAGATTGAACGTGGCCACGAGAAAGACTTCTGGAGCCATTGTGAAGTCTGCTCTCATCTGAAACTGTCTTTAACACAACTGAAACAGATCGATTTTAACATTCATTACTGTTGACCAGACTTTGACAGCATTGTCCTTAACACAGCATTTTCACACTGTTTAGGTATTTTCCAATGTCTGAACACTTTACAGCCAAGGTTACTGATTCACAAAGAGAAAAGAAGTAAATGGAATATGAGAATATGAGCCTCAAAATCCATTACGGATTCTCATAAATGATTGAAATAAAAATGGAATTTGACTTTCCACTCAAAATAAGTTATAAGTGGATAGAATCAGAAAATGCAATTTCCCTCTCAAAAGATCTGGAAAATTTGTAGACTTCCATGTGATTAAATGCAGAACCTGGCTGAATTTGTAACTGGAGAATACCATCCCTCAATACGACCCAATTCGGAATGCCTCAAACTCGGAGCACTGCTCCCGCTTTGATAAAAATACTTCAAACTATGTCATCATTGACAACAAATTGTCCTTATTAGATTTTATAATTTATTCAATAGCTTAGAAACATAAATGCCATGAACCTAAAGTTCGAAGCTTTTAGCAAGTGCTGGGCAACACGTGTTAATGAGTCACATTTCTTGCACAGATTATAAATTCGGATTTGTGAAATTAACTCAAAGAAATCAAAATGCAGATTTAATTAAATTCCACAATAGCCGGAATTCTCCTGTCTGCTGCAGCCAAGTATCAGTTAACCTGTCTGCTATGGCATGGTGGCATAGTGGTTAATACTGTTGCCTCATAGCGTCAGGGACCCAGATTCAATTCCCGGTTTGGGTAACCGTCTGTGCGGAGACTTCACGTTCAATCCATGTCCGCGTGGGTTTCCTCCGGGTGTTCCGGTTTCCTCCCACAATCCGAGAGACATGCTGATTAAGTGCATTAGCCATGCTAAATTCTCCCTCAGTGTACCCGAACAGGCGCCGGAGTGTGGCGACCAAGGGATTTTCACAGTAACTTCATTGCAGTGTGACTGTAAGTCTACCTGTGACACTAATAAATTTTAAACTTTATGGCCCAGTATCAGTTAACCTGTCTACTACAGCCCAGTAACAGTTAACCTGTCTACTACAGCTCAGTAACAGTTAATCTGTCCACTACACCCAGTAACAGTTAACTTGTCTACTACAGCCCAGTAACAGTTAACCTGTCTGCTACAGCCCAGTAATAGTTAACCTGTCTACTACAGCTCAGTATCAGTTAACCCGTCTGCTACAGCCCAGTATTAGTTAACCTGTCTGCTACAGCCCAGTATTAGTTAACCTGTCTGCTACAGTGCAGTATTAGTTAACCTGTCTGCTACAGCCCAGTATTAGTTAACCTGTCTGCTACAGCGCAGTATTAGTTAACCTGTCTGCTACAGCCCAGTATCAGTTAACCTGTGTGCTACAGCTCAGTATCAGTTAACCTGTCTGCTGCAGTGCAGTATTAGTTAACCTGTCTGCTGCAGTGCAGTATTAGTTAACCTGTCTGCTGCAGTGCAGTATCAGTTAACCTGTGTGCTACAGCGCAATATCAGTTAACCTGTCTACTAAGCGCAGTATTAGTTAACCTGTGTGCTGCAGTGCAGTATTAGTTAACCTGTCTGCTATAGCCCTCTTCAATATAGAATGCACTTTCTTTTATTTCCATTTTCATGCTTTGATTGACTGAAATGAGAATCTTAGCAAGTTTTTTTGTGGCGTACAGGATATAGACATCTCAGGTTCATCCCCTGGTCTGGAGGGAGATGCCTGTTTACTGGCAGGATGGTAACAGTGATGTTATCATCTTAATCTTCCCATCTACGAGAAAAGAGAATTGGCCAGGTTTTCCACTCCAATCAGTATCTAGCATCAGCCACCAGAAACCCAGGTACATGGATAGTGGTTGGGGACAGTGTAGAGTTTGGCAATGATATTACCCAGAAAGAACACTCACTGTCAGGGTTCAGACATGAATCATTGTCCATTGTCCCCGTTACAGGAGGTGAAATGGATGAGAGAAATTCAGAGGAGGGAACTAAGGGGTGATTTAAAAAAAAATACATTTCCCTCATGACAATTTACATTCTAGGTCATTCTTGAGTTAAAAAAAAGACTGACTTGTGTTGATATAATGCCTTTCATGAGCACGTGATAATGACCAGACATAATCTGTTTTTATGATGTTGATTGAGGGATAAACATTGGCCAGGATGCCAAGAATAACTCCCTGCTCATCTGGGAAATAGTGCAATGGAATCTTTTACGTCAAACTGAGAGAGCAGGCCAACCTCAGTTTAAGGTCTCAGTTCCCCCATCCCCCACCCACCCCCACCCCCCCACAACCCCCAAAAAAGCAACACCTGACAGAATAGCACTGCCTCAGTGCTGCACTGAAGTATCAACTCTTGTCTGTGGTGTTCAAGTTCTGGAGTGGGACTTTGTATTGACCTCAATGCAGCTTTGATGCAACAGTATAATCATTCCAATTCTTCTATTGCTTTGACAGTGCCACATTTAAATAGAAACCATTCCACAATGCTGCATTATATATTGTTTTCACGGATGAAATGATTTGAAACCCTCTTTACCTGTATCCGCCAGTAAAACGTAATTGGCTAAAAAGACACATAGGGTGACTGCAGACATTTTCCACCAATAGCCAAACATTCTTCCGCCTCAACTCAACCTAAAAGAATAAGGAGAGGGTCAAAGAGACATAACGCGAGGGATTGGCAGGGGAGGGAGATCTGCACAAATCCTACAAACGCCTAAGTGACAGGAAGGTTAATTAGCGGTGATGATTTAAGATAGCCTCGCAAACATTTCATCGATATTTGTGACTCACCTCCTCAAAAGATTTGCCTGTGATTTTTTTTTCAATGAAAGTGAAAAGAGGCTCCAGGGAAACTTGGATCCTGAAGACAAGTTTTTATTTCTGCCGGGTGCCCCTTCACAGACAATGCTGTGCCTGTAATCGGCTTTCCTAAGCTGTTCCCATTATAGAGAACGCGTCACATTACAGGAGTTAGCAGGTTTGACGATGAATCAAGGGGCATATCTGCAATCTGTGCTGATATATTTTTTACAGGGGCCACATTTACAACATTACCATTGCAACCTTACCTAATATATAGTGCAATGAGCATGTCAATATATGGATATGGATATTCATATAGTAATCATCCTACACAGCACTGCTGTAAGTTTCCTTTACCACGGAAGTTCTAATTCTCTAGCGTTCTTCATAAATAACAAAAATAAACTTGGAAGTTGAGGGCAATTTTAGTTATATTTTCCACATAGCAATCCAATTACAAATCTGACAAACTATTGCAATTATTTCTTCTGATTTTTCCATTGGAATTTATTTCCACATAATGGCAGCAGTGGAATGCTAGGTTGTCTGTTTGAACTGTTAATATTGCACATAGATGACTGGAACGGTTTTCTACTCAGCTTTCCGACAAAGAATGGTAACATCACAAGAGGCCAGTTCTCTGAAAGAGCAACTCTTCTCCCAAGAGGGGAGGCGATGGCCTAGTGGCGTAGTGGTATTATCGCTAGACTATTAATCCAGAAACTCAGTTCTAGGGGTGAGAATTTGAATCCCGCCACAGCAGTTGGTGAAATTTGTATTCAATAAAAAATATCTGGAATTAAGAATCTACTAATGACCATGAAACCATTGTCCGTTGTCAGGAAAAACCCATCTGGTTCACTAATGTCCTTTAGAGAAGGAAATTTGCTGTCCTTACTTGGTCTGGCCTACATGTGACTCCAGAACCACAGTAATGTGGTTGACTCTCAACTGCCCTCTCAAATGGCCTAGCAACACCTTCTCAAGGGTGACTAGTGATGGGCAATAAATGCTGGCCAGTCAATGATACCCATGTCTCACAAATGAATTTAAAAAAACTCCTGCCCATTTCTCTTTCCCTTTATGTGTTCATCCAATTCCCTTTTGAAAGTTACAACGGAACAGCTCTCCACTATACCCTCAAGCAGTTGCATTCCTGATCCTAACCAATCCCTGCATTAAAAATAATGCTTTTCCTCATGTCACCACTGCTTCTTTTGCAAATCACCTTAAATTGGTGTCATCTGGTTCTCGATCATTCTGCCTGTGGGATCAGTTTCTCTCTGTGGACTCCTGTCTAAATCCCTCCTGAGTTTGAACACCTCTACCAAATTTCCTCCTCACCTTCACTTTGCAAAGAACAACCTCAGCTTCTCCAACCTATTCCAGTAAGTAAAGTCTCTCATCCATCAAACTATTCTTCTGAGAACTTTCTTCAGCCCTCACATCCTTTCTAAAGTGCACTGCTCAGAAATGGACACAATATTCCAAATTGAGGCTAAACCAATGTTTCATAAAGGTCCACCATACATATCTTCCTGGTTTTTGTACTCCAGATCACTATAAGGCCCACAATTCCATATGTCTTGATAATTGCTCACTCAGTCTATCCTGCCACCACCTTCAATGATCTGCACACTTGGACATCCAGGTCCCTCTGATTCTGAACCCCCTCTAAGATTGTATCCTTCACATCATATGGAGAATTCTTCTCTGGAAAGGTGAAACAGAAATTTCAGAGGAGGAAATCAAACAGCCAAGTCACCAGGCCTCAATTGTCTTTATTCCAGGATCTTTATCAAAGAGATGAACAAAGTTAGTCACATCGTTGGCACTATTGCTGGGAAATCATTAGAACTGAGAATGGTTCACCAGATTTGGAAAAAACAAATAATGCAACAACAATCATTTTCTTAAAAAGACACAACAGGAAACACGTAGACTTGCTATAGCCAATAGATCCGGCATGTCAGTAATTGCCAACTTCCCCTTCTAAAGACCAGATTCCAGAGAACATCAGATAATTTTGTCTGTACCCAGCAGCCCATATTATTACTACAGCAACATAATTGATCTTAATTGTTGGAATGTTTGTGTTAATCGGGACTAAAGCAGTGTTGTTATTTTAATGTTTTCCCTGCGTTTTTTCAGAGTGGGGCTTGATTAGGTTGATTGGCAAGGCAGGGTTAGGCTTACAGTGAGAAATTCAGTTCAGCTAGTGTTTGGGATCTGTAAACTGAAGAAATAACTCTCTGTCTCTCTCTCTCTGAATTTGGAGACTGGGAACTGCCAGAAAAGGGGTCTCTTTCTCTGAAGTTCTGTTGCTGAAAGATAGATCTTTCTCTGCAAACGGCTGAATAGGTGTCAAAAGGCAGGTGTCTTTCTATACCTGTCCAGAGGAGTTGAAAGGCTGGAAATCTAGCATCCACCTGAGCATATCTGTTTTTGGTACTAATTAGGATTTATGTCTATGGGGATATTGTTTAAATAGGAACTATAAAGGTAGACAGCTGTTAAGAATTATACTTTGTCGTGTTTAAGTATTTTAATTAGTAAAAGTGATGCTAATTCATTAAGTTATATTCTAACTGTTCTTAAATGAAGTTTGTTTTAATAAAATCTCCTAGTGGATCAAGAGGGTCACACCTGGAGTGAAATACATTATGCTCATACTAATGCAAAAATTAAATAAAGTTGGGGTCTAGGCTAACTTCATAATATACCTTGGAGTTTCTGATCTGCTCCCTAACAATGTGTTCAGCCAGGGTATGTATTTATCTGAATACATAAAGTAATTTCTGAAACTTAAAATACTAGTTTCTGATTTTAAAATTTGAGAAAGGACAGAAATGGTTGCTGTGTACTAAGGGTGACACGGTGGCACAGTGGTTAGCACTGCGGTCTCACAGTGCCAAGGACCCGGATTCGATTCCCAGCTTGGGTCATTGTCTGTGCAGAGTCTGCATGTTCACCCTGTGTCTACAGTCCTCCCACAGTCCGAAAGACGCGCTGGATAGGTGCATTGGCCATGCTAAATTCTCCCTCAGTGTACCCAATCAGGTGCCGGAGTGTGGAAACTAGGGAATTTTCACAGTAACTTCATTGCAGTGTTAATGAAGCCTACTTGTGACACTAATAATAAATGAACTTTAAGTTGCTGAGGTGTCAAATCCAATCCTGATAAGACACAATATAGTGTCTTTGCTAACTTTGAGGTGTCAAAATGCAGGTAATTTGGATATGCTATGAACTAATTTCATCCAATCTACATAGGACAATATCGTTTCATTGCTAAATTCCTGAGCTGTTATAAAATGCAGTTACCTTGGCGAAGACTCTGATTACAATGGAACAAAAATTCCCTCATTATACAAGCATTCAGCTGTCTCCAGAAGTAGTAAATGTGTCTGAGGACAGGATGGTCGGAATTTTAAAACTAATCTCCATTTCTTTCTGTAGACAACAATGCCTTGGAGCACTCAGAGACTGGAGGGAGGGGGGCTGGTGTACATTAAGGACCTTTCTGAAGGAGCATATATGGAGGCTGATGGCTCTCTCAAACCCCACAATAAACAGCGGTGATTCCAGTGGGGATGGGGGGGGGAGGGCAAGGTTTTTTTTTAAAAAGCTAATGATCATGCCATCAAGATGACAGTTAATTTGTTCTAAAAAATATTTGTGATTTGTTTTGCGTTCACAGGTGCCAAGGTCACATCAGAGTTCAGTGTGGGTGAGTGTGCTGTGGCAGCAGAGATACCTGAAAGGGGTGTAAGTGAGATAAGTATATTGCAGCAGTGCAACACTACAGCAGAGGAGGGAGTGATTTCAGAATTTGAACGTAATGTTAAGGAAGGCGGTGGTGGTGGCTTAGTGGTGTTGTCACTGGTCTAGTAATCCAGAGACTGAGGCTGATACTCTGGGGATCAAGACTGACGTTGAATTCCATAAAAATCTGGAATGTCCATTGTTGATTGTCATAAAAACCCATCAGGGTCACTGGTGTCTTTTGGGGAAGGAAATCTGCTGTCCTTTCTGCTCTGGTCCACATGTGATTCCAGACCCTTCAGCAATGTGCTTGACTCTGAAATGTCCTCTGAAATGGCCTAGCAAGTTACTCATAGAGTCATGAAGCACAGAAACAGGCCCTTAGGCCCACCACGTCTATGTCGCCCATCAAATACTAATCCATACTAATCCCATTTGCCAGCATTTGGATGATAGCCTACCATGCCTTGGGGATTTACGTGCTTGTCCAGATGCTTCTTAAATGTTACAAGAGTACCTGCCTCCATCACCCTCTCAGGCAGCACGTTCCATACTTCCACCACCCTTTGGGTGAAAAAGAGTTTCCTCAGATCCCCTCTAAACCACTTACACCTCACCTTAAACCTATGCCCTCTGGTCTTAGACACTTCTGCCATGGGGAAACGATTCTTGCCATCTACCCTATCCATACCTCTCATAATTTCAAGTTTTAAAGTTTATTTAATAGTGTCACAAGTAGGCTTACATTAACATTGCAATGAACCTACTGTGAAAATCCCTTAGTTTTGTATAGCTCCATGGAAAACAAACCCAGCCTATCCTGTCTCTCCTCATAGTTGCTACTTTCCATCCCAGGCAACATCCTGGTGAATGTTCTCTGCATCCTCTCTAGTGTAATCACATCCTTCTGATCATTTGGTGACCAGAACTGCACACAATACTCCATCTATGGCCTAGCCAATGTTTTATAAAGTTGCACCAAGATCTCCCTGCTCCTATATTCTATACCCTGGAAAATGAAGGCAAACATTCCATATGCCTTCTTCACCATCCCATCTACCTGTGCTACCACCTTCACGGATCCGTGGACTTGTACACCAAGGTCCCTTTGCTCCTCATACTTATCAGGATTAAATTCCATTTGCCATTGTCTGTATAGCGTGCAAGAAACAATACTTTTCACTGTATACTAATACATGTGACAATAATAAATCAAATCAAATCAAAATCTGCCTCACTTGCCAGCTGATCAATATCAGTCTGTAGGCTAAGACTATCCTCACTATTAACAACACCACCAATTTTCATGTCACCTGCAAACTTATTAATTATACCTTCTATATTCACATCCAATCCTTAACGTATATAACAAAAAGCAAGGGTTCCAGCGCCAATCTCTGTGGTACTCTGCCAGTCACAGGCTTCCAACCACAAAAGCAACCCTGCACCAAGCCAATTTTGGATCCGATTTGCCAACATGCCTCGGATCCCATGGCCTCTAACTTTTTGAGCCAGCCTTCCATATGGGACCTTGTGAAAGGCCTTACTGAAGTCCATGTAAACCACATTAACTGTGCTATCCTCATCAATGTACTTAGTTACCTTTTTTAAAAACTCATTAAATTAGTTAGACAGGATCTTCCACCAACAAATCTGTGCTGACTATCCCTGATCAATCCCTGTCTTTTCAAATAATTTCCCTACCACTGACGTTAGACTAACTAGCCTGGAATTACCTGGCATAACTTAGGATGTTATGTTGCAGCTGTGTAAGGTGCTGGTGAGGCCACACCTGGAGTACTGTGTACAGTATTGATCTCCTTACTTGAGAAAGGATATACTGGCACTGCTGGGTGTGCAGAGGAGATTTACTAGATTGATTCTGGAATTGAGAGGGTTGGCTTATGAGGAGAAACTGAGTAGACTGGGACTATACTCATTGGAATTTAAAAGAATAAGGGGGGGATCTTATTGAAACATATAAAATTATGAAGGGAATAGATAAGATAGAAACAGGGAGATTGTTTCCACTGGCGGTGAAACTAGAACTAGGGGGCATAGCCTCAAAATAAGGGGGAGCAGATTTAGGACTGAATTGAGGTGGAACTTCTTCACCCAAAGGGTTGTGAACCTGTGGAATTCCCTGCTCAGTGAAGCAGTTGCGGCTACCTCATTGAATGTTTTTAAGGCAAAGATAGATAGATTTTTGAACAGTAAAGGAATTAAAGGTTATGGTGAGCAGGCGGGTAAGTGGAGCTGAGTCCACGAAAAGATCAGCCATGATCTTATTGAATGGCAGAGGAGACACGAGGGGCCAAATGGCCCACTCCTGCTCCTAGTTCTTATGTTCTAATCCCTACTGCCCTTCTTGAATAAAGGTGCCATAATGGCGATGCTCCAGTCATCTGACACTTCACCTGTGGCCAGCGAAGATTTAAATATCTCTGTCAGGGCCCCTGCAATCTTCTCCCTTGCCCCACATAGCAGCCTGGGATACATCTCATCAAGCCCTGGGGATTTATGCACTTTTTGCTCACTAAAACATCTAATACCTCTTTTATATTAATCATAAAGTGCTCTAGAACTTCGTCATCCCAACTGAAACCTCCAGCTACAATGTCTTTCTCCTTACTGAATATAGATGAAAAATATTTATTTCAGACCTTGCCCATGTCCTCTGGCTCCATGCAGATTGTCCCTTTGGTCTCTAATGGGCCCCACTCTTTCCCTTGTTATCCTCTTGCTCTTAATATATTTTAAAATGCCTTAGGGTTTTCCTTAATCTTAGCTGCCAATGATGTTTCTTGACCCTCTTTGTGCTCCTAATTTCTTTGTTAAGCTCCCCCCTACACTCTCTATACACCTGAAGGGCCTCCCCCATTTTTAGTGCTCTATGCCTAACATATGTTTTCTTTTCCTTCTTCACCAAATCCTCGAAATCCCTTGACATCCAAGGTTCAAGGGCAATTAGGAATGGGCAATAAATGCTGGCCCAGCCAGTGATGCCCATATCTGATGAATTAAAAAAACTGACTTATTTTTTGGTTTTTAATGGTATATTTATGTTTAAAGTTTATTTATTAGTGTCACAAGTAGGCTTACATTCACGCCGCAATGAAGTTACTGTGAAAATCCCCTAGTCGCCACACTCCAGCACTTGTTCAGGCATCCAATATACATTCATTTAAAGAAATTCCTGGCCAGATTTGTTGTTTATTCCAGTTGTTATTCAGTTAGTTATCTTCTATTTTAATATTGTGTTTTGATGTTGTAATAACACATTTGTAGCAGTTTTATGAAAAACATTTATTCGCATGTCGTGTAAGAGATACAAAATCTTAAATATTTGACACCACGTTAACCTTTAACTTAAGCAGCATTTTTTAGAAATCCTGGAAGTCCCTTTCGAGCGACACTGTGCGTGTAGCTACACCATGTGAACTGCTGTGGTTCAAGAAGGCAATTCTTCTCCAGGGCAATAAATGCTGGCTCGCACATCCCATACACAAATAAGGTTTAGATAAGGAGCCGATGTAGGTAAGAGAGCACAAGAGTGGTAGGTGATCAGGACTAGGTGTGATTTGGGACGCAGGCAGCAGGATTTGGGATGACCTCAAATTTCCAGAAGGTAGAATATGGAAGAGTGGCCAGGATTGCATTGAATCAGTCAAGTCTGAAGACAACAAAGATGTGAACAAGAGTTTCCGTAGGAAATGGGCTGAGGCAGTGGTTGAGTCAGGCGATGTTACAGTGGTGGAAATGTGCATTCTGAATAATGATGTAAACGTTTGGCCCAAAGTTTATCCTGAGTTACATATGACACCAAGGTTGTGAACAATCTCGTTGCCAGGGACAGGAATGGAGTTTGTGGCAGAGACCAAATGACTTCAGTCTTCTCAATAATTAATTGAAGGAAGTTTCCATTAATCCAATACTGGATGTCAGACAAGTAGTCTGACAATTTGAAGAGGTTGACAGACCTGGAAGGAACTCTCCAGCCTCCCAGCCATGTGTTCCTCAGTGGAAAAAGATGCCACGCTGTTCATAGGCAGTGGGATTCTCTGGTCAGCCTCTGTCAATGCGATTTCCCATTGCTGTCACCCCACGCCACCACGTTATCTGCGGGAATGGGTGCACTACCAGTGGACTGGAGAATCCCAACTGGCGTGAATGTCCAGAGAATTACCACAATGGTGGTGAAGTAGAACTGGGTGATTTCAGCTTACATTTGGAAACTGGCATGTTTCTGGATGGTGTTGCTGAGGGGCAGCATGTAGGTGAGAAGTATAAGAGGGCAAGTATAGGAGGTCCTCGAAGGATACCAGAAGTAACTGTGTAGAAGCCATCACAAATGATTTGCTGGCTATGATTGGATCTCATGGCCCAGAGGGCAACTTGACTTACGTCCATGGGCGAAACATTACTTCTTACCTTAACCACTAGCTGCTTCACCTAAACTGCCAATGGTGATTTGACTCTCATCACCAATTCTTACCTAGGTCCATACCCTACACCTCTGCTGCCCAGCTAAGCACTATGTCAGGTTTTCCACAAGAAATTCTTATTGCTTTTCATCCTCTATGAAGAAGGACTTCTCATCCTCAATGACGTCAAGTTCCATAACTCAACCTGTGCTCTGTCATCGGAGTTCGCTGTCCTTCCTGAACTTCCGTACAAATTCTCCTACCCATAGGTGACGTACCCAAGGACATCCCTTGACTTTGCCATCTCATGCTTCTGTTCCCATTGTCTTAATCACAGACAAGACTATTTCCAATAACTTCCTTTTTTAAAAAGTTTATTTATTAGTGTCACAAGTAGTCTTACATCAACACTATGATGAAGTTACTGTAAAAATCCCCTAGTCACCACACTTCAGTGCCTGTTCAGTTACACTGAGGGAGAATTTAGCATGGATAATGCACCTAACCAGCACGTCTTTCAGAATGTGGGAGGAAACCGAAGCACCCAGAGGAAACCCACACAAACACGGGGAGAATGTGCAAACCCCACACAGACAGTGACCCAAGCCAGGAATCGAACCTTGATCCTTGACGCTGTGAGGCAGCAGTGCTAACCACTGTGCCACCATGCCACCCATTGCAACACTCACCACACACATCCACCTTTCTAACCCCATTTTCTCGACAACTGTCCTTGAAATGAACTCCCTAAAGTCGCTTACAATGATGCTTTCAAGTTCTCAACTATTTGGCCACCATTCGCTGCAATATTTCTGCAGCTACCAATCTGTTCAATCAAACGCTAACCTCTGCCTTTGATGCTCTGTCAATTACTTCTACCATGGTTACTTCTCTTGGTACAGAGCCCATCTTTGTTCCCTTACTGTAAGGGATGCAGCTTTGAACATGGCAATCAGTTGGTTTAGGCATTGATTTCCAGATCTTGCTAAATCACATAAAGGACGATATATTTTTTTAAATATTCACTGTGCTGCAAAGACTGCTTCTCCCTCAATAATCATCCTGGAATGGCAGAGATAATTGCGGGGTTCTCACACTACTGGCTGGCTCCTTAAAATCCACTTCCACGTCCCGCCATTTCCAACAGTTCACAGATTTTGTTTGACCAAACTCAAGACCAACTATTCAGCCATTTCTTCTGCCGACTGTTCCCTTCTCCCTGTCATCCCTTAACTCTCATCTTTCTCTCAATTCCCTCCCCTGTTCATTCATCCCCGCTGAGCTTATCTTGTCTATAATCCTACTCTCAACCGTATTCATAATAAACTGCAGCCCATCCAACTTCCCTTCCTAGCTCCCATGCTATCCAACATTGCTAACAGTTCCCTCTCCCCAAATATCTTCTGTCTCCTGTTCCCTCCATCCCCATCTAAAATCTGCCATCACCACAACTTCCTGAAAAGAAAATTACCCTTGATCATGCTGCCCTTGCAAATTAGCCCCCCTATCTCCAACCTCCATTTTCTCTCCAGAACGTGTCGTCGTCTCCCCAACCTGCTTTATGGCAACTACAGGTTTGTACATACTGCCTTCTTGACTTAACCGCAACATAAGCACACAGTTCAATAGAGCATTACTTATTTCTGCTCTGGGTCCAAAACCTAGTTTGGGAAAGGTTTTGGTGACATGTAGAGAATAACAAATTGAACTAAGGCAGATGACTCAACTCTAGATGTGGTCCTCACAAAGGCAATGGTACTCTTCAAAACTTCCATTCCTTGCATTTAGGAAACTCCAGTGTTAGTACCGGTTATGATGGCCACAAGGGATCATCGAAAGATCGCCCCATGGGCCTCGTAGCATGGCAAGTGGAATAGGGAAGGAGCAGCGGGGGGATTAAAACCAGCTGGCTCCACTCAGGACGGCAGTTTAACACTAGCCGCTCAGCGGCACTTTGAACACTTTGTAAATAAAGGGTGATGGAAGACTGGCCTTGGTATGATTATTACAATACCTCGCCAGATAATCTGCCAAATCATAGAATTTCTACTGTGTAGAAGGAGGTCATTCGGCCCATCAAGTCCACACCAGCTCAGCATCTTACTCACGCCCATAATCCCCACCACCCTATCCCCGTAAGCCAATGGCTACTCCACCTAACCTACACGACTTGGGACACTAAGGGACAATTTTTTTTTTTACTGCGCCCAATCCACCTAACCTGCACATCTTTGGACTGTGGGAGGAAACCGGAGCACCCGGAAGAAACCCACGCAGATGCAGGGAGAACTTGCCGACTCCACACAATCACCCAAGGCTGGAATTGAACATGGGTCTCTGGCGCTGTGAGGCAGCAGTGCTAACCACTGTGCCATCGTGCCGTCCCTTTGTAATTTGGCGTTTGCCTTTCCAGTTAAAAACATGTTTGAGGAAGATACAGCTGGTTTTTAAATAAAGATAACATTCCACATACTGAAATAACATAAATCCTACAGACCAACCTGTGGGATTTCACGGACTTGATTTTTTTTCCTCAAGTTAGAATTCTAGCTTTTTCCCCAATCTAGAACATTACACACAATTTAGAGCTCGGAAGCAGGTGAAATGGCGACAGATCCATGCTGGTGATTATTCCTGACACAAACCTCCCCATTTTATTTCATCGCACCAATTTGCAAGTCCTTATATTCCTTCTCCCTCCTCCATTTATCCACCCTTCCCTTAAATGCAACCAAGCCATTTGCCTCAACTATCCTTGTGGGAGCAAGCTTCACATTCTAACCATTGAGCAGACATTCCTGCTGAATTCCCGACTGGATTAGCGGCTAACTTAAATACACGGCATCTCACTCTGGTCTCAACTGCATGTCTACCTTACATCATCTGAAAGACCTCTATCAGACCTCGAGAGAAAACAGCCCTTGCCTCTCCATTCTATCATTCTAGTAAAATCATTTTGCAATCTCTCCAATGCCATAGAGGCATACAGCACAGAAAAGGCCCTTTGGCCCATTGAGTCTGCACCAACAATAACTGCAGTAAGAAGTCTCACAACACCAGGTTAAAGTCCAACAGGTTTATTTGGTAGCAAATACCATAAGCTTTCGGAGCACAGCTCCTTCGTCAGATGGAGTGGATATCTGTCCTCCAACAGTGCACAGACACAGAAATCAAGTTACAGAATACTAATTAGAATGCAAATCTCTACAGCCAGCTAGGTCTTAAAGGTACAGATAATGTGGGTGGAGGGAGCATTCAACACAGGTTAAAAAGATGTGTATTGTCTCCAGACAGAACAGCTAGTGAGATTCTACAAGCCCAGGAGGCAAGCTGTGGGGGTTACTGATAATGTGACATAAATCCAACAATAACTACCACTAAAGGTGCGCTAATCCCATTTTCCGGCATATGTCCCATATCCTTGAATGTCATGATATTTCAAGAGCTCATCCAAATATGTTTTTAAAGGTTATAAAGTTTCTGGCCTCTAATACTTCCCATGCAGTGCATTCCAGAATCACCCCCCACCCTTCCCCACCCCACCCCCCAACCAAGTGGAAAAAGGTTTTCCTCAAATCCCCTCTGGATCTCCTGCCCCTTACCCTAAAATTATGCCCCCTCCTGATTGACCCCTCAACCAAGGGAGCAGCTGCTCCCTACTCACCCTCTCCATATCCTTCTACATTTTTTCCCCCAATGTAGAGACCAGGACTGCTCAGTGTGACCTAATCAAGATTGTATTTGAGTTTAACAAAAGTTTACTGCTTTTCAATTACATCCCTCTAAAAATGAAGCCCCAATGTTTTGTTTGCATTTTTATGGCTCTGTTAATCAGAGTTGCTATTTTTAACGATTTGTGCATCTGCTCCCTAGTTCTCTGCTCCTCTTCCTTAGACTCTCGTATTTTCTAAGGAATGGGTGGCCCCCTTCATTCCTAACAAAATGCAACACTTCACACTTAGCTACATCGGAATTCAATTGCAATTTGCATACCTATTTTGAAAGCTAATGGCCTATTTTTTGTTGTGGTTGTTATCTGCAATACTAACATTCCATTTTGGTGACATTGACAAATTTTGATATCGTATTGCCAAGGCTTAGTTTTGTATTTATAAGAAAGCATGTTACTTGAATGGTTTGGCTCGGTTTTCAATGTAGCTTATGTTAATTTTTACAGTGTTTATATATTCTGTCAATAGGTTTAACCTACTCTGCAGTAGGATTAAGAACTGCAGGTTTAATTTACACTAGGAGGATTAAGCACCTTAGGTTTCATTCACTCTAGTGTGGTTATGCTCCCCAAGCTATATGATTGAGCTGCGCAGCAAATTTCAAACCCCCCAAGCTCTGGGGAGTTGGTCTATAGCCACAATTCAAATATGACTGCAGGAGTTAATACTAGTTGCCATTGGCTGCATGGTTCTGCCCTAAAAATCTCAAAGATGTCTCATTCCCACCCCCTAAGTTTTTTTATATGTGGATTGCAACATTAATATAGTATGATGACTATAGAGCACACAGACCTTTTGTTCAAATTGGTGACCCTCTGATGACATGTTCACACAATCAGTTTAAAGTACAGTTGTGCTGTTACATACAGTATTTAGTCTGTTCTGCCTGGTTAAGACTACACGCTACGCATGTAAAAGGGAGGGATCCAATAAACACATGGAGGTTATTTAAAGGCTAATTGTAGGGGGATGTTGCTCTAGATTGGAAGGTGCTTGTGCAGCCCTAGTTTATATACTTAGCCTGGTCACTAAGTTCAAAAACCCCTGAAAGGTTATTTCTTTTTGAGGCACACTGAAGCGTAATGGATAAGTGTTAGCCACAGGACTTTTGATTTACATTATTTTAACATTATTTGACTACAGGGCAATGCTCATTTCTAACAGGTCTCAGTTTAGCAGGTATCCTCATATTCATAATCATAGAATCCTGACAGTGCAGAAGGCGGCCATTCGGCCCATCGATTATGCACTGATTCTCCAACAGAGCATCACATCCAGGCCCTATTCCACAACCCCACATATTTACCCCACTAATCCCCCTAACCTATACATATCTGGACACTAAGGGGCAATTTAGCATGGCTAATTCACCACATCTTTGGACTGTGGGAGGAAACCAGAACACCTGGAGGAAACCCACACAGACATGGAAAGAACATGCAAACTCCACCCAATGCCAGAACCGAACCTGGGTCCTTGTTGCCGCGAGACAGCAGCGCCAACCACCCCGCTACTGCGCCACAATGTTGCTTTGCACTTTTAGATCAGTTGCTCCGTGGTCTAGCCTTGGTTAATGTGCCTGGGTAACAAAGCAATATTCCATCCTGCTGTTATTGTTTCATGAACCGTACCCTGAGACAGTGCTACTGAAGTGAAGAGGGTGAAATAACTTACTAATAGCAATATTGTTCCCCAAATTCTGTTCTCAGCAACAGCACTCCACACACCAGAGGACTGGTGTAAAATCCCAGAGAAAAGTTGGTTTGAATAGTCATGGTTAATCTGAATTATGTACGGTACCATACTAAAAACAATGAAAAACAAAAGTGTAGCAACTTTGTAACACATTGGAAATCTGCCAGGGTGGAGTGAGAAAGGAAGGAAATAACGATGGAGGCAAGTTCACTATTTTGACCTTAGTTCATACATAACTCATCGTTAAGATACCACTTCAGCACTGAGAAAACACCAAATTAATGGTGCTCAATTAGGCAATTTAAAAACACATTGGTGTCCATGTATTATTAATTCAAGAAGCAAGCAAGCAAGGAATGCACCATGCCTGAAGAAAATAAAAGTCCAAGCTTCCAAGAGGAGCGCCAAGAAAGCCCAGAAGCCGCCGCTAATGAAGCAGCAAGAGGAGGAAGTTCAGGGAGTTACTCCATCTACAAAATGATGAAGCAGGTTCGCCCCGACACCGGCATCTCCTCCAAGGCTGTTGGCATCGTTAATTCATTCGGCAACGACATCTTCAAGCGCATCGCTGGTGAGGCTTCCCGCCTGGCCCATTACAACAGACAGCACACCATCAACTCCTGGGAGATCCAGACTGCCATGCGTCTGCTGTTGCCTGGAGAACTGGCCAAGCACACACCCTGTCAGAGGGGACAAAGGCAGTGACCAAGTACACCAACTCCAAGTAAAGCTGTACAATGCACTGAAAACCACTCCCAAAAAAAAAAGCAAGCAAGGAATTTGAACAAGATGTGTCCGGTATAAATGTTATTGAGCATGTAACATCCTTTTTTTGTCTTTTAGTGCTTAGTTAAACCACACACCGCATAATATATGAACTTATGTCATGCAAGTTAAACAATCAATTGCAATATCATAAATGTGGTATCACATTTATTTGCTCCATCTTCACTTATGAGCGGTGTTAGTTTCCTTTGCACTGAGATCATGGAAACTACCATAGAGAATATGACTTATATCCATTCAAAATTAACAGTTGTTTGATTTTTAGGCAGCAAGATAAAATGTTTTGCACCTGCACGAGATGGATATGTACACATTGAGGCATAACCAGAATGAAGGTTTTCAGATGATCAGATAAGACCGTTTTTTCTTTCTCTCCACCCTGTACTCTCCTTTCTTGCTGATATCCAACCCCACTTTGTACCTGAAAATGGCATTACCCTCTATCTCAATATTAGGAAAGCAAATGTTCCAAAGTAGAATGACAGGTACCATATTGACGATACTTTCCATCTTGAACAGGTGTGCAGGGAACTCAATTTCTCCACAAATCCACCCCCCCCCCCCCAGTCAGCCTCCAAAGCCAAACATTTATAGTCCTAGAATGTGAAAGAGTATGAAGATCATTACCAATTTGAACAATAAACTTATCCGATCATCTGGTAGTCAGAAAAAAGATGCATAAATGTGCTCATCAAAATTCATCAGCATAAATTTATGCTTATTTTCATTTTGTGAAACCAGTGAAACAGAACAACAATGAACAGGTGTGAACAATAGTTCAACAAAGCTAGAGGGAAAAATAAAAAACATTAAGTTTTGATGTTTGAAAATAATACTGGCTACTGAATTTTAAAATATTCCTCGCACTGCCTTGTTCTCCCATCACTGAGTTAGTCCCAGTGCCTCGAACCAGCATGATACTTTCTTTTTCAAACAAAGTAGCACGATCAGAACCTCACAGCACCCATCGTTACTGTTCTGCCATTACTTGAAAGCAGTATGTTATTCCATAAAAGTTAGTTCTCCCTGTTCCAATTCATGGGCAAGCATTTTGGCGCATGCGGCCACCACGGTAGCACAGTGGTTAGCACTGCTGTCTCACAGCTCCAGGGACCTGGGTTCGATTCCTGGCTTGGGTCACTGTCCGTGTGGAGTCTGCACGTTCCCCCTGTGTCTGCGCGAGTTTCCCCCGGGTGCTCCGGTTTCCTCCCACAATCCAAAGATCGTGTTAGATGCATTAGGGTTAGGTGCATTGGCCATGCTAAATTGCCCCTTAGTGTCCAGGATGCGTAGGTTAGAGGGATTAGCAGGGTAAATATGTGGGATTATGGGGATAAGGCCTAGGTGGGATTGTTGTCGGTGCAGACTCAATGGGCCAAATGGCCTCCTTCTATATTGTAGGGTTTCTATTTAACTTTTTACAAAGCCCATGAAACGTTGAGATGTGCTAGGGCGGCACGATAGCACAGTGGTTAGCACTGCTGCTTCACAGCTCCAGGAACCTGGGTTCGATTCCCGGCTTGGGTCACTGTCTGTGTGGAGTTTGCATATTCTCCTCGTGTCTGCGTGGGTTTCCACCGGATGCTCCGGTTTCCTCCCACAGTCCAAAGATGTGTGGAGGCCATGCTAAAATTCCCCTTAGTGTCCTGGGATGCGTAGGTTAGAGGGATTAGTGGGTAAATATGTAGGGATATGGGGGTAGGACCTGGGTGGGATTGTGGTCGGTGCAGACTCGATAGGCCGAATGGCCTCTTTGTGCTGTAGGGTTTCTAAGATTTGCGTACCACGGCCTTATAGTAGTGAAACTGAGCGAGATACTAATGAAATAGTCACTTTGATAATAGAAGCAAGAAGCCAAATAAGTCACAAAACAGTATAATTTATTAAACTGTACATCACTATAAACAGAACTATTTTAAACTGAATGTACTACACATTATTGGTCAACTGGTTCAAAAATTTACAGTCGAGTTTAAAATCTTCATATTTCCAAGATGTGTGGATACTTGATAATCAGCAGCTTTGAAATGACCTGGTACACTCACTATCTGTCCCATGTGTAAAGTTTCATTAGCTATCAGTTCTTTGCTGGCTGTGTAAATGCAGAATCAAATCTCGTATCTCCTCCCGTTTCTTCTTTACCTCCTCTCTCAGGAACCATTTATCCAGCTGCAACGGCAATTCAAAATTTGAGATGGGTTTCTGTGGAAAGAGAAAGAAAGAAAATACAGTTTTGCAAAGAAGAAAAAGACCGTTTGCCAATGCAAGAGTGAACTGTTGTGAAATTACTTCCTCGATATTAAATGCTTGTCCGCCTTGATGTGACTGTTCTCATTTAGTTCATCTTTCATCCCTTCACTTGTATCCAATGGATTTCTAGCCCAATGGCTTCTCTTCCCATCCCTCACTGTCACCTGGGAAGATCTGATGTGGAGATGCCGGCGTTGGACTGGGGTAAACACAGTAAGAAGTCTCTTGGAGATCCTCTCCACTTGGAGCCGGCAGTTTGCGGTGTCGATGGTAGTCATGATGTGGAGATGCCGGCGTTGGACTGGGGTAAGGGAAGATCCCAGGGACTAGATATTCACTTCACAATGGAGGTGCAAATCAAGTCATGAAATGACAAAGTATTTTTTAGGCGCATAAACAGCATTCTAATTACATATTATCCAGAAATCAGAGAACGGGAAATGAAAACTAATGCAAGAATCTCAGCAATCTCACAATTCCTCAAGTTTCTTTGAGCTGTCAGGCCACAAATATTGATTGCTGAATATTGATGGAAGAATCAGAAAAGAGTACGGTACATTGGGCCCTTGTGAGGAAGATGCTGAATGTGTGGTGGCTTTACATAAGATTTCACAAAGTCTCAAGGTGCTGAGAAAACTCTGTTACGCTTTCATTGATGTTCAAAAGGCAAGCTTCTTAGTCAAAGCTTCTCAACTGAAAACTTGGATGAAGCAACTTGTGTCTTGGACATCAAGGTGGGGTGGCCTGCATAATGCAAGCTGTCAGGTATGGATCCACTAATGTGAAGCTGTTCATTGTAGAGCTGTGAAGACATTTTCACTGGGGGTAACAGCTGCTGCAATGGTACGAATACAAATGCTCTGAAAGCTTGGGTTTGCTGCTATCACCTAATTTGAAGGGCTAAAATGCCAAGAGGCAAGCAGCCACTGTTGAAGTCCCAGTATTCAATTGATTAAATTACCAGTTGAGCAGCACTCTAGGGCATTTCAACAACTTGCCTGTCTCACTAATTTAACTAGAATGTACAAATCTGTGATTGAAGGCCAGAATTCTTCCAATTCAGCAACGTTTAAACTCACAAGCTAACGCTCTAACAAGTAGGCTGGTGCAAATTAGACTGGCAATGAAAAGCTTACTAGGACTTGGAAACTTAATCTGAAGACTCTTCAGCACGATTGATTTCCAATGCTTAAGCAATACCCAGTAAGGCAAAATTTAGTTACCTGAAAAAAGCTCTCCACATACTGCAGTAAGTAAATGCCACAGTCACTGCTGTTATCTTGCTTAGGAACTCTAGGGACAGAGCCTTTCATGTTTTCAGCTGTGAAATTGCGTTGTCCTCGTTTTTTTACTTCCCATTCAATCTGCAGATACCTATTCAAGGAAGAGGGAAAGATGTCAATGCAGTTTTCATTTATCATTATTGAAAAACGATGAAACTGTAGCAGAAGTTAATGACCCAGAACAACCAATGTGTACAGTACTTGCACAGCACCTTAAACATCACAAGGTACATGACAAATAACTGGGATAAGTTTAGCAGGACAAATACCAATCAGAAAGGGAGGGCCTGATGGTTAATGACTGAAAGAATATTTGAAGAATTATCTGGGAGTGATGTATGGAAAAAAATAAAGTTTCGAAAGTGAAAAGCTAAAGGATGCATAACATTACGAGGGAAGAAAAAGGATATTAGACAAACTGCAGATCAGACTCAAAATAGCATAGAGTGCAAGATAGGTTGTGGAGTTAAGAAAGATTGCAGAGATGTAGTGGACAAGACCAGGGCAGAATTTATAGACAAGAATCTAGAATTCGTGCATTAGCAACCAGTAGTTAACAGGTCAGTGAGAAAGGATGATTAACAAGTGGTCCCGAGGTAATGAATTTGACTTTATGCAATACGGTGCACAAGAGGAATCCTTAAACCAAGCCTGAAAGCAACAGGAACATGGATTAAGGTTTCAGAGACAATGACATTGAGGTAAAGACACCAGCAGATGGTCACATGGAGTTTTGGAGTTTGGAGCTCAGCAAAGAGGAAGAAAAGATATTGAGGATGTGCATGCTCAGAATCAGCCTCAAAAGGCAGCTAGGCAGGGAAATGGAAGAGATGGCTAAACGTAAGGGCTTTGGCAGAAGCCAAAAAAGGGTAACGTCCAAGGTTAAACCGGAAAAAGTTTGGCTAATACATAGAAATGTGGGACAAGTAGTCAGACAGCACAGTGGCAGCATGGAGTCAGGGTTATGTAAGAATTATAGAAGTGGGTATCAACATAGATATAAAGTGGAGGAAGTTTACAGATAATGCCACTGAGGGACAGCATATGGGGACAAAGCAATGCCAACATCTACATACCTTGACAAGCATCAACAGCTTTAAGGGCTGGAGGGATACATGCATGAGATGAAAAACATCTCAATGCTACAGCTCTTGCTCAAAGCAAAATTACCTTCCCCTCTGCACAGTAAAATGCTTCACTATTTCATTGTCATTTTCAAAGGCATGGATAATCCTGAACTCTACTGCAAAAATCACCTTCTCTGAGAACCCACTTCACCTCTAACATGAAGTGTGGCAAGCTTAGGAATTTTGATCTCCAATTTTTGAAGATATTTGGTTAGTGTTGGGAATGATAAACTCCCAGATTATCTATAGCCCTGTTAGATGTGGAAACAGAGTAAAGCACTCTTTATCTCATCCAACCTCTGCGCAGTACCCTTTAATGCGCCACTGATTTAATTTTTCATTTCTCACGCTAGCTACACTGTGGTCCTCTAAGGTGCAGTTTTGTGCTGGACAATACTTCAGAACAAAGGCTGATTCTGTCCTCATCAGTCACCTGTATGCATGCAGCAGAGGTAGCAGGAAAGTGGTCACAATTGGGACACTGGCCTGAATTTTCCCCTCTAAAGCCGAAACTGCAGCACCTCTAACCACCCCTGTCCCAGACGAAAGCAGCATTTGCAAAGAAAATGACCATTTTTTAAAAATTGGTCCATTGTGGTCCCGGTCTCAAGAGAATGGAAATCAATCCTTGTATCACCTCTATGACCATTTTTATGGTGTTTAAGAAAACGCTTTGGACAAAAAAAAAATTTTTTCCAAAAAAAGTCAGACCTTTTGAAGATTCCTATTAATTCCAAAAAATGTAATGAATTTATCTTACCAGCAGGGTGGTGCAGGGCAGCATGGTCGTTAGCACTGCTGCCTCACAAGAGCCAAGACCTGGGTTCGATTCCAGCCTCGGGTCACTGTGTGTGTGGAGTTTGCACATTTTGCCCTTCCCTGCGTGGGTTTCCTCCGGGTGCTCCGGTTTCCTCCACACTCCAAAGATGTGCAGGTTAGCAGGATTAGCAGGGTAAATACTTGGGGTCATGGGGATAGGCTCTGGTTAAGATGCTCTATCAGAGAATCAATGCAGACTCAATGGGCCAAAATGGCCTCCTTCTGCGCTGTAGATATTCTATGATTCTATGTGACTCCCAACAGATAGAATATACTTAATTGATACTTACTCTCGTAAAATCTTCACTGTGTGCAATTGTGAAGCCGCTCTCAGTGAATCCATTATAAGAATACAGGGCCTGAAGAGGGAAAATTAATTTCAGTTAATATTTCATACTTCAGTTTGATCACTAAGTTTGCCATGGCCGAGACTGCCCCTGTGGTAGAAATGAAGGACCTGAGCCTCGCCACTACAATCAACAAAAATAAACCATCGACCGATAATCCTAACACAGCTAACAGGATTTATGCTTCAGCCTTGCAACTACACCCCTTATTCCTGATAAAAATAAAATGGCATGGCAGAGTTTAAATTCAATTTCCAAAATCATACCATCGAATTGGTCCCCCCCCCCCTCCCCCCCAACAGCAGAACAGAAAATTAATTTATAAATTCAAACACAGCTTATTATAAATGAAGGACGGAAAAAATTTGGGTGGCATGGTGGCTAGCACTGCTGACTCACAATTCGAGCCTCGGGTGACTGGCTGTGTTGAGTTTGCACATTCTTCCCGTGTCTGCGTGGGTTTGCACCGGGTACGCTGGTTTCCTCCCACAATCCAAAGATGTGCGGGTTAGGTGGATTGGCCATGCTAAATTGCCCCTTAGTGTCAGGGGGACTAGGAGGGTAAATATATAGGGTTACAGGGATAGGGTCTGGGTGGGATTGTTGTCGGTACAGGCTCAATGGGCCAAATAGCTTCTTCTGCACTGCAGGGATTCTATGAATAGCGCTGTGTGGCATGGACACAAGCAACGCATTTGCCAAGAGAAAACACAAAATAAACCAACTGGCAAAATGTAATCTGGCTCCTGGCACTTTGGCTTCACAAAGGTTATGATGACTCTGTCAGGGAGACTGAATATTTAAAGAAACAAAAACAAACATTATTTTATAATCAAGAAGAATTAAATTAATAGTACTTGCATTCTTTAAGTTCATAAGTACTTATGCTATGAACTCAGTTCTACTTTTGACTTCCCCCAACCCCCAATTATTCCATTATACATTACAAGAATTTTGAAAGTTAATTCACTTCTTTAGGGACCAAACAAAAAAAGGTATGCCACAGCCCTCTGGAATTCACTTTACTTCTATTCAGTGTTACAGCTATCCTCGGAGGTCCTTATGGAGTTCTTCCATTAGCGTTTTGGCTACATGACCCTCCACTTCTTCTTTACAGATCTCATGATGGTGGATGCCTCAGCCCCCTGTTCAAGTCGCTAATAGATATCCAAATGTCTTCCTGCAGCTTTCAGAATTAATTTTGCTGACTGCTTTCTGTCACAAGACTCTGAGGACCACTGTAGATTTCTTCCACATGCTGCAAGTTAGAGAAATCTTCCAACTGCTTTCCCTCTCAAAACCCAAACTGAGCTTCAGCCCCCACCTGCATTCTGCACAGTGAACATTAAAGTTAGTATTTTTTTCCGCTTAAATGCAGTGTAAGTATTTATTTCCTTTGGCTCTCCCCACTCAATGAGTTGCAGCCTACACAAGACTAAATCTGCAACTGCCTCGGTCTGTTCTCAAACTGAACCGCTTGCTTCTGTCAGCAGACACAGAGATAAATTAAACAAATCAACAATCCATCCACACATCCCACGCCCGTGATAACATGACATTCTTTGGGCTGGGCTCAAATAGAAATGTAAACAGTTTACTTCCAACACAACTCTTTGATTCTGTACAAAAATATAATTCCTCTTGTTAACAGAGTTTTAGGACATTTTTCCAGACTGCCTGGTTCCATTACAAGCTTTGGGGTGGATCAATTCTTTGCTCAAGTATTTTCCACCATCAGCTCTGACTTTGCCACTTAAAGTAAGGCTACTTTTTAAGTGTAATAAACCCAGGCTTGTTTGAGTTGCACTTGCATCAGTTATTTTAACCAGTTTTTCACCAGACATCTACTTATCTTAGATTTAATGCTTTAACCTCCAACTTAAAGGTCACATTACTGAAACTAAAAGTTGCATTCTAAAACACATGAATCATGAACTAGATTTCCGCATTAGTGTTCATGAAAAGACTTGTTCACACTGACACTTTATCGTGGACCTGCTGGATAATTTACAAACCATTAGGTGTCAAATTTAGAGAGGACAGATTCTTCCTTTTCCAATAGCCCAGGCCAGGTAATTTATCATGCAAAAGAGCAGGGGTTGCTCTATTTTTATAACTTGTTCATGGTTGCCCATTCCTAATTGTCCTGGGAGAGTAGCCATTTATTTGAAGTTCTCTCTGCTTCTATCACTTGTCAAAAGATCCACAAGCAGAATTGTCCTGATAGATACATTGTTTTGGTCTGTTCTTATCCCACAGAACTGACTTCTTTGCCAGAATTCTACCACCCCACCCGCCACTGAATCAGAGTGGGGTGAGGGGTGGACAATGGAAATGTCCTTTGACCTCGAGCGAGATTTTCCGGTCTCGCTCAAGCGAGGCCGCAAAATCCTGCCCCTTATCTTGAGTTCATTTTTTTGCCCTTATCCAGTGTCTTCCCACCATGTTCATGACTATTCCGATGCTCTTGCCACTTTAAGAAGGTTTCCTGGCTCTAACTGCTGCTTTCACAAGGGATATCTAATCCCTCTACACCATATAAGGACATTGTTGAGGCTCTCTGCTTCTTACATTATTGGAGGCCTGATCAATCCTATCTCAGTTAAAGAGTTTGGTGTACAACAGTAAGAAAGTCTACTACAATAGTTCAGGGCATTATGAGGCCACACTTGGGAGTACTGTATGTCATTTTGGTCAAGTATGAACTACATACATGTTCTCAAGAGAGTGCAACGAGGTTTCACTAAACAGGTTCCAGAGATGAGGGGATTGTCCTATAAGGAGATTGAGCAGACTAGCTCTATATTTCCCGGAGTTTAGAGGAATGAGACTTGATCTAATTAAAACAAAAATTCTTAAGGCATTTGGCAGGCTAAATGCTAATAAAAGGTTTCCCTGGCCTGCGAAACCTAAAAAAGACAAGATTTTTAGAATTGTGGAGGTTCCCTACCCATCATCCAAGGAGTCCACCGCGAACACAGTCAATACTGCCTGCGCCATGCTCCAAGTGTTAAATGGCTAGAGGTGGACTTCCAACCCTCAAGCCGGGAGGAGGTCATGCCTCAGAGAGCTACTGGCCAATTTGATTGGTTGGCAGTTCTCTAGTTCCTGCAGCACCAGAAGCTGGAGTGCTTCGGACTGGGATTGCAAGCAACCCCCAGGTCCAAGTCCCAGGAGTCCAGGACCGGGCCTTGCGAGGGCTCTCAGAGCAGGGTAGGGTGGTGAGTTGAGGCCTAGAGGAGAGACCAGGGGTGGAAATGTTGGTTGAGAGGCTGAATGGGTGGGGACCCTCATTTTCTTTTGTGGTGGTGGTGATGGCGGGGGGATCAATAAAAGGAGGCCACTGACAGAGGTGTCTGCCAAGTTCCACCCAAAAGCAGCATAGAATCATTTTTCAGGCACCCCACTGCTCCTGAAATCCTCCCAACTGCCTGAAAATTGATGCCAGGTTGGAAACAGCCTTTATGTGGTCAATAATTGGGATACTCAAGGGCCTCAATTGGAGCAGGGGGTGGGCACGTGGGCTGGCCTAGATCTTGCCTGCCCCAGTGTAAAATTGCGGAGAAGTCGGGGTAGGCAGGAAGGCCAGCCGAGAAGTTGTAAGGTCATCTCTACTTACAAACCCACCAGCAGGGTTGTGCAGAATTCTGTCCATCTGGTCACAGTCTCCATATAAGTCAGCCATTTAAAATTGATACGAGGAGGAACTTCTTCACTCAAAGGCTAACCTAGTGAGATGTGGATGTTTAGCCATTGGATATATTCAATATTTTTTTGGATACTCAGGGATGTGGGAATCGTGCAGGAAGATGTAGTTGAAGTTAAAAAATCATCCATGATCTTACTGATCAGCAGAGCAATCTTAAAGGGCCAAGATCACTTATTCCATTTCCTATTTCTTACATTCTTTTGACTACCCAATTTATAGCCTCACCTACTCACTATTGAGTTCAACAATTTCAGATCAAAATCTCTGGCTCCATTTTGTCAGATGGTAGCTGTTGTTAACGATTCTGCTTTTCCCATTAACATCTCCTCAAGAACCATCTTTCCCCACTATGAATACTGATCATTTGCTCAAAACACAAGCCATTAGCAGCTATGATAAGTCAATGCAAGTCACTACTCTTATGAATGAAATCAGACCAACGCACCAAGTACCATTGCTTGCTAAATATGAAGTTTTGTACTGATCTCTGAAAATACAAACCAAACTCTTCTGCACAAAAAAGGAGAAAAGAAAGAAAGTAGGGTGGAAGAACAGACCAAGAAAGAGGTCAGAAGGAAGAAAAACAGGATAAAGGGCAAAAAGAGCAGATAAATATTTCTCTCAAGACAGTTATTGGCCTGTGGAATTCTCTTCCTCAGACATCAGTGGAGGCAGGGTCATTGAATATTCGTATGACTGAGTTTGATACATTCTTGATTGACGAGGGAGCTGAAAGGTAGAGGGAATAGATAGGAAATTAGAGTTGAGGCCATAATCAAATCAGCCATGATCTTACCAAATGGCAGAGCAGGCACAAGAGGCCCTGGTATGCTCCTGTTCCTAATATTAGGAGGAAAAAAAAAGGATTTGTATTTTGAGAGGGAGAAAGGAAGGTGGAGTATGCAGAAGGCACTGCCTGTGTGGTCCACATGGAAAGGTTATTCCTAATTACCTCCAAAAGTAAAATAGAAAGAGATAATAGAAGCAGGAGTAGGTCATTTGCCCTTTCGAACCTGGCTGATCATCAAATTTAATCTCCTGATCTTGCCTTGCTCCCATATCCCTTTAGCCACAAGAATAGAAATAAAAATGATCGCTTACTCTCCGAGTTGGTGACAATCTATTGCTTGGAATCAAAAACAATGTATTAAATTATTTTTTAGTTAGTCAGCAAATTATCATTTCAATGTTACTTACTGTTTGAGTATTCTTCTTTTATGTTTGTACAGGTTGATGGGTACTTTTATACATCCCTATAAGAAAGTAAATATAATATTAAATAAAGCTGGATTCTTGCTCCACTGAGGCTGAACTACTGAATGTAAACATGCAAATGAAGCATACAGGTTCATAGAGTCAAAGAGGTTTACAGCATGGAAACAGGCCCTTCGGCCCAACTTGTCCATGCCGCCCTTTTTTTTTAAACCCCCAAGCTAATCCCAATTGCCCACCTTTGACCCAAACCCATCGTACCCATGTAACTATCTAAATGCTTTTTAAAAGATAAAATTGTACCCGCCTCTACTACTACCTCTGGCAGCTTGTTCCAGACACTCACCACCCTCTGTGAAAAAACTGCCCCTCTGGACACTTTTGCATCTCTCCCCTCTCACCTTAAACCTATGTCCTCTAGTTTTAGAATACCCTACCTTTGGGAAAAGATATTGACTATCTACCTTGTCTATGCCCCTCATTATTTTATAGACCTCTATAAGGTCACCCCTCAGCCTCCTACACTCCAGAGAAAAAAGTCCCAGTCTATTCAGCCTCTCCTTATAACTCAATCCATCAAGTCCCGGTAGCATCCTAGTAAATCTTTTCTGCACTCTTTCTAGTTTAATAATATCCTTTCTATAATAGGGTGACCAGAATTGCACACAGTATTCCAAGTGTGGCCTTACCAATGTCCTGTACAACTTCAACAAGACGTCCCAACTCCTGTATTCAATGTTCTGACCGATGAAACCAAGCATGCCGAATGTGTTCTTCACCACTCTGTCCACTTGTGACTCCACTTTCGATGAGTTATGAACATGTACCCCTAGATCTCTTTATTCTATAGCTCTCCCCAATGCCCTACCATTAACTGAGTAAGTCCTGCCCTGGTTTGATCTGCTAAAATGCGTCACTTTGCATTTATCTAAATTAAACCCCATCTGCCATTCATCAGCCCATTGATCCAATTGATCAAGATCCTGTTGCAATCCTAGATAACCTTCTTCACTGTCCACTATGCCACCAATCTTGGTGTCATCTGCAAACTTACTAACCATGCCCCCTATATTCTCATCCAAATCATTAATATAAATGACAAATAATAGTGGGCCCAGCACTGATCCTTGAGGCACACCACTGATCACAGGCCTCCAGTTTGAAAAACAAGTCTCTACAACCACCCTCTGGCTTCTGTCCCCAGTTCAATCCCCAGTTTGTGCCAAGTGAACTAATCTCAACCAAGAAGGAAAGCAATTGCGAGAGGGATGGGGTCAGATGGAAAAGGAAATGCAGAAGCTTGGACTTCTACTGTTACTGTTTTTCATTCAGCTTATGCCTTGTTTTCAACATTCTCCTTATAGCACACAATGCTAGAACTTCTTAACTTCTGAGGCCTCACTCATCTCAGGGAAACCTGTGGTCCTCCAATCTGCTATTCTAGGATAATTGCAAAATTTACATCTCTAACTTTTCTTGATGTACGAGTCATCGGTAATGCTGCCAGGCAAAAGTTCTGAACTTGCCTTTCATAATTTATACTTGCATCCCTTTATCCCACAGGCATGAGAGCGGGCAAAATAATTTTCTGGATTAACCTTCTATCTCTTCAAGATATGTCTCTGCAGCATCTTCATTCATTCACCTTCCAAGGTTGCAGATTCCAGGCTTTATTCAGAACCAGGTGGCACTAGGGGGCAGCCTTGCAGCCCTTCTTTGCACCTATTGGGATGCTTCTCTCATTCTGGATTATCTGAACTGATTTCAGTTCTGGATATAGATGGGGCCTGACCGGAAAATATTTCAGCTTTAGCATGATGCCCTCAGACTTGTGCACTTCTACCTTGTTTGGTTTATGGACTGCTGCTCCAAAGTTAATAGACTGGACAAGGCAGAGCCTATCAATCATACTTGATCTCTTCCACCCTTTCCACCAATCAATGACTTGCACTTCTTCATACTTATTCTTCAATTAACCTAGAACAATATTGTCCTTATCCAAGACAATAAGTTCATTAAGAATTTAACCTAGTTATTGTGTTATTTACCTGTATTTTAGAACTGGGCAAGGCTGAAGAAGTTACACAAGGAACATTGCTGGAGTCTTTATCTGCAATAGAGCAAAATGTGGTCATGGTATTACAATACATGCATTCTATGTGCTAATTCATATCAACTTGAAGTACTACACATCTGATCACGAGCCAGCATACATTGTCACATTACAGAAAATCTGCTTAAGGCTGCCAGGAAATATTTGGCGATCAGGTAGTATTGGCAGCAGAAAAGGAACTACAGAAGATATTTAAAAAATGCTTCTTTTGTAACATTCATTCTTGGCATCTGGACATCCCTAATGAGGTTGGCATTTACTGCGAATCCCTGGTTGCACTGAGGTAAAGTAAAAGTAAATTTTATTTATTAGTCACGAGTAGGCTTACATTAACACTGCAATGAAGTTACTGCGAAAATCACCTAGTCGTCACACTCCGACACCGGTTTGGGTACACTGAGGGAGAACCCAGTATGGCCAATGCATCTAACCAGCACATCTTTTGAACTGTGGGAGGAAACCAGACCACCTGGAGGAAACACACGCAGACACCAGGAGAACGTGCAAACTCCACAAAGACAGCCGGGAATCGAACCCAGGTCCCTAGCGCTGACAGGCAGCAGTGCTAACCACTGTGCCACCCTACCAGTACCAGGTGGTGGTACTGGTGGGCCTTGCCTGTAATTGAGGTCGCAAACAGTGCATGTCCAATCATTTTGTTTGACATTTTTAAATGCTAATACTGGAATAATGGAAAGATAAAGCTTATAAGATATTAAATTGTTACATTAGGTTCAACTTCTTCAATACAGTTCTGAGACTTTCATAAAATATGTTTACTGCATTTTGATCTGAAACCCGAGAGCAACTTCTTTTACCTTGCTACTTCAAATCTAACACTACATGATCCTTAAGGGAGCTGTAGGATTTATCCTTGGAGATTATCTTTCACACATACAACTTTTCCACAATAGGATTGCTCTACAGACTATTGTTTAAAAGATTAAATAATGATGGTTTCACATATATGAATCCAAGTAAAAGCCAAGTGCTTACTTGCTGAATCCTGTGACGGTGCATTCTGAAAGGTATTCCCATCAGATTCATCAGATGATAACACTTGTTCCTTATTCATTCTCTCATCATTAGACAAGAGTGTGGAAGACGTGTTTGAAAGTAATTTGCTTTCCTTGGTTTCAGTGGTTAAATCAGTTTCATAGACTATTTTGTCTAACGCAGGAAAACAAATAACAGCAAGGTACCAATGCGATCTGCAAGCAAAACATGTCACGTAATAAGTTAACCATAAGAAAAGTTACAGCACAAAAGGAGGCAATTCAACCCATCAGCCAGCCCGAGGACGCCCTTTCTAATCCCACCTTCCTGCAGTTTATAGTTTACAACACATAAGGAGCAGATCCATATATTGTTTAGAAGAGTTTAGGTTCTCTGCTTCCACCACCAACTCAGGCAGCGAATGCCAAACACCCACCAACCTTTGCGTAAAAAAGTTCTTCTTCGTGTCCCCTTTACACCGACTGCCACTTATCTTGAATCTGTGACTCCTGGTTCTAGAATTCTCCACCAAGAGAAACTTTATCCCGTCCACTCTATCTCTTCCCCTCATAATTTTGTACACCTCTATCAAATCACCCCTCAGCTTTCTTTGTTCTAAGGATAATAATCCCAACCTACCTAATATCTCCTCATAGCTACACTTTTCCAGCCCTGGTAACATTCTTGTAAACCTCCTCTGCACTCTCTCCAGAGCACGGGAAGAGTAACAAGGCATGAGTTTTAGTCATCTTTCTTGTGATCAAGGATACCAACTTTGCAGAGCTCCCCTCAGTCTTGATTCTGGCACCAAGTGTTGATAGTGAGTTGCAAGCACCTCTGATGCACTGCAAGAGTTTGCTCAGTTTTGGATGGCCTGATGGCAGACCATATAAAATGAAGGAATGAAGAGAGGGGAAATCTGAACAATAAATCATTTGTAGCTCTAATAATTTCAACAAGCTTACCTTAAACAGTTCCTGAAAGAATCACATAAGTTTGTAAATCTGTCAGCTAGCAATAATGACATAGCTTGCTCTCACTGATTTAGCTAGGTTTAGGAGTAAAATATCATGGAATCTGAAACAAGATGTGGAGATGCCGGCATTGGACTGCGGTAAACACATTAAGAAGTCTCACAACATCAGGTTAAAGTCCAACAGGTTTATTTGGTAGCAAAAGCCCACTAGCTTTCGGAGCACTGCTCCTTCATCAGGTAAGTGGGAGTTCTGAACTCCCACTTACCCTGATGAAGAAGCAACGCTCCGAAAGCTAGTGGCTTTTGCTACCAAATAAACCCGTTGGACTTTAGCCTGGTGTTGAAAGACTTCTTAATCTGAAACAAGAACAGAGAAAGCTGCAAAAACTCAGCAGATCTGGCGGCATCCGCAGAGAGAGAAAACAGAGTTAATGCTCCAATGCCTACATGTCCATCCTTGGTCTGCAGCAATACATCAGTGAAACCAAACAAAAACTGGAGCAGCAGCACATCTTCTGACTGGGCATGTTACAGCCCTCAGGACCCAAATTTGAGTTCATCAACTTTAGACTGTGATCCTCTCCTCCATCTTTACTGTTTGTTATATCCCAAACATTTTTTGGGTCCAATGCAAAAACCCTCCCTCCCCTCCTCCATAGGGCCACCTGTCACTTGTACCTTAAATTTTGCTACATCTTTGTTGCAATCTCTCCCAGCTCCCACTATTCACTGTTCCAACCCTTCTTACACAATCATATTTTCCCCTCTCTTTAATGCTGAAGAAAGGTCGTTAAGACTCGAAATTTAACTCTATTTTTTCAATCTACAGATGCTGCCAGATCTGCTGAGTTTTTCCAGCTTTCTCTGTTGCTATTGTAGCTAGGTTTAGTGTTCTATTCAGAGAGATTATTTTCTGACTAATCTCAGCCGAAACATCCACAACAGATTGTACAAGACACACTTACTCTTCATTAACGGGCACAAATATGAAATCCTTTGTAAAGATATCCACATGCCGGGTCCATGTTCTCACACGTTGATGTCTCTTGTGCTGTATTCTACAAGGGCAACATAACATGTACTTTTAATCCGAGTAAGAAAATTGTGAATATGCAATTCAGGATTAACAAATATATAAAAACCGAAGTAAAATTGTTTTAAAATTCTTTTCTTCCTCTCGAAATAAGCCCAGTTAAAAGGTTATAAACAAAGAAAATAGCAATACTGGAAGTTTGCAAGGATGTGGGCATTGTAAAATCGGTAAGTTGGCACTAGCATAACGAGCTTGAAGTTGGTACACCTTCTCAAAATGTACTTAAAAATATAACATACGGAACAGCCAAATAATTATAAATTTCAACTATTTATTAGTCTTAAACAGAGCATTGTAAAAGTCTTTGCAAGCACTCAGTTAATGCAGACAAGGTGGAGAGCTGGCTACGGTTGATTGAATAAATAAACTAAACTGCATGATGGCAAATAACCAGCAAGAAACATTTAAAGAAACAATTCAAAATGTTCAACAAAGTACATTTGATGTAAAACAAACTCTGTGATTAACATTGATCAGTGGATCTTACTAAAGAGGTTATTGATAGTATCAAATTAAAAAACAAGACTTATAATGTTGCACAAAACAGTAGTAAGTTGGTAGTTGGGAGTTAGAAACCAGTGAAGGACCATCAAAACTTTGATAAAAAGGGGAAAAAAAATAGAATGTATAAACAAACAGGAATATTAAAAACAGACTGCAAGAGCTTTCATTTGTACATTAAAAAAAGGGAGAGAGTAGCTTGGGAGATCGGGATGATGTAGAGATGTCAGTGTTGGACTGGGGTGGGCACAGAAAGAACACCAGGTTAAAGTCCAACAGGTTTATTTGGAATCACGAGCTTTTGGAGCGCTGCTCTCACCTGATGAAGGAGCAGCGTTCCGAAAGCTTGTGATTCCAAATAAACCTGTTGGACTTTAACCTGGTGTTGTGAGACTTCTTACCGGGAGATAGGGGAGCATGGTGGAAGGGGAGGCAGTGATATAGTGGTAATGTCACTGTAATCCAGAGCTAACTCTTTGGAGACCTGGATTCAAATCCCACCATGGCAGCAGGTGGAATTTAAATTTAATTAGTTAATAAATCTGGAATTAAAACTAGTCCCAGTAATGGTGATCAAGAAACCATTGTCGACTGTTGTAAAAACCCATCTGATTCATCAACGAAGGAAATCTACTGTCCTTACTAGCAATGTGGTTGAGTCTAATTCCCTCTGAAATGGCCAAGCAAGGTTATACCAAACCGCTACAAAGTCTAAAAGTTATAAAATTGGATTGACTACCCAGCATTGGCCAAGGCACCGAAAATGATAATGGCATTTGCAAGGTCCTCCTTACTAAAATTTGGGGGCTTGTGCCAAGATTGGGAGAACTGTCCCATATATTAGTCAAGGAACAGCCTGATATAGTGACACACACCGGGTCATACCTTACAGAAAATGTCCTAGAAACAAGCTTCACATCACATGGTTTTATTCCATCGGCAGGACAGACCCATCCGTGATGGCATTCAGTCAGACCGAAGTTGCCCTGGAAGTCCTCAACATTGACCGCACCCAATTAAGGGTTCTGACAAGGAAACAGCCTGCTGATTCCATCTACCACCACACTCTCCCCCTCATCCTAGCTGATACAATACTCCACTATGTTGAATGTCAATGGAAGATGCACTGAGATGCAAAAGTATGTTCTCTGGGTGGGGGGAGGGGGGGCATGGAAGAGTGCTGATTCATCAGCTGAAGGAGGGCGGTAGCTGGTAATCAGCAGGAGGTTTCCTTGTCCACATCTGATCTGATGCCAATACACTTCATAGGGTTCGGAAGCTATATTGAGGACTCAGCAGGCCACTCCCTCCCCACCGTATACAATGTGTCACCAGTTTTTAAGGGATAGCACGTAGCCAGGTATGGTAGCTGAGGAGAATGGACCATTAGCTGTAAGGCATGATTCAATGAATATGATTATGCTTTTGCCTGACTAGTCTGTGGGACAACTCTCCCAATTTTGGCACAAGCCCCAAGACGTTTGTGCGGAGAACTTTGCAAGGTCGAATGGGCAGTGACTGTTGTCCAGGTTGTTGCCAGGTCTTTCGCCTAGTTTTGTTCTCCTTCCCGTAGCAGTTTGACACAACCACACATCTTGCTAAGCCATTTCAGAGGGCAGTGGATGTGAATCAATCACCCTCATGTCAACCTACAAGCCAGACCAGCTGAGGTTAGCAGATTTCCTCCCCGAAGGACATTTGTAGGCCAGGTGAATTTTTTCGACAATCCATTGGTTTCATGATCATCAATACTGAGGCTAGCTTGCGATTTCAGCTGGATTTATTAATTTGCTGCCCTGCTGGGGTCTGAACTCCATCCGGGCATCTGGATCAATGGTCCAGTAACATTACCACAATGCGCCCGGCCCCTGAAAATGAAATCTTCAAAGCTGGACCAATTCAACAGTAGGAAGCCAACATTAACACAGTGAAAAGGTGCGATTCCCAAGCTGCAAATTTCAGTGAATCTAGCGAGTTCACTTTGAGATTGTCGTGCAAAACCTATGCATCTAGAGCTGGCAGCTTTAAAATGGCAATATATTATGATTAAAAGCCGCTGTAGAACTGTGAATGGTTTAATAAGGACCAGAAAAAGAAGCCATATGACTTGTAGAACATAGAACATTACAGTGCAGTACAGGCCCTTCGGCCCTCGAGGTTGCGCTGACCAGTGGAACCAATCTAAAGCCCCTCTAATCTACACTATTCCAATATCATCCATATCTTTATCCAATAGCCATTTGAATGCTCTTAATGTTGACGAGTCCACTACTGCTGCAGGCAGGGCATTCCACGCCCTTACTACTCTCTGAGTAAAGAACCTACCTCTAACATCTGTCCTATATCTCTCACCCCTCAATTTAAAGCTATGTCCCCTCGTGCTAGCCAACACCATCCGAGGAAAAAGGCTCTCACTATTCACCCTATCTAATCCTCTGATCATCTTGTATGCCTCTATTAAGTCACCTCTTAACCTTCTTCTCTCTAACGAAAACAAGCCTCAGCCTTTCCTCATACGATTTTCCCACCATACCAGGCAACATCCTGGTAAATCTCCTCTGCACCCTTTCCAACACTTCCACATCTTTCCTATAGTACGGCGACCAGAACTGTACGCAATACTCCAAATGCGGCCGCACCAGAGTTTTGTACAGTTGCAGCATGACCTCCTGGCTCCGAAACTCAATCCCTCTACCAATAAAAGCTAACACACCGTACGCCTTCTTAACAACCCTATCAACCTGAGTGCCAACTTTCAGGGATCTATGCACATGGACACCCAGATCCCTCTGTTCATCCACACTACCAAGTATCTTACCATTAGCCCAGTACTCTGTATTCCTGTTACTCCTTCCAAAGTGAATCACCTCACACTTTTCCACATTAAACTCCATTTGCCACCTCTCAGCCCAGCTCTGCAGCTTATCTATGTCCCTCTGTAACCTGCCACTTCCCTCCGCACTGTCTACAACTCCACCGACTTTAGTATCATCCGCAAATTTACTAATCCATCCTTCCACGCCGTCACCCAGGTCATTAATAAAAATGACAAACAGCAGTGGCCCCAAAACAGATCCTTGCGGTACACCACTAGTAACTGAATTCCAGGATGAATATTTCCCATCAACCACCACCCTTTGTTTTCTTACAGCTAAACAAAAATTTACTGTAGAAAATTTACTTACGAGAGGTTAGTTGTCTCCTCTGATCCAGCATTATCCTTCCGGGTCAGGCGCCGATAAAAGAAGCTACTAAAGATGTGAGTACGTTCAGCAAGTTCTTTGGGTGCTTTCTCTAACAAAAGGTACCTTACATAAAATAAACAGCACCAGTTAATGTAAAATTTCATGCTGAACTTTAATCAATGCATACCTAATGTTCCTTTATTTAATATACATTAACATAGTATGAATACTTAAAAGGACAATATTAATTCCTGACATACATTAGGCAAGAAAACAGAGAACCACTCAATTCCTGGTATTAGTGCAGTTTACATTATTTTCAGGGTGAGGTCATATAATTATGAGATTGCAAATTCACCCATTTTAGGGTGATCACATAAATTTGTTTCATACAGCAGCCTATATAAACGTGAATCATACACGATCACTGCAAAAAAAGATGATTTCAGCAATTCACCAAAGTTCCTTCGAAGGTACCTTCCAACTCACAACCTCTACCACGCAAAAGGACAAGGGCAGAGGATGCATGGGAACACAAGCACCTGCAAGTTCCCTTCCAAGCCAAACACCAAACTGACACCAACCATTCCTTCATAATCACTGGGTCAAAATCCTGGAACTCCCTGTCCCCTAACAACCCTGGGGTTTTTCCTACACCACGCAAACTGCACTATTCAATAAGACAGTTCATTACCATCTTCTCAAGGGCAATAAGAATGCTGACCTAGCAAGCAACGTCTATATCCTGTGAAATAATTTTTAAAAAACACTAATCGGTGCACATTTTACTTTCTCAATGTGAAGTTGTAGCCAGAGATAGTATTATTACCCCCTTGAATTCTACCAGCGGATCAATCACCAACCTTCGCCACATTTCCCTCCAGGCTGTCTGTTACCTTATTGACAATGAGGTTCTTTAGAAATCGTGGGATTGATGTGAGCTTCTACTTTTTTTATGCTCCATGCTCATTGCAAAAATCCTTAGAATCATAGAAACCTACAGTGCAGATCGAGGCCATTTGGCCCCTCAGGTCTGCACTGACCACAATCCCACCCAGGCCTTATCCCTGTGACCCCACATATTTACCCCACTAAGCCCTCTAACCTACGCATCCCAGGATGTTAAGGGACAATTTAGCATGGCCAATGCACCTAACACGCACATCTTTGGACTGTGGGAGGAAACCGGAGCACCCGGAGGAAACCCACGCAGACATAGGGAGAACATGCAAACTCCGCACAGACAGTGACCTAAGCTGGGAATCGAATCCAGATCCCTGAAGCTGTGAGGCCACCTTGAAAATGTTAAGTCCTATTCACTGAAGTGTGATTGAGTTTTTAATGACATACGGAGATGAAATTCCTGCTGAAAAACTCACTGGCCTGAAAAGAATTTGTGCGTATTTGTGAAATCTCAAATATTTTAAAATTAGGGGTCGACCTTTTAGGACAGAGATGAGGAGAATTGTGCAAAGTTGAAACTATTTGCCTCAGAAGGTGTGGAGGAAGGGGGGGGCGGGGTTTCACTGAATATTTTTATGGTGCAGGTAGATAGCTTCTTGTTAGGCAAAGGAATCAAAGGTTATTGGGGCTAGATGGGAATGTAGAACATGAAACGCAAACTTATCAGCCCTGATCTTACCAATGGTGGAGCAGGTTCAAGGGGCTGAATGGCCTACTTCTGCACCTAATTCATTTGTGCGTATGTCTCTGTTCAATGATCATTAAAAAAAGACTTCAAATAAAAAATTGTTTATGATATTTCTGCTTTTACGTTAACTCATGCATACGCCCCAATCTTTATTCCAGGTGCTGTGATATTGTGAAAAGTAAATGACAAAACCAGCTTGTTGATTACTGGACTTCTCACAGACAGAAAACCAATGTGATTGACTATTTAGCCAGCTTGATGATACCACGGTTGCAGGACGCCAGAGTACCCTTACAGCTGGCAACATAATTAAGTTAACGTTGGGAAAGGTGCAACCCTTGTCATGAAGTTAGGTAGATCTTTGTGGCCAGTTTTCCTCAAGGTGGCAGGAGACATGTCTTCACCACTGACTGCAAAATCCAGGCCAATACGCATTTTGTTAGCCCGTCTCAGTAAAAAGCCAAACAAACCAAGGGCATTCAGGTTTAATATTTGGTACGGTTTCAGAATATTGTTAATACTCTTTATAAATTTCCAAACAGAATGATTGTAACACGAAAGCCAAATCTTTCTTCTCAAAATTCCCACCAGCTGTTTTGCCTCCAGTAAAATATGGCGCTTTTACAGAACAATAAAGGCCAACAAACTTACTTTAAATAGAAATCAATGATAACATCATTGAGAAACTCTCCCTCTTCCAGACATTCCAGATCTTCAGTAGTAACAGCAAGTCCTCCTTTAGTTGGTGGAGGAGGGAATACCATTATTCTGAGTGGGCAAAAAACACACGTTAAAACTATTTCCTCCTTTCTGTTAAATGAAAATCAATAGTCCGAATAAAATAGTTTCAGTAATGCAATACCTGTGTTCGTTTGTGATACACGTGTATAAATAACATGGCAGCAAGCCTTATTTTATCGAGTATGAATTGGTTTTATGATTAGGGAAAATTATGTTCTTTTTTAGGTTTCAGTTATGCATATTAAACGGAGCATCTGGGTATTTATTAGATTTACACACCATAGTAAACCAGGGTTTTTTTTGTTGCTCAATGTTAACGAGGCTGGTAGCCCTAATTGAGTTGTATTAAACACATTCATGCACCACGGTGCAGTGGAATGCATATCTGCACCCTGATGCTACTTTAGTTCAAATTTACTTTGCCAGCTTCTCTGCCATTATGTGTTACTGAGCTGACACCTGGAGATGAAAGAGCAGCCCAGATTACAAATTCACATTTCCCAAGGCCTAGAAGCAGAGCCACAAAAGTAATAAATTATTGGCCCTGGATTTAAAAAATGCTTTGACCAGCACTGGATGAATTCTTTCAGTTGCAGAGAAATTTCAACTCTGTATAAAATGCCAAACTATATTGTGGGCATGATAATCAATCCAATGTATTTTCAAAACATGCTATCGGAAAAAGAAATCCGTGCAGGATGCACATCCCACTGGGTACACGTATTGTGAAAGATGCATGGAATGCAACTGTGCATTCACTTAAAGCCAGATCCAGTTCCAAGAGAAGTGCTTGGTAAAATGACTGGTGATATGATGGATATCATGTGACCAGCCCTATGTTGGGTAGAATGAAATTTGATTACCTATTAATATTAATCCAAATTCTTTAGAGATAAGTAGAGTACCGTTAAAATTATACAATTATTTTGCATTAAAAAGCTCCCACAGAAAATGGCTCATAGCACCACAGTATGACAGAAATAGACTGTTGAATGCATATTTTTTGTAGATCACTGAAATTACAAACATAATTATGTAATGGATATGCTGCAATATATTAAATAAAAACTTAGGATAAAAACTTCAAGCAAATCTCCCACTATTTTTTTCATTAACACACCTCAATTGATTGAGGCCAAAGTAAAAGAGACAAATTAAATTAGAAAGTTCACGCACAGTTAGACATGTCTAGTCCACAGATAACCCTGTATGTTGTTAAACTAAAACAAATTAATTTCTACTTTGTAGAACTCAAAGATCACACAAAGACTATTGTGCTCGGATCAGTGAAGACGGAGCCATCAGATTCATCATAATAATGCACTTGGCATAATGAGTTGGCTCCTTACAAGCCAGTAATCAGTCATTTGACCAGATGCACAAGTCATTAAGAGCCGCTCTTCTCAAGGGCAGTTAGGGATGGGCAACAAATGCTAGCTTTGCCAGCGATGCTCATGTTCTGTGAACAAACAAACTAAACAAACTTACTTCTGAACTGGTCCACTTTGTCTAAATGTGTGCTTTTCCTTCTCTTGCTTTGATGCAATCGAGACCACGTACTGGTCTTTTTTCCTCATGTGACACAAGGTGTAATTATTTGGCCTCACCGGACTTGCATTTTCTTCCTACAGAAGTGAAAGCAGAACAATAAGCAAAAACTTAAGACATTTGCCAAAATATTGCTGCCGTTCAGCGGCAGGATCTTAGTCCTTTTGAAGGCGCACAGTCGCCGTGGGTTCCACAGCAGCGAAGAGTGCTGGATGTCAACAGGAAACCCTGTTGATATTGGCGGGACCATAAGATCCCACACATTGCCTTCCACCACTGGGAAAAGGGAAAAACGTCACGCCCTTTATATTATTTTAAAGAGATTCTGGCATACAGGTCCCTTTCCAAGGTCCCTGATTGCTTTCTCTCTTCCACCCACAAATGGCAATTCCAAACGTTATTTCAGTGCCATTACTAGTTAACAAGTTCAGACCCAGATATAATAGACACTATAGCCACACTTATAAACTTCAAACATTAAAATATTGAATTTAACAGTAAATATATTTCAAATGTATTTGCAATCAGCTGCATTGCATTAATCAGCAGTTTTGAGAGGCAGATCTGACAAGGAAGAAATATTTCTGCTGAGCTTCAGATATTTTTAAACACTAGATACCACATTAAACTTTGCATTTTAAGTACAATACATGCCAATACAGGGTTAAGTTCATTCTCATTAGTCCAGTATTCCTGAACAGTAAAACCCAAGTTTGACACCCTGTTTCACAATGATTACATTTCTGCTGCCCACACCAAGGGCTGAATTTAATGGTTGTAATGTTGGCCCTGTCCACGGCTGGAAATCTGGCGGTAACCCGACCAGGGCCATTTCTGGAGCCTAGACAAAACTAAATGCTCATTAGGCAGTCTGGTGCTGGTCAATGGAACTTCCAGTACTTTGAAGACAAAAAGACCAAGTCCAGGAGCTGCCAACCAAAGAGCCAGGTGCTTTTCAGAGCCAGCAGCGCCATCAGGGCAGTAGCCAGGAGCAGCAGTGCAGGCTCGGACCAAAGGTAAGTGGGTAGGCTCGTTGGGGCCAGGTGAGTTCACGAGGGGGCACGGTCGTGTGTGGAATGAAGGTTGGGCTTTTAGTGGAGCCAGCTCTTGCCTCCAGCAAGGCCCTCCATGCACCACCTTCCCCTGCCAAGCTTGTAGACAGGCTGCTTGGGTATACCTGGCAGCCTGCCCAAATGGCATGGGTCCCCCCTGCAGTGATGGGATGAGGCCCTCTAGTGACCCTTAACTGGACACTCAAGGGCCTCAATTGGCTTGTGGGTAGGAAGGCCAGCAGTGGCTGCCAGGAAGGTGACAGGTTCTCCCACCTCAAGACTTCCTGCTTAATTAATTGCACCCTGTGCTGTTCAGGGAACTTGAAGATACATTCATTTCAACCACTGATCTGTTAGCAGCTTTTGATGGTTGCCTGAAACCTAGTTACATTAGCCTACATCACTTATTACTCAAAGACTGACATTGCAGTTGGGCAATTTTGTGGGCAACAAGAAGTACCTTGGAAAAAACATTATTTTGTTTCTTCCTGTTCTTAACCCTCCTCCAGGGCTCATTTAACCAACCCATTTGAGATTCCTTTTGAACGAGCCACATTTTGTTAGTCATGTAAATTATGTAGCAAAGCATGAGCAGGTAAGTGTTTTTATTATATTAACTGCTGTACTTCAATGTGGATTGTTCATATTTTTAAGTCAAAAACATATGAAGAAACAAAAGACAAATTAAAATCAAACAAAATTGCAAGTGGGTTTACTAGTTCTTTCACAGTCTGAATGAAGAGATCCCCTGATATTTCACGGGATCTTTTTTCTTGTATAATTGCGAGAATTGTCATGGACCTGCCTTAATCTACCAAGTCACCTGAGACAAACGAGACTCCTGCGGTAACGTAGCCACATCCACTTGCTGCTGCAAAGTTTTGAAGCACAACAAGAAGGAGTTCTGCTCCGAATCAAAGTTAGCCAGTAGCTGACAAATTTCATCCAATGGCATAACATCGCATAAGTCTGTAACTCCATGCTTTTCACTTATATCGGTCATGATTTTCTTCAACGCTGCTGCTTCGGTTGTTTGTATAGGTTTGAAAAGTTGAAGAAGGATAAATTCATTGCACTTAACTGCAAAGAAAAACAGCTGTAATGAAATACACAGACCAACAAAAAAAAAATCTGTTTACTACCTTACAAATGTGGATCATGTATAAAAGACCTTGAATACAATCTCAGATTTATGAGCTGATGTGCTTTATTACAAAAACATATAGAACATAGATAGAACAGTACAGCACTGAACAGGCCCATCGGCATGGTATGTTGCCTACCGGATGCCAAGGTCCGTGACGTCTCGGACCGTGTTTTCCGGATTCTTAAGGGGGAGGGGAAAACAGTCACAAGTCGTGGTACACATTGGTACCAACAACATAGGTAAGAGAAGGGACGGGGATTTAAAACAGGAATTTCAGGAGCTGGGCTGGAAGCGGAGAGCCAAGACAAAACATGTGGTCATCTCTGGTACGTTGCCAGTGCCACGTGATAGCGAGTTGAGGAACAGAGAGAGACTGCAGTTAAACATGTGGTTGCAGGGATGGTGTAGGAGGGAGGGTTTCAGATACGTGGATAATTGGAACACATTCTGGGGAAGGTGGGACCTGTACAAACAGGACGGGGTGCATCTGAACCAGAGGGGCACCAATATCCTGGGAGGGAAATTTGATACGGCTCTTCAGGGGGGTTTAAACCAATTTGTCAGGGGAGTGGGAAAAGGAGTTGTAGTCCAGAAGTCAGTGAGGGTGGTGAGGTATTGGGGAAGGTATCAGGGTCAAGGGTGGGTACCGGTAGACAAGAAGGCGGGTTGAAGTGTGTCTACTTCAATGCAAGGAGCATCCGGAACAAGGTAGATGAACTTGGGGCGTGGATTGGTACTTGGGACTACGATGTTGTGGCCGTTACGGAGACATGAGTAGAACAAGGACAGGAATGGTTGTTGGACGTTCCGGGGTATAGATGTTTCACTAAGTGTAGGGAAGCTGGTAAAAGAGGTGGAGGAGTAGCATTGTTAATCAAGGATAGTTTAACAGCTGCGGAAAGGCACTTCGAGGGGGATCTGCACACTGAGGTAATATGGGCTGCAGTTAGAAATAGGAAAGGAGCGGTCACGTTGTTAGGAGTTTACTATAGGCCCCCAAATAGTAATAGAGATGTGGAGGAAGAAATTGCTAAGCAGATTATGGATATGTGTGGGGGTCACAGGGTAGTTGTCATGGGGGACTTTAACTTTCCAAATATTGATTGGAACCTTTGTAGGTCAAATAGTTCGGATGGGGCAGTTTTTGTGCAGTGTGTGCAGGAGGGTTTCCTGACACAATATGGATAGGCCGACAAGAGATGAGGCCACATTGGATTTGGTACTGGGAAATGAACCGGGCCAAGTGTTAGATTTGGTTGTGGGAGAGCACTTTGGAGATAGTGACCACAATTCGGTGTCTTTTGTTATTGCAATGGAGAGGGATAGGGCCGTACGGCAGGGCAAGGTTTACAATTGGGGGAGAGGTAATTATGATGCGATTAGGCAAGAATTAGGGGGCATAAGTTGGGAACAGAAACTGTCAGGGAAAGGCACGAATGAAAAGTGGAACTTTTTCAAGGAACAAATACTGGGTGTCCTTGATAGGTATGTCCCTGTCAGGCAGGGAGGAAATAGCCGAGTGAGGGAACCATGGTTCACGAAAGAGGTGGAATGTCTTGTGAAAAGGAAGAGGGAAACTTATGTAGGGATGAGGAAACAAGGTTCAGATGGCTCGATTGAGGGTTACAAGTTAGCAAGGAACGAGCTGAAAAAGGGGCTTAGGAGAGCTGGGAGGGGACATGAGAAGTCCTTGGCGGGTCGGATCAAGGAAAACCCCAAGGCTTTTTACTCTTATGTGAGGAATAAAAGAATGACCAGGGTGAGGTTAGGGCCGGTCAAGGACAGTAGTGGGAACTTGTGTATGGAGTCAGTAGAGATAGGCAAGGTGATGAATGAATACTTTTCTTCAGTGTTCACCAAGGAGAGGGGCCATGTTTTTGACGAAGAGAAGGTGTTACAGGCTAATAGGCTGGAGGAAATAGATGTTCAGAGGGAGGATGTCCTGGCAGTTTTGAATAAACTGAAGGTCGATAAGTCCCCTGGGCCTGATGAAATGTATCCTAGGATTCTTTGGGAGGCAAGGGATGAGATTGCAGAGCCTTTGGCTTTGATCTTTGGGTCCTCACTGTCCACGGGGATGGTGCCAGAGGACTGGAGAATGGCGAATGTTGTTCCTCTGTTTAAGAAAGGGAATAGAAATGACCCTGGTAATTATAGATCGGTTAGTCTTACTTCGGTGGTTGGTAAATTGATGGAAAAGGTCCTTAGGGATGGGATTTACGACCATTTAGAAAGATGCGGATTAATCCGGGATAGTCAGCACGGATTCATGAAGGGCAAGTCGTGCCTCACAAATTTGATACAATTTTTTGAGGAGGTAACTAAGTGTGTTGATGAAGGTAGGGCAGTTGATGTCATATACATGGATTTTAGTAAGGCGTTTGATAAGGTCCCCCATGGTCGGCTTATGATGAAAATGAGGTGTGGGATAGAGGGAAAGTTGGCCGATTGGATAGGTAACTGGCTGTCTGATCGAAGACAGAGGATGGTGGTGGATGGAAAATTTTCGGACTGGAGGCAGGTTGCTAGCGGAGTGCCGCAGGGATCAGTGCTTGGTCCTCTGCTCTTTGTGATTTTCATTAGTGACTTAGAGGAGGGGGCTGAAGGGTGGATCAGTAAATTTGCTGATGACACCAAGATTGGTGGAGTAGTGGATGAGGTGGAGGGCTGTTGTAGGCTGCAAAGAGACATAGATAGGATGCAAAGCTGGGCTGAAAAATGGCAAATGGAGTTTAACCCTGATAAATGTGAGGTGATTCATTTTGGTAGGACAAATTTAAATGTGGATTACAGGGTCAAAGGTAGGGTTCTGAAGACTGTGGAGGAACAGAGAGATCTTGGAGTCCATATCCACAGATCTCTAAAGGTTGCCACTCAAGTGGATAGAGCTGTGAAGAAGGCCTATAGTGTGTTAGCTTTTATTAACAGGGGGTTGGAGTTTAAGAGCCGTGGGGTTATGCTGCAACTGTACAGGACCTTGGTGAGACCACATTTGGAATATTGTGTGCTGAATTTTATGCCCAATTTTATGGAAAATAATTTTGGAATGAGGTTCTCGATATTAATTTTGGGTAAGTTGGGAGCGGAGAGAGTTCAAAACTCACCTCCTGCCCCAGAAGATGGGCTCAAGGTGTATTACCTCTCTGGCATCAGTAGAATCTCAACCGGTAGATTTTCCACCCAATTTGCTAATATAACGGGAAACCTCCAAATTGCAGCACAATTTCCAGTGCCAGAGACTTACTTAAAGTGGAAATGCATCACAAATAAATCGAAAACAATTGTTGTAAAATAGAATAAAAGAGGAGGCCCCAGAAGGAGGACAAATGCACACTTACAATTATGTTTTGAAGGACTAGTTTGTGACTGTTTGTTAATTTCATCTATGTAATCTGGAGCAAACCACAGGAAAATAACTGAGTGATTCTCAGAGACGGTGTCAGACAGTCCCTCCCACACACTGTATTTCTTTAAGTGAGACGTATTCAGTAATAATGAATGGTTTGTACCAGACAAATCTGCAAAACAAAATACAAGTTCAATATTTTCAGATAAATTAATATATTAATATCACATCATTATTCAATACCATACTGAAAATCATGAATTCTGGCTCTCCAAAAGTTAACCAGCTGTTTTCTTATATCATTAATAATTGCAGGAATTTTACACAGTGTTGGCTCCACTACCCTGCTGAAAAGTCGGGGTGAGCCCACCTCCACTTGGCAGGGATGCCCCACAGTCTAATGGTTGAGCTGTTAACGGGCTCGAGGCAGGATCATCACCCCAATTTGGGAGGAAGTCCCACCTCTTAGGTACGGATGCTGGTCAATCAAATGGCCAGCAGCCCTCTCATCCCAGTAATGCCACAAGGAGTAGTGGCCACTGCTGGGACTACAGGAAGTACCTAAATTAAAAATACCATGGACCTGGACTTAAAGGCAAGCCTGAGGTTTCACTGGGGCTAGGCTAGCAGAGGGGGAGGTGGAGTAGAGAAATGGGGACGATCTTGAGGGGCACTTTGAATGGGCACAGGATGTCCAAACAGGGGGCACCACCTAACCTCCAGCTGACAACAAGGTTGCTAAGTGTTACCTGGTAGCCTGGACACTTGGCCCTGGCACCCATTTCATAGCTAAAATCCCAGCGGTGGTGGTATTGGCCATATTAATTGGCCAGTTAAGGGCCTCAATTGAAGAAGGATAAGTGGGCCACCTGATGCCTCCCCTACCATGGTACAATCCTAATGAAGGCAGGTAGGCAACTGGGTACAATGCCATCGCCATAGCTCCCAATTTTACAACCTCATCCACCTGCCAACACAACCCCGAGGGGAGGGCATAGAATTCTGGCCAACAAGTGGATTTTGTGAATAAGTGGATAATACCTATCCCCTTAAATTAACACCTCAACAGGAATAGGGTTCATAGTGGTCATATTTCCTCTTGGCACTTTGCCAATAGGTCAGAACTTATGTAAGTGACAGATGTCAACAGCTTGCAGAGTGAATGCAAGACATCACAACAGAGCTGACCCTGTCTACCCAGCATCCACAGAGTCAGGGGTATAGGGCAACACTCAGGACAGCAGCAGTCTTAATAACAAACAGAAATAAGACTAGACTATATAGCCCCTCGATCCTCTTCTATGCAATACAATCATGGGGTTGATCTTCTGACCCAATTCGCTTTTCCACCTGCTCCCCATATTCTTTGATTCCCTGGGAGATGAAAAATCTGAGCATATAAAGGTACAGTGAGATAGACAATAATGGAGTGTCAACAACCCTCTGTGGTAGACAATTCCAAAGAATCACAAACCTCTGAGTAAAGAAATTCCTTCTCATCCTAGTCCTAACTGATGGATTCCCAATCTGTAATCCAGTATTCTAGATTCCCCGGACACTCTCGAAATCTTTCCTGTCAGGCCCCTTCAGAAGCTTGCGCATTTCAATTAGATCACTTCTCATTCTCCTGAACTCCAGAGAAAATAGACTCACTTCCTCATTATGGGGCAACCTTCTTAACCCAGGGGCCAATGTAGTGAACTAAATCAGTCCAGGCAACTATTCCCCTTCCTAATTTAGGAAGCATTGTGGCCAAATGTAGCGCTGAAGCAGCCATCCTAGCGGAGATCAGCTAGTTAACAGACCTGGGATGAAACCCGACACTTCCATCCACCTATATGGCTCAGATAAAGATAAAAAGTTAAAAATAAAAAATGGATCAAGCACAACACTAACAATTAAGATTTACTGAGTGGATTTCATACCTGTGCTTATCAAACTCAAATATATGTACGTAGTTGTAAAAACTCACAATTAAGTTTGAAAATGCCAAGAAAAAATAAGTTTGACCAAATACCGGGTTCCAAAAATGACTGATTTAATATATACACATGCAAGTAAAAAGCGTGCATTCCTAATGTTCAGAATTCTGGCTAAATGTGTAAAATCAGTCTGAATCTCTTCTTAAAAAACAACATTCAAACCCAGGACAATCTCAAATCCAGCAACAATAAATTTAAAGCTGTGCTATTTGGGAGTTTTACTACACCAGCATCCATTTCATCAAAAGCTTACCTGGTAAATAAGCCTTTGTTAACACTGAACCCCTTACTCATTTATAACTATAAGCACATCTTATTCAAAATGATTTTACCTGAAAAGGATATTGCAATATTGTCGGGATCAAACTGCAAGAAAAACAAAGCAAAAACTGTTTTTAAAAAAGTCAAAAAAAAATGAAAAAAGACATTTGAAATATGTTCATATTGCCACAAAAGAGAGTTTTGGCTGGATGAGACTTCACTGGATTACAGAAGTATATTCATACCAACCTAGAAAACTCTCAAACCCTGAAGAACACCAATGTGGACAGGCACCTAGCCCCTTAGAAAGAAACCAAGCTGTGGGAAAGGCCGTGACTCAACATCACAATTCATTAAATTCTGTTCCACTGGGTTTCAGCCAGTATTTTGGGGTTCATTCATTTAAAATTCTGGGAAAATCAAAACCCCTGCCTATCACAAATGAAGTCAAGGGATTATACCAAGAAAGTGATGCAACATGTCAGAACTCAAACCCAATATTCAGTTAACTGCAGTATAGGGGAAGGTCACAACTTACAAATTGAAGGAAGATGTAACACTAAGGATGCAGGATTAATTTTAAATGGAGATTTAGGGCAAGTTCCCCTCTTTCTCCACAGGAGTGTTTTAAAGACATGGATTGGGGAATACTTAGCAGCATTCTAGAATGTCCTGTAATCCTGCCTTTAAAACCAAAAATAACTTATTCTAAAGTGTTCCCAATAAATTGAATATTACAATTAACTTGAGCTTTGCATCATTCAAAGCTGATACATAGAAGAACACAGCAGATTTAACTGAATGATAACAGAACTAATCTTACACACAGGTTGGAGAAAGCAATTCCATTGCATAGCAATGGACTCTGAACTATGAAAGCAAATTATCTGCACACACTTTACCCACCAGAAATATAGCCTGTATTATATCTGGAGGTCATGATGTGGAGATGCCGGCATTGGACTGGGGTGAACACAGTAAGAGTTTTAACAACACCAGGTTAAAGTCCAACAGGTTTATTTGGTAGCAAATACCATTAGCTTTCGGAACGCTGCTTCTTCGTCAGATGGAGTGGAAATTTCCACTCTATCTGACGAAGGAGCAGCGCTCCGAAAGCTAATGGTATTTGCTACCAAATAAACCTGTTGGACTTTAACCTGGTGTTGTTAAAACTCTTATTATATCTGGAGGAACAAGGGGGCCACATGAAGATGAGAGACTTGGAGTTAAGATCGTGTTAGTTAAACAGATTATGTGGTGAAAAGTGGAACAGATAGAATGAGGGAGCCATAAGAGACCAGAGGCAGGGGAACAAAGGATGCTACAGGGGAAACAAAATTGAAGAAAGTTGCAGAAGATGGAAAGAGGTTTGAAGGGACTTGTAGATGAAGACAAAGACAATAGGCGCGATCTTACCTGACATTCACGACACGCTGCTGCTACAGCAAAGACGGATAATTTGGCGGCCAGCCAAATCTCTGTTCACTGCAGCAGGATGGGGAAATCCTGCCAGCATGAACGGTGATAGGATTCCGGCCAAAATGTTTGATCCATTCAGAGTCCAGAAGCCAAATAGGCTAGCAGGGAAGTTGATGGCATTACAATGAGGAATTAAGTGGTAAATCAGGATGCATCACAGGATCACCCAGGTCTGGCCAAGTTGCTAATACAGGTTGTAAGTGTTTGCAGTTTTTATAAAAAACTAAAATGAATATGATCTTTTGGCCAGACCAGGAAGTTGAACAGGTCAGTCTTTTACAAGCCAAAGGAATGTGACCTTTGGGTCAGAATAAAATAAGTTTATGAATGATCTATGTGTTATACTGTAATGAACCGATTACTTGGCCTCAGGGTCAAATTGGGATTTGTCAATTACTTAACACAGCAGCAAAATATCAGGACAGGGAAGCAAAGTATATGTTTTGAAATGAACTGTGGACATTGTTTGTACTAAAGGACAGGTCATTCTGTAATTGTTTTGGAAATTATTCTTTAACTGCAGAGGTGAACAGGTCACTTGGTATTTGTCTTGCAAACTCATTTGTTATTGAGGGTGTAATGAATTAGACGTACAAGAACATTATGAGCTAATAATGAGTTATCCCAAAGACAGTAGATATAACAGACAGGTGCTGTGTCACTTTGAATTGTCTTTAAGAGTATTTTGAAAGGGACTTCCCCTGGGTGCACACTCACTGGATAAAACTGCTGCTCGTCTGTACCTACAACTGACTCTGCGTCGTGTCTTTTAGATACTCTACAACAATTGGTGAGTAAGCAGGGTCTCCACCAGGAACCCCTTGGTTGGATGCAGCAGGCAGGGAAGTACTTTTATTTGACCACCCATGGCTATGATGTAAATTCAGTGATCATGTGACCGTTTGGGAAGACCCAAACCTGGTCATCTGAAGGTGAGGAAGCAGGAGCTGCACAGAACTGTCCCTAAACGATAGGCCGGTAGAGCTGCACCAGGAGACAGGTAGGTCTGAACCACTAGAGCGCAGGGCAAAGCTACCATTAGCCATGAGTCACCAGTAGATAGGTCAGAACCATCCCTTGGTGACAGGTCACACAGAACTGCGCCAGGAGTCAGGCAGGTCAGACCGCAGGACAGAGTCAAGGTACCGGAATAAATGAGAACAAGTGAGGGTCCAGTAAAATAGTCCCTTTTACCTCATCAAAAAAACAAATGATGACCAGGGGCTTATCTGCACCTAGACAAACGACGCAAATACTGATTACTAGAACCATTTGGAAGAAATGATCGCTATCCACTCACTCCACCTGGAGGACCTGCAAGTCCTAGTAAGATCTAAAGTGGCCTGACAGATTTGGCTACAAATCAATAATTTAGTTCCCAGTAAAGATTCCACATACCACACCATACCAACAGAGCTCGGGTATGGTACAAAAAATGAATGGGATCCTCAAAGTGTCACTCCCCAAGGCCATTGCCGAAACTGGCAAGGATTAGGCCAATCTGCTGCCCTGTATCCTGATGACACTCTGGGCATCTCCTAATCGAGAGACATTTGATCTAATGACCAGACAAGCCATGATGTTGCTCAAGGGTATTTGTATAGTCAGTGAGGACATAGGGCCATCTTGGGAAAGGATTAAACAGCTCATCGCAGAGTTGTGTAAGCAATTACATGGCCTGAGAAAGGAGGTTAAGGACCAGTAGATTATCAGGGATATAGAAATGGATGAGGCAGGAGAAAAGGAAAGATTGCCAGAAGTAGGGGATCAAATGATGGTCCCAGGCTTTGGCCGCAAAATCATGGTTAGCAACCCAATGGCAAGGATCTTATGAGGTCCTGATGACCAACAATACATGCACAAGTGTGGATATGAAAGGGAAAGGCCATTAGAAACATTGGACAGAGATTAAGTAGTATGGGGCGCAAAGAGAAATAATGACCCTCTGGTAACGACCAGTGTCCATTATGTTCTTTCTTTACAGGGACATGAAGACCGTGATACTGCGAATATGTCTGATGACCACAATTAGCATCATCATAGAAGGAAGCAAAACAGTGGACCGAGGGACCCAGTTATTTGATTTGATGTATTATTGTCACATGTATCAGTATAGTGAAAAGTATTGTTTCTTGCGAGCTATACAGACAAAGCATACCGTATGTAGAGAAGGAGAGAGTGCAGAATGTAGTGTTACAGTCATAGCTAGGATGTAAAGAAAGATCAACTTAATACAAAGTAGGTCCATTCAAAAGTCTGATGGCATCAGGGAAGAAGCTATTCTTGGGGTCAGTTGGTACGTGACCTCAGACTTTTGTATCTTTTTCCCAACGGAAGAAGGTGAAAGAGAGAATGTCCGGGGTATGTGGGGTCCTTGATTACACTGGCTGCTTTGCCGAGGCAGCAGCAAGTGTAGACAAAGTCAATGGATGGGAGGCTGGTTAGCGTGATGGACTGGGCCTTGTTCACGACCCTTCATAATTTTTTTCAGACTTGGGCAGGGCAGGAGCCATACCAAGCTGTGATACAACCAGAAAGAATGCTTTCTATGGTGCATCTGTAGAAGTTGGTGAGAATTGTAGCAGACATGCCAAATTTCCTTAGTCTCCTGAGAAAGTAGAGGCATTGGTTGGCTTTCTTGACAATAGCATCAGCATGGAGGGACCAGGACAGGCTATTGGTGATCTTTACACCTAGAAATTTGAAACTCTCGATCATTTCCACTTTGTCCCCATTGACGCAGACAGGGGCACGTCCTCTCACTACACTTCCTCAAGTCGGTGACTGTCTCCATTGTTTTGTTGACATTGAGGATTATTGTTGTCGCACCAGTTCACCAGATTTACTATCTCTTTCCTGTACTCCATCTCATCATTTGAGATCCGACCCACTACGATGGCGTCATCAGCAAACTTGAAAATCGAGTTGATGGGGAATTTGGCCACAAGGGGCTGAGGACACAGCCTTGTGGGTTACCAGGGTTGAGGTTGATCATGGAGGTGGTATAATTGCCTATCCTTACCAATTGCGGTGTGTGGGTTAGGAAGTTTAGAATCCAGTTGCAGATGGAGGTCTATTTTACAAGAATTCAAGTGTTGCCAGTTGTGATCAGGAGCACTTAAATATCAATGCTAACCAACAAGTGTGCCTAAGGTGTATTCCCGGACCCTTGGGAGTGGAACAACAGTGCCATGGAAGTATCCTTGGAATCTCTTGAGTAAACAGGATGAGAAAAAGAGGCATTTCAGACCCTCCACAACAAAGCATTAAGTGTCAGGAATAAATGTTTTGATGTGTACTAAGTGTAATAATTGACATCACCACCTCAGGTCATCCAAACATCAACCTAATGGGCTGGGGAACGTGTCCCGGGAATGGTACGCGGGTGATATGAATGGAGTATGGCAGATGGAGAGCATGCTCAAGCGACCCTCCGACAAACATGACCACCCACGTGACCCCAGTAACCCCAAACCCTGGGACCATTACAAAAAACACCTAAAAGTCCTTGAAGTCCACCTAAATCTGCCCTGGACCCCAGAGTGAAATTGTGGTACATACATCACAAGATTGTCTCAGTTGTACTTAATATCAGTCAGGTGGAACTAGTCAGACAGGGTCCTTTATCACCAGCTCTTTGATATGGTAGTCTCCAACGCCTTCAGGGTATCCTTAAACTAGATCTAATTAATGATGCTGTCATCTTCTTTGCTGCAGACATTCACCATTAACTCCATGTTCATAGCGAGGATAATTATCAACGTTAATCACCTGACCTCCACATTGTCGGAACTTATGTTCGGAACAAATAAGTTGGAAAGACAGCAAGGAAAGATAGAGAAAGGCAGGCCAGAACCTAGGTATGATCTGTGCAGGTTCTAGATGACCATGCCTATACCATTAACCAGCTCTCAGCATCCTGAAATCAGGCCTCCATACGTGCAGACAGGGATCATGTGTGCACAGCCTATGGTACATGGTTGGCGAGAGAGGTCCAGCACAATCAGCCCAAGTACACAGTGAGAAGTGGCAGACTGGCTCTCCGGATAACACATTATAGACCTGGCCGTCCAAAGGTGGAAACTGCTCCTCATATAGCTATGAGAAGACTGATTCAAGCATACCTGACACTGTCACCACACACTTGCGATTAATAGGAATGGTGCTGGCCTTTTCTAATTTACAGGAAGGGGGAATTCAAATCCCTCTACAAGAAAATAATTGGGATAAGAGATGGGAATTGGCTAAAGTACTACCCCAAATCCAAATATGCAATCCAGAGGGGAGCCCTCTTGAAGAGAATCACGCTGATTAGGTGGAGGGAGAAATGTTGTCTGTCCACATCTTGTAGGGGTGGGGGACGAGAGCTACATGCCGTTTTAGCACCACCCTAACTTGCATGCTTGAAATTGCCAGTGCCTGCCATGGATCAAGGCAAGTAACATAACACTGAGAAGGGGAATACTATGTGACACCAACAAGCCTCAATACCAATACGGTAACATCCACTGGCCAGTGATCAACTCAAGGTTCTGCTTCCACCCCCAGCCCTAACAACAAATCAGGCAATCAGCAATGATCCACATTCAGCCCCCACGTAAGGAGCAGGTGAATATCACTGATGATTTAAAGGGAGACTTACTGAGATACCTGCTTCCCGAGGGGGAATCGAATCCCAAAGCTGCCGGAACATCTACCGGAGTTGTGGAAGGTGGTCTGGGCAGCAATGAAGCAGTATCACCAAATTCAACAGGAAGTCATGCAACTGAAAATGTGAAAACCAAACAGGATGCACCAAGATGGCAGCCATTAGGGTAAACACTCAGTCTTGGGTCAGAAGGTTCAAAATTTTAAATAAAACCAGAATGAATATAACATTTTGGCCAGGCAAGGAAGTGGATGTCTAGCCTATGGGTCAGTTCATATAAGCAAAAGAGTGTGACCTTTGGGTCAGGATAAAATAAATTGATGAATAATCTATGAATTATATTGTAATAAGCTGATTACTTGGCCTCAGGATCAACTTAAGATAAGTAGATGACTTTGCACAGCAGCATAATATCAGGACAGATAAGAAAAGTATGGGGCGATTCTCCCATCATGCTGTGCTAATATTTTATCACAGCGGGCTGGGAGAATCACGCGTTGGCTGATTCGCAGGATTCCCGCGAGCGTTCGCTCCGCACTTGCGTCTCCCGGGCCCGGATTTCCAGCAGCGCCGGAAGTCGGCTGCGGGTGGGGGGGGGGGGGGGGGGGGGGGGGGCAGACCCGCTAGCAATCTCCCACTCCGCCAGAGTGTTTCACTCCAGTGGGGATTACTATAGTTCCCCACTTTCAGGGAATTAGTGGGCCAACCCAGGTCAAGTGAAGGGGGGAGGTCGGGCAGCAGCGCGGTGGTGCCCTCTGGGCATGGGCACCCTGGCAGTGTCAGTGCCCCCAGTACTGCCCAAGGGGCAAGGTGCCCATGCCCAGGGAGCACCGTGGCACTGTCCACTGAGCATGGGGCAGTGGCAAGGGGATGGGGCCTATTGAGGCAGGGATTATTGGGGGCGGGGCCTACCAGGGTGATCTGGCCAGTCTGCATTGGGATCAGTGGGGCTGGAGAGAGGCCAGCAATCTGGGCAGCTCGCAGATGGATGGGGGGGGGGGGCTGCGACTGGGCCATGGGGGGGGGGGGGGGGGGGGCTTGGGGGGACAGCACTGCAGGGGTCCCAGGCTGGCCAGCAAACCAGAGGATGACACTGCGCATGCGCAGAAGCTTGCTGATTTCAGCCTCCCAGCCCCCTGAAATTTAATGATATTCACACTGGCCTCTGCACTGTACAGCGTGTGGGAGATTCTAGTGTGAAATCCCACTGAAAAAACCCAGTGTGAATTACTCCTGTTTTCCCATTAATTAGACACTTAGAAATTTTTTTGAGAGAATCGTCCCCTTTGTGTTTTGGAATTAACTGTGGACATCATTTGTGCTAAAGAGTAGGTCATTCCGTGATTGTTTTACAATTTTTCTGTAACTACGGATGAACGTTTCGTGCTTATGTTGTAAATTAATTCGTAGTCACAGATGTAACAAATTAGATGTACAAAATAAGCAAAATTATGAGCTAATAAGTTATCCCAAGATGGTACATAGACAGAAACTGTGCAATTTCAAATTGTCTTCCCCTGTGTGCACACTTGTACTGAATAAAATTGCTGCTTGTGTCTACCTACAGCTGACTCAGTGCTAAGTGTATTTTAGTACTCCACAACAACAAGACACAGCCTATTAATAGATTTTTGGGAATAGGGAGATGACTATGTGGGTTGTGAAGGTAAAGGCAGTCCTGGGACATATAGAACGGAACTATGCAAGAGCAATCCCACAGACAAGAGGGAGTGAAGGAGGATGGAATGTTTACTGCAGAGAGACCAAAGAGAACGAGGAAGGATGAAGCACCATAAGTCAGACAAGGTGAAACACACAGGTCATTGGTGACATAAACCAAGCCAAGCTCAATGCGAAGTCTGGGCATAAATTTGACTGAAGAGGAGTTGGGAGAGAAGTGGGCAAATAGTTTAGATACCACTACAAGTTCAAAAAAGAGGTTATTAGATAGAGGAGAAAGAGATATCAAGTATGAACCGTTAGAAAGAAAATTCTTGCAGATATGCAAGTTCAAATGGCTACAAGTGGCCTAGTCAATTCAGTCTGGTTTTACTTTCTCGAGCATTTTCCCCCTGATCGTTTCTAACCAATTACTCTAGGATCTTCCAGAATGCTAAAAGAAAATCCAAACACCTCACGACAAAATGCCTCCCTTATCCCTCCACCATCACTTCCTAATGGACACAACTCCAATCCAAAAAGGTCCAGCAGTGCAGAACATTTGTCATTTACCTTCTCCCTCAAGCAAAACCTACCATTTATCAGGCTCTCTCTCCAAAGCTCACTCTCAACAGAATTCAATGTCCTTCATCTTTCAACACTTTCTGTGTGAATTGTTATTCCATATCTTTTCAGCTGTAAGGCAGTCCTGGTCAAATTCAGCATCACTCTCTCCGACTGACTGGATATAACTCAACAGTATAGAGTTTACTTCTCTTGCACATGCCTTTCTACCAGTAACTCTTTAAATTTGTGCATAGTGAAATTGTGAAGGATTGGAAATACAAACAAACAATCAGAAAAGGAGATCAAGTCTATCCATAACAAAGCAACAGATAATACCTTAAAGGTAGGATGCACTGGAAAAATATAGTAACAGGCATATTCCTATTATATACTGCTTAAATCTGTGTGATAAGTTATAAGTTTGAACATTTATGAATTACACTGGTTAATGTGATTCTGAATCACTTTATTCTCCTACAAGCATAAAGTATGAAGAAAAACTGTTATTTTCTTTTTATTCATTCATGGGTTGTGGGCATTGGTGGCTAGGACAGCATTTATTGCCCACCCCAATTACCTCATGGTGGTAATGGTGAACCATCTTCTTGAAGCACTGCGATCCACGTGGTTAAGGCACTTCCACCGTGTGGCTAAGTCGGGAGTTCCAGGATTTTGACCCAGCAATAAGGAAAAAAATGGTGATATATTTCCACATCAAGGTGACTTTGAGGTGGCAGGGTTCCCATGCATCTGCTATGTTATCGTTTAGGTGGTCGAAGTCTGGGGTTTCAGGGTATTTTTGAAGGAGTCTTGGCAAGTTACTGAAAGCAGCCTGCAATCCTGGTGCACTGGTCTAAATGAAAGCTTCTACACTAGATAGTGTTGGCAAATTAGTTTAATCCAGATTTGTGATTTAATCATTTCAATTCTCCAGAATGTCCAGCATTTGTACTCTTCTGATCTCATTCTTGTGATGCAGTACACGACAGCTACCTAGGAGCTGCTGGGGAGTGGAGCAATTTGATTAAGGAGAATTGACTGAGGGGCTCAAAATCTACAAATTCTGAGTTAGAAACTTTTTTAAAATTCAAGTACTAACCTGTGAAAAATAAGTAAACTGCATTATAATGAACTTGTTGAAAGATTGTTTGAAAGATTGTTGAAAGCGCCAATAAAGTTTCTCACTGTGGGCCTCTAGTGGCAGTACAAAACATCACATCAGCAATTCAAAGTAGATTTTCAGTATATATTTTGTCACATGAAATGCACTGGACAATGCAAGGTGCCAGAACAATATGCCTATTTTCCCCTCTCTACCAACCTTGGTCATGAACAAATAAAATGCTGTCTATAAAGATAACATACCATTACAGAACCTTGGTCATTTCCCTCAATTTCTCCCATATGTAGAGCAGCAAATGTTAGGTCCAATGTTGCTTTCCTCATTGTACTATTTTCCAAAGAACAGTCCATTTCCATTAACTTATTCTTCTCAGTTACTTCATATGCATCCTGAATACAACAGGTAATCAACATTAGAGGGATGCAAGAAAAAAAATTCTTTCAGTTCACTCTTTTTCTGATTTGTTGTAGAATCAACATTTTTATTCACTAATTAGGATGCTGATTTTCACTGGCTTTGGCAATGGTCTCAAAATGAGGTGTTGAAAACCTGTTAACACCGGTGATGTGTCTGAAAGTGGCCTACCTACAGGTGCTTAAAGCTCCTGCCCGCTACAAGCGATAGATCCCTTTTAATATGGGAAACAAAGATATTACTCCGATCGTCAGTTATGGTCAGGACTGCTTGGAGAGATGCTGATCAGTGTCATAGCAGCTGGAGGACAAATGGGGCCTGTCAAAGGTAACAATCAAATTATATCTATATTTCCAGAGGGAAGATAAAAATCACACTTTGAGAAAGGAAGAATGAAATATCGATATGAGACGTAGTCATTCTGAATCAGCAATCTTAAATCTACTACATCTGATGAAAGCTCAAAGCATCAGCCACAAGCCTTCAGTGAACGCGCAGATTTTAAAATCACTAAAAAAATCAAAGTGCATATATTTAGTTATTTAGCTTTCTAATAGGGAACTGCAGCCTTTAGAAGTTATGAATTGTATGAAATGATAAAAATTTTTACATGTTTTTGAAAGTGCATAAAGTGCATTGAACGAATCAAGAACTACATCAGGACACTATCGTGAATGCCTTAAAATGTAAATGAGAAAGGATGTGCTATTACCGAAACATCTCTATGTTTTCTGTAGCATTACCGCACAATTAAATGTCTTTAAAGCAATGTCATTTGATTCAATTCTTGGACAGAGTATATTGTCATCAGTTACCTTTTCTGACGTACATGTCTTCATATTCTCTAGTTCCGCTTTTGCAAGGACAGGCACAGTCACAGCCTCTCTTACACTGTTCTCAGTTGACAGTGGTCTACTCCCCAGACATAAATGCTTAATCTCTGGAGTTAGTGTGGTACAATGGATACCAGAGTCAACTTTATCTGTATCTTCATCATCACTGGAAAGCACAACTGAAACACAACATGAAAAACCACATTCAAGCTGATCCATTCCAACATTTTACACATGGATTAACACTTTGCTCCTATTGCTGTTGGTATAGGCTGGTGAAGAGTTCAGTAACTTATTTTTAAATGGAGAAAATTATGTCTCAACAGTTTTAATATTTCGAGGAACAAAATTTCATTGGTGTCCTAACTTACATTCAGACTTAGAATCCACATTGTATTAACTAGCATTGACATTCTTTATTTCAGGAAAATGAACGGGATATTGTTCCTGCACTGCAGGCTTTGGAGATCTGGATATGAGCCCACACAGCATCTGACACCACAATCAAGATCTTTTTCATGATTCCTAACATTTGCACAATGCAATAGTCTGTTCATACGTCCCATTAGCAGCAATTAAGCATTTGTGTGTAGAAAAATCATGAATGAACTTCAAAAAAAAAGCAAATACTATAATACACATTGAATATGGTGCAACAAAAATATCATAGATTATTCACTGATTTCTTTCCACTCCTGAAATATTTATAAGGGTACAAGTCCTATCTTTTATCCGGCTAAACAGACATTAATTCAGGGAGATCAGCTGAAAATTTCAAAACTGAATTTGACAGGCTTTTGGTTAGGTGAGGAAGTCAAGGCAGGCAAATGGAGTTGAGGTGGAGATCAGCCATAATCTAACTGAATGGCGGAGCAGGTTTAAGGAGTTGGAATAAGCTGCATCTGCTCCTATGCCTACAGACTGCTCAGAACAGACTGTGGCCTCTTCTGTAGGTTCCCCCCCCCCCCACAAGCAGAACCTATTATATTATAGATTACAGCACAGTCATGGCCCTAGATTACAGCAATAAAATTTACAGCAAATTTTACAAAAGCTGACATTGACCCTCAAGATGATGAGTGGTGATGAAATGTTTGTAAAGACGTGGAGCTGAAATTCTACATCTCATTCTTGCTGGCAGGAATGTGGTTGAGCTTATTTTCCTCCCATCTTTGGTTTCCGCTCTAGAATCTATCCAAAATCTGAGGATCGGGTTATTTAACTACTTGGAGCAGGAAGCCCATGCTGATAAGAGCAGAACTGTCGAAACCGCTGTCAGGAAAATTCACTCAATCCTGGTACACCGAGGTAACAAAGATACCTACATCAAACTGCTATTTATTGACGACAGCTCAGCCTTCAGCACCATTATTCCCACAAAACTCATCTCCAAACTTCGTGGCCTGGGGCTCGGCTTCGTCCGCTAAGAGTGGAGTCTGCACGTTCTTCCCGTGTCTGCGTGGGTTTGCTCCGGGTGCTCCGGTTTCTTTCCACAGTTCAAAAGATGTGCTGGTTAGGTAGATTGGCCGTGCTAAATTCTCCCTCAGTGCACCCGAACAGGTGCCGGAGTGTGGCAACTAGGGAACTTTCACAGTAACTTCATTGTAGTGTTAATGTAAACCTACTTGTGACACTAATAAATAAATAAAATTACCAATGACTGTGCGGCCAAATTCCTCTCCAACTCGATTTTCAAGTTTGCTGATGACACCACTGTAGTGGGTCGGATCTCAAACAATGACAAGACGGAGTACAGGAATGAGATAGAGAATCTGGTGAGCTGGTGTGACGACAATAATCTCTCCCTCAATGTCAACAAAACTAAGGAAATAGTCATCGACTTCAGGAAGCGTAGTGGAGAACATGTCTACATCAATGCGGTCGAAGTAGAAATGGTGGAGAGCTTCAAGTTTTTAGGTGTCCAGATCACCAAAACCTGTCATAGTCCCCCATGCTGACACTTACTTAAGAAAACCCACCAATGTCTCCATGTTCTCAGAAGACTAAGGAAATTTAGCATGTCCGCTATGACTCTCACCAGCTTTTACAGATGCACCATAGAAAGCATTTTTTCTGGTTGTATCACAGCTTGGTATGGCTCCTGCTCTGCCCAAGACCACAAGAAAGTACAAAGGGTCTTGAAATAGCCCAGTCCGTCATTCAAACCAGCCTCCCATGCATTGACATTGTTTACACTTCCCGCTGCCATGGAAAAGCAGCCAGCATAATCCAAGACACCACACATCCCGGATATTCTCTTTTCCACATTCATCCGTCGGGAAAAAGATACAAAAATCTGAGGACACGTACCAACTGACCCAAGAACAGTTTCTTCCCTGAGGCCATCAGACTTTTGAATGGACTTACCTTGCATCAAGTTGATCTTTTTCTACACCCTAGCTATGACTGTAACACTACATTCTGCACTCTCTCCTTTCCTTCTCTATGTATAGTATGCTTTGTCTTAACTGTATAGTGCGCAAGAAACAATGTTTTTCACTGTGTACCAATACATGTGACAATAATAAATCAAATCAAATCTGGAATAGCATGATGAAAAGTTCCATCCTATAATCATTTAACCTGATTCTAAGGGAGCTTAAGGCACGCTTAGAACTGTAATTGGAATAAACACTCCAAATTTGGACATGGTCCTCAAATGAAATTCAAATTAGACCTCAGCTGGGAGCTCCTTTGTGGCCTTACACGGGACTAACGGATATAATTCTAGGGTAATCGATGAATTCCACCAGATGTGCCCGATTTACAAGCTGGCCAGATGACTTGCCCGCAACTTCTTCCATGTGGAACTTGCACCAAGTTCCATCCCAAATTTCAGACCTTGGGGTTGCAAAGTCCCCATTCATTACTATTCAGAAATTCAGGGCTTGTCCTTTTGTTCCTGCATGCTGTAAATTAAGTAATTAGAAGTATGCAGTAGCATCACAAATTTGTAGTGATAAGTCGTCAATCTTTATATTAAATAATTTTGTCCTTTAAAAGTGGGCCAGAGAAGCAACTAACAGATTCTTCAAATTAAACTATTATTCATTTGTTAAGAAACCCAAAGATAGGTTTGTGAGATTTACACTTGGATGGGTAAAACGAGAGGAGGTATAGTTTCAGATAGGTTTAATTTAATATTTGTGTGCCTGGAGAGGAGCTGTGGACAGATTTCATGTTGAAAAAACGTTTGGCTATTTAGGGGTTCACTTCAGTTCCAGCTGAAATCCAAAGTGATCCAGCCCAGCAACAAATTTAGAAATCAGGAGAGGATGGGTGGAGCTGGAGTGCTCTTAAGAGTAGCAAAAGGGTGGCAGGTGCGTGTTTTGAGAACTGTGAGGGAGCTGAGTAAGGTCACTCTCTCAATTCTGCTCAAGGTTGAATAAGGCTGTAACAATGGAGGAAACATAAACCATCTCAAAACACCCAGAGAACGGTGATAGAAAGTAGACTTCAGAATACTCAAGTTAAATGAATAGAGAATAAGATATGCTCCAGACGAAATCAAAACAAGAGCTTTAAGTTCAAGGTGTTATTCTAGTTAACTAGATTTACAGTTGGGAGAAGACTTTAAGAGGCAACTGAAACTTTTGAAGTAATTCTATTAAGAAGCTGGGATTTGAAAGTTAAAGCAATTGACAGTGAAAAAAAACACTAAACCAGTCAAGGCAAGGAAAACCGCAAGGGCTTGGTTCGAAATCCTAACAAATTCTAAGATTTAAGTTTACTTAAAACCTATGATGTCAATGGATAGGTTGTTAGTCAAAAATTATTTATATATAAAAAAAAACTATCCTATCCATTTGAGAACATCTGTATTAAAATAAGGCCATATGATTGGTTTCAACAACTCTTGGACATTAAACTAAACATCTTATGGAATATAATGAATCAATAGACTTTCAAAGAATCTTTCAAAACATTCACAGACCAAAGAGTTGGTAACTTTTTCATTCATTCAAACTGTCATATAGCTGATTTTCTCAGATTTAAAGTTACTCAATAGTTATTCAACAGAATCGTCTTTGTTTAAGTAGGTCCCAGAAACATTAGCTGTAAGAATACTCACTTGGTTCGTTCGAAACTGCCGCAGATTTTAAGTGCTTAACCTGGCTACTTGATGTAGGTGAGCTCAGGATTTTTACTCTAATTTTCTGTTCCTTTATCACTGGAGTATGCAGAGCTTCTATGCGATTAATATTCCCATCAGGGGTTGATGGGTCACTGTTGACTAACTGTTGATCGCTGCGGTTGGGACTTTGCTGTTTTGTATTCAAGGGAGAAAGTTGTGTCTGCTGTAGACACGATTCAGGTTGCGTTATTTCCATTAAATGAGGATCAATTTCTTGTCCATTATTGCGATCCGTACTAAAGCAATGGCAATTTTCAGTCTGCTCTTTGCAAGTTAGACATACAAGCAATTTCTTTAGCAAAGCTTCAGCATCCTTCTGAAACAAAATACAACAGAGATTTAGTTAAACTGGAGGAGCTGTCCATTAGTCAATCGAAATAAAAATTAAAAATGCTGGAAATACTCAGCTAGTCTGACAGCATCTTTGGAGAGAGAAACAGAGTTACGCTTCAGGTCAAGGATTTCAGATTTCCACCATCTACAACATTTTGCTTCAGTGTGTAATTCACTGCCACTTCCAGGAATGCCTACCTTGAGGAAGTTCTGCTCTTCTTTCCGATGAGATTTCCATTCGTCTAATTTATGCTGTTCACCTTTCTGGCTGCCATTTCCCTAACATTTGATCGGAAACATTAACTCTGTTCATCTTTCCAGAGATGCTGTCAGACATAGAATCCTACCGTGCAGAAGGAGACCATTCAGCCCATCGGGTCAGCACCGACCGTAATCCCACCCAGGCCCTATCCCCATAACCCCTTGCATTTATCCTGCTAGTCCCCCTGACACTAAGGGGCAATTTAGCATGGCCAATCCACCTAACCCGCACATCTTTGTACTGTGGGAGGAAACCGGAGCACCCAGAGGAAACCCACGCAGACACAGGCAGAATGTGCAAACCCCACACAGACGGTGACCCAAGCCAGGAATCGAACCTGGGCCCCTGGAGCTGAGGCAGCAGTGCTAACCACTGTGCCGACCTGCTGAGTATTTCCAGCATTTTCTGTTCCTATTTCAGATTTCCAGCATCTGCAGTATTTTGCTTTAACTGAACTTGTTTTAATCCAAACATACATTTGCATATAAAATGACTGCTTTAAAATGTGTGGGCTAACCTGTGAAGGTGTAGCATTAATATCTCTTTGGCTAGAATGATCCTGAAGGTCAGTGCATAATCTTTTTTTCTTTGGGCTTGGAAGAGGCGATTCTTTTGGTTTGTCTTCATTAATTTTATTCGGTTCACACAGTTCTTCCTTTTCTGTCTGTCCTTTTCCACCAACACCTGAAAATAAAAGCCAACTCTTCACAGTTTTCGACATATGTCACTTTATGCAACTTCAAACTACCAAAATTCAGTCATGATTTTCATGTCCTTAAATAAATGAATTGCATCCGTCTTGCAGGCAGCCTTAGATTTCACCAATTCAAAAATATGCAGAGATAACAATATACCACCGAAGCTAATTGATCAAAACCAGCTCCTTACTCGTTTGTTGATTGAGAGAGGAACTAAACACACGGAAATCTACATTTTTTTACTCCAAGATTTGCAAGGTTGAGGTTCAAGTATTAGAAATACTAAGGCGGCACGGTAGCACAGTGGTTAGCACTGCTGCTTCACAGCTCCAGGGTCCCGGGTTCGATTCCCAGCTCGGGTCACTGTCTGTGTGGAGTTTGCACATTCTCCTCGTGTCTGCGTGGGTTTCCTCCGGGTGCTCCGGTTTCCTCCCACAGTCCAAAGATGTGCGGGTTAGGTTGATTGGCCAGGTTAAAAATTGCCCCTTAGAGTCCTGAGATGCGTAGGTTAGAGGGATTAGCGGGTAAAATATGTGGGGGTAGGGCCTGGGTGGGATTGTGGTCGGTGCAGACTCGATGGGCCGAATGGCCTCCTTCTGCACTGTAGGGATTCTATTCTATTCTATTCTAAATGCCGCTGTCCAGTGAGCACACAGCATGTGTGGTGGACATGATTCTATTTGGAGATAGTAGGCACTGGCTGGAATTTTACCACCCTGCCCGCCACAGAATCGGAGCGGGCGAGGGGCGGACCATGGAAAGGTCGGTTGACCTCGGGCAGGATTTTATGGTTTTGGGGACGAGCGAGGCCTTAAAATCCCGCCCACTGCGTTATTATTGATGGGTCTCCGGAAGCATGCAGAGCGGGACTTGGCTATGGAAAAGCCAGAGTCTGATCAGGAGGGTCACATCCCTTAACCAGATATCTCTCCATGAATGGCAAGGAGTTAGGCATTCCTCCACTTGAGAAATAACTAGGACTTGAACTTCCTTTCTTGAAATGTGTTTTCATTGTGGGACTTCTGTGGAAGACCATCTGACACTTGGGGAAACCAATCTTACTGTAAATTAAATAGCACTCTATTGAATGGCACTATATTGCAAACTATTGCCCTTTCATCTCTGGGAACTGGTTTGAATTTAGTTTGGAAAGAAGTAATGCATATGTCCTTCAACCTGATGATTACAAACACCTAACTTTAATGAGTTGGACCAGTCTTAACCTCACTCAGGGCCAGGAGGCCACAGTGAAACGTTGCCAGAAACTTAACATTAAGGTTGATATCCCAGAGCACAATCATAAAGGCAGTTAGCTCGAGAATAGAAAATTCCACTCATGCTGAAGAGTATGGTTGGGTTAAGACACAGTTGAAAATTCATCTCAATCCAGGCACCCGAATTTCCAATCTCCCAATTTCGGAATCAAATTCTCAAAATGACTTCCAATCCTTAAACTATTGATCTGAATGAGCCTTTTATAATATAGACAAAGTCTTGGAAAAGCAGTCCAAGAGTTCTGTTCTCCCAAAGTCACTTTTAAGTTGCATCAATGGACTTATAAACCAGTGGTCAAGGAGAACATGTCTCTGATAACTTGGCCACCTGTATACAGGAGTATTGACACAATATTGCTGCACTATGATAATAATACATTTGTGCAAGATGACCACAATGCAAGGCCATAATGTCACCGCAGAACTGACTTTATTGTTCTCATCAAAAGTAAAAGTTTGTTAGTCACAAGTAAAGCTTACATTAATACTGCAACGAAGTTACTGTGAAATTCCCTTAGTTGCCACAGTCCAGCGCCTGTTTGAGCCAATGCACCTAACCAACACTTCTTTCAGAATGTGGAAGGAAACCGGAGCACTCGGAGGAAACCCAAGTGGACACGGGGAGAACTGCAAACCCTACACAGACAGTGACCCAAGCCGAGAATCGAACGCGGGTCCCTGACGCTGTGAAGCAGCAGTGCTGACCATTGTGCTACTTGTGCCGCCCACCTGTGCCGCCCACAGTGGGCGCCAGTGACTGTCATGGTAAAATGCAAAACAGAATTCCTATCTGTAATTAAAAATGAGTCAGAACCAAGCAGTAAAGATACTTGACCAAAAAATGGCAATATTAGACAGGCTGAAAAATGGTGCTAGTGCTACCATGTTAGCCAGGAAATACAGTGTCAATGAATCTACATATAGGTACATTAGGCAGTTCGAAGATAAAAAACAAAGTTCACTGTTATTGTTTCTGGTAGTTGTACACCACTTTAATTTTTATTTATTAGTGTCAGAAGTAGGCTTACATTAACACTTCAATGACGTTACTATGAAAATCCCCCAGTCGCCACACTCCGGCTTCTGTTTGGGTACACTGAGGGAGAATTTAGCATGGCCAATGCACCTAACCAGCACGTCTTCGGACTGTGGGAGGAAACCCGAAGGAAACCCACGCAGACACAGGGAGAACGTGCAGACTCCGCACAGACTGTGACCCAAGCCGGGAATCAAACCCAGGTCCCTGGCGCTATGAGGCAGCAATGCTAACTATTGTGCCTTCATGCCACCCTAGTAAGTAGAAGAGATCCACACTTGGATGAAATGGTCAAGTTAGTAAACTGATGATAGAGCACCAGCAATAATAGAGTACTCCAGTTAATGGCCCAATCATTAAGACAAAGGTACTTGAATTTTACCAGCACAAACGATGTAGTAAAGATGATAAGTGCTGGTGTGACTGGTGATGGTAGCAACGAGGGGCTTCTCGAATGCCTTCCAAAGGATTTTCATCTAGCGAAAGTGTTTTGGCCTGCATAATGTGAAGCTGGTGTGGGAGGCTGCATCAGCTAACTGTACAGCTACAGGTGCTGCGGGAAGAGAGAGGGTACCAGGTGGCGTAGATCTTTAATGCCAACAATATTGGTCTGTTCTGGAATAAAGTGTCACATAGAATCCTACAGTGCAGATGGAGGCCATTCGGCCCATAGAGTCTGCACCAACCACCATCCCACCTAGGCCCTATCCCCATAACCCCATGCATTTACCCTAGCTAGTCTCCCTAACACTAAGGGGAAATTCAGCATGGCCAATCGACCTATCCTGCAAATGTTTGGACCGTGGGAGGAAACCGGAGCACCCAGAGGAAACCCACTCAGACACGGGGAGAACGTACAAACTCCACACAGTGACCCAAGCCAGAAATTAAACCCAGGTCTCTGGCGCTGTGAGACAGCAGTACTAACCACAGTGCCACCGTGCCTTCCATAGGACAGCACCTGGTTGAAAAGCTGGGAAAGACAGGCTAATGCTCCCACTGTGTGTCAATGTGGCTGGTTTAAAATGCAAACTAATATTGGTTTATAGGTCAGAAAACCCTTGAGCCCTTAATAGAAAAAATAATTTATTTTGGAAGACAATGCCTGGGTTATGGCAGTAACATTTGAAGACTTGAGAATTGCTTTTTACATAAGCTCAGGACTTCTCTGAGAAAAGAGCGTCTCCTTCGAGGTTCTACCTATCCTCAATAGCACACCTGGATATCGACACTCTCATGCAGATAGCCATCCAGACGCTGACATTTTGTTTTTACCCCCAAATACTACCTCACTTATTCATCATCCAATGGACCTTGGGGTCATTGCAACACTCAAAGCTTACCACACCTGTAGTAATTCCAACCACATTTTCAGCCTTCTGGAAGCAAACCCTTTGACTATAGTCCATGATTGCTGGAAAGAATTCAATTATCCCTACTGACGTAAAAGTTAAGCACTCATCGGCTGAAGTTGGAGAATAAACCACAAGTGCCTACTGGAAACAGGTTTGGGCCTGAGGCTATGAATGATTCCACAGGGTTCCCTAGTGTGGATGATGAAGTAATCAAGATTGTCAAGTTGGCAAAACAAGGTGATAGGGAGGGATTTGAAGAATTGGCCACAAATGGAGTAGAGGAGTTGCTTCAGTCTCACGAAGAGGAACTCTCTACAGAATAGATGGAATTTAGTGATTTTAAACAGGAGCAGAAGAGCCTAAGGTGGTTCATTTTACACCCAAGATCATAGCAGATCTTGTAAGATCAGCTTGAAAAAAAATGATACAAACATGGAAAGAAATGTTACCTTTTGTAGTGTTATTGTCGCTGCTATTGTTCCTTACTAAGGATTATACAAAATTAAGAAGCAGTCAAAAATATCGGGTGAAATTCTACCAAGAACGTTTTTAAGTGTCGAAATTGCGGTAAAACTGGAGCAATTTACGTCAGTCTTTTCAGTGGGAGTTCACACTAGAATCTCCCACACTGTGCAATGCAGACACCACCGGTGTGAATATCATTAAATTTCAGGGGGGGGCAGGGCCTATTCACGCTGGAGAGGCTGAAACCAGCAGGCGCATGCGCAGTGGCCCCGAAGTGTCAGTCTCTGGTTTGCGGTCCAGCTCATTTGCTGGCCAGCCTGGGGACCCCCCCACCCCGGCCATTCGTGGGCCAGTCCCAAACCCCAACCCGCCCCCCATTACTCTCCAGCTGCCCCCCCCCAAATGATGGAGTTGACAGTAGGTTTTGTCATTTATAACACTTCTTGCCACATAGTTCTTTTCTCAACAGGAGTGCAGTACAAATCTCCAAATTAGTACACCAGCATATTAGATAATATAATTCTACACACCTTTGGCCTCTTTCTTAGAATTTCTTCCAGGCGATGTGCCATTTTCCTTGGGTCTGGTTAAATTTTCACTCTGCTTCTGGACACAACACTCTGATCTCTTCTCAGACCGCACTCCCCTGAAACATAATTAAGTGGAACATCACTACCTGTGCAAACAAATATTAACGTATCCTCTTATTTTTCATATAGTGTGTGGCCGATTCATTTAAGTGAATTTAAAACTTTTTAAAGAAGCCAACTTGCTGTGCAGCTTAGAGGGATAATCTGCTTACCTGCTTACTACCATCATTGCTGCATCTAATCGAATGGTGTCAAATTTAAACTGCTGTTGGGAAATGGTAAAGCCACCCCACAGAGATCACTAAATCTTTGTGCGCAGCCTTCTTAGAAATCAGCAGCAAGCCCTGTTACCTGCCAGCAACATTCGGGCCAATAAATACACTGCCATTCAAGCAGGGGAGAGCACAAAGTAATGTAGTGGCAGTGAGGGAGAGTAGAATGGGGATTGACACTGTTCTTTGTAGAAAGGAGTGACACTCCATGTGGCTATGTTGCCTTCCCAATGCCAGAGTTTGGGACAATTTACTCAGGGCTGGAAAGGAACTTGCAGTGGAAGGAGATGGATCCAGCGATCGTGGTCCATTAGGTACCAACAACATAGGCAGGATGAGGAAGGATGTTCTGCACGCCCAGTATGCAGAGCTAGGCACCAAATTAAAAAGCAGAACCTCAAAAATTAATAATTTCTGAACTTTACCTGAGCCACATGCAAATTTGCATTGGACAAATAAGATTACAGAAATTAATGTGTGGCTCATAGGTATGGGAGAAGTGGGTTCTGGTTCACAGGGTGCTGGCACCCAAACTGGGGAAAGTGGGATCTGTAACGTTGGGAAGGTCTACACCTGAACCATGCTGAGACTGATGATCTAGCGAGCAACCTAACTAGGGAAGGAGAGAGGGTTTTGAACTGAATAGAGGGGGCTAGGGATAAAATTTGGGAAGGTGTGATAAACCAAAGATTAGAGACAAGGCAAGAGAGAAAGGTACCAATATGGGAAATGATAAACTGACCATGACAGGACGGGGCAGAGAGTACAAATCTAAGGGTAAATCACCAGGTAGCATCGACGAGTTCACAGAATGTTTTCAGGACAGCTTCTTAGAACAGCACATTCTGGAGCCAACCAAAGATCTGGTATTGTGCAACGAGAGGATTAATTGATAACCTCAAAGTGAAGACACCCCGAAGTAGCAGTAGTGAAGACTAGTATTTTAAACTTAAATAAGGGCAATTATGAAGGCATGAAAGTGGAACAAGCTAAAATAAACAAATGAGGCTAAGGGATAGGTCAATTGAGGTTCAGTGGCAGACATTTGAGCGGATATTTCAAAATACACAGAACAGACATTCTGATGAGAAACAAAAATCCAAGGGGAGGACCCACCAATCATGGTTAACTGAAAAAGGTAAAGACAGTATCAAACTTAAAGAAAAAGCATATAATTGTGTAAACACGAGTAGTAGGTCAGAAGATTGGAAAGTACATCATTAACAACTGATCCACTTCAGATCAGCCATGATCTTATTGAATGGCGGGGCAGGCTCGAGGGGCTAGATGGCCTACTCCTGCTCCTATTTCTTATGTTCTTACAACGAATAACAACAAGGAAAATAAAGAGAGAAAAATAGCCAACAATATAAAGAACATATAGTAAGAGTTTCACAGATATTTAAGAAAGAAAAGATTATCTTTTTAAATGTTTTCCTTTCTTAAAGTTACAAAGCCAACACGGTAGAGCTAGATAGATTCTTGATTGACAGAGGGGGGCGGGGGGAGGGGGGGGGTGTTGTTAGGCAGGAATGTAGGGTTGCGGTTACAATCAGATCAGACATGATTGACTTGAATGGCAGAGCAGGCTCGAGGGACTGAATGGCCTGCTCCTGCTCCTAATTTGGATGTTCATATGATCGATTCCAAGTAGAGAAGAAAATAAAGTAGAGGGAGGAAGATTTGGCTGGGACGGGACAAAAAGTACACTTTTAATTGCATTAATTAAAAACAAGAAGAAAGATACTCTGTATGCATTGCAATGCTCAATGTGTGGAAAATAAATTGCGTGAACAAAAAGAAAAATGTCACAGCAAGATTATATTTAATAGTGTGAGCAGAAACTTGCCTGCAAATTGGGAAGAACATTACAATATTTTGAGAGGATCATAAAAACTCGAGACAAGAGAACTGGCAAAGTTAAAAGCTATAAAGTTTTAATTTATTAGTCACAAGTAGGCTTACATTAACACTGCAATGGCGTTACTGTGAAAATCCCCTAGTCACCACACTCCGGCGCCTGTTCAGGTACACTAAGGGAGAATTTAGCATGGCCAATTTCCTCCCTCAGACTGTGGGAGGAAACCAGAGCTCCCGGAGGAAACCCACGCAGACACGGAGAGAATGTGTAGACTCCACAGAGACAGTGACCCAAGGTGAGAACCAAACCCAGGTCCCCTGGCGCTGTGAGGCAGCAGTGCTAACCACTGTGCCACCGTGCTGCCCATTGATGAAGGAGAGAATATTGTACAGAAAAACATCTTTAAAAATCCAGGATGAACATGGTTGGAGCTTAAAATATAAAGAATAATTTACATTAGTAGGGCTGCAATCTAAGTTACCCAAGTGTGGGAGGGAAGTGGAAGGGAAATCGGATGGCAGTTTGGAACAAAATTGCTATTGTAAATTTAATTACCCAGTGTGATTACGACATGGTGAGAATAAATGGAATCTTTGATTTGTGTGTAGGACTCATTCGTCAAGTGGCATGGTTGCATAACTACAAGAGCTTTGCTAAATCAGATTATGAGTAACAAAATAGACCAGATAGAAAACCTAAATGGAAGCACTTTGAAAGCAATGATCATAATACAATAACTTCTCCCTGTCTACTTGGTAAGAACTTAACACAAAAATTGGGACAACAAGTTGAAACATAACAGACTGAAGATAGAACCGGAATGAGCTGGCTTAAAGTGAGGCAGAAAGAGAAATTGGCACACGGGGCTGCAGATAAACAATGTAATTATTTCTGTAACTGTGACACACAGGACAGCAAAGTATCAGAATGTCTCCAACATTGTTGCCCCTCTTTTATAGTATTAGCTGCTGTCGGGCAAGTTTAAAGGTGTAGTTTGAATGTTAGTTGAATAGTTGAATCTATGAATAGGTATGTGGGCGAGGGGGAGGGGAGGGTATGAGAGGTCAAGTCAGGTTGGGATCAGGGAGGATAGTCGGGTGGCCGGGTAGTCAAGGATCTGGGTGATAGGGGAGTCAGCTTTGTAGTTACTGAGGTTTTAGACCACAATATAATCTATCATTTCTGGGGTAACTATTCAGATGAGTATCATGGACCTCTTCCAAGTCTTTGACTCTGACTCAAAGTCAGAGATGTTCGTGGAGGGCTCCTGGGGGCAGAGAATTGGAAGTTCCAATTTGGAAATTGGAACTTCCTGGGAAATTCCCAGAGATCCGTACGTCAGGACTTTCACAGGATCCCAACGCACATCTTTGCTCATGCGTCCGGTCTCCAAGATACAGAGACCCAGTTGGCCGATAATGTGCTACTGGTTGCTATCCCTGGATAACTTGCTTAATGCTTTAAATGGAATATTTAAATATAGGTTTCCTTTGAGCGATTGAAAATCCTACATGCGAGCACAAGACGTTTTTCACTAATACTGCACAACAAAGAAAATTCATCTTCATCACATTTACATCACATTAGCTGCTATGCACACACTACTGTCCCACTCCTCAAAACAGCTAGTTGCATCAAGTGATACATACCCCAATATTCGAATCAGCAGCTAGTATGAACAGCACCTGACAAGACTATGATGCAACATCAGCACTTGGGGGTGGAATTTGCCCAACCCGCCCGCCACGGGAATCGTAGCAGGCGGAACACGGACCATGCAAAGGTCCGTTGACCTCAGGCAAGATTTTCCGGTCTTGAGGCGAGCGCGGCCGGAAATTTCCACCCTTAATGTTCAATTTTAGGCAAAACATACAATAACTTGCATTTATATAATGCCTTTAATGTTGTAAAACATCCTAAGGTAATACACGGGAGCTAAATCTGCCAAAAGCCAAAGGAGATATTAGATAGCTAAAAGCTTGGTCAAAGAGGTAGGTTTGAAGGGGCCCCTTAAAGAAGAAACAGGTGAAGGTACAAAGATTTTAATTGGGAGTTCCGGAGCTTGAGGATTAGATGGCTGAAGGTAAGGTCAGCAAATGTTGACACCAAGGAAGTGGGGATGCATCAGGCCATAGTTGGAGGAATGTAATGTTCTCAGGTGATTGCAGGGCTGGAGGTGGTTACAGAGATAGGGAGCATTGAAGTTATGGAGGGATTTGATCAGCATATTCCAGACAGGTTTAATTTAAATGTGATGACATGGAGCAAGCATTAGAAAATTATAAAAAGATTATTTTTTCTTGATTCAGATAAAAACAAAGACACGCTCTACACATTTCTAGGAGACATCTCAATCCTTGCTTTGATACAAATGTAGGCTTGCCTGGCAATTTATGCATAGCAAAATCTGATGATGTGAACAAATCGGTTAACTGGTCTTAATAGCATCACGACACTCAAAACGCTCTGCTTTTAAAATAGTGACGTAGGGTCTTTTGTATATTTGAACAAGCTAATGGATTTTGGCTTAGAATTATATCTGAAGAGCACTACCCTTTAATAATGCAGCAGTGTCTCACTATTGCACTGAAATTTCAGCTTAGATTACAAACATTCATTTTGGAGGGGTTTTGAACCTCCTACCTTCTACTGAGAAGACATTTCCAACTCAACCAACCTGACTAATATTATAGACACTTGAATCACTTGAGAATTTCCAGCCCTCAAGATTTAACACTAATATCTGTTCTGCACAGTAAGAAATCAGTTATTATCTGCATTTCAATGCAGAGATATCAAAGCAGCTTAAGAGCAGGGATTGGGTATGGTGTGGATAAAGGTATCAAGACCAATGCACTCAAGAATGGAAGGCTGTTCATCTTGGACACCTCATGCCCAAGTTAAGCATGCTTAGAGGACAGATACAATGATAGATGCAGAGTAAAGCTACCTCAGCCTCAACTTTAGAGAAGCAGCCCTTTTGGAGTTTTCTATTTGACAAAAATGCCACCTTGTGGCCTTTAAGTGGAATTGCTGAGTTAATGCAATAATGAGGCCTGATTTGTGCTTTGAGCCACGTCTAGTAGAAACTATACCATGACTTTGTAAATTTATTACGTTAAAGCTGGCAAACCAGAGACTTTTGTTCTGAATTTGGACCATTCAAACCCACTGTGCCACCCAATCTGTTCACTGTTATGCCTACGCTCTCATCCTATGTAAATGCCCAACTTGCAGGTCGGACCTCAATTCCCACACTGTTCTATGGTGTATATAATATATACTATATAAATATATCAGTAATAGTGACCATAATACTACAGAGTTGTTGTGAAAACTCATCTGGTTCACCAATGCCCTTTCAGGAAAGGAAGAGAATCTGCTGTCCTGAGCCAGTGTGGCTTGTATGAAGTTGAATCTTAACGGTCCTCTGAGACGACCTACAAGGCACTCAGGTCTATCAAACCAAAATGAAAACGTTGAATGAGAATAAAACCAGATAGAATACTTGACATCAACCTACTTATGGAGGCAGGGTCCTGTCTTCACATTGAAGATATCCCCCATTATGTCATGTGGCACCACCATTGTGCTAACTAGATCCAACAGCTCAAAACAGGATATCCACAGAGGTACTGTGGGCTATCAGAATCATTGCTCAGCAGAAGGATCATACGGTACTCAAAATGTTAACTGTTTCTTTCTCCATAAATGCTGCCAGACCTGCTGAGTTCTACCAGCACTTTACTGTCTCCGGTATCTGCTGTATTTTGCTTTTATATCATCGTATTCCACCATGATTTATCACCTCATGCACTAGTATACCCCTCACTCGCCCAGTACCATCAAGCCAGGTGACCAATCCTGGTTTGATGAAGTGTGTAGGAGAGCATGCCACAAGCAAAATTAATAACAAACAGGGAGCTCTGCAAACATCCCTATCCTCCACAATGGCAGAGGCTAGCATGTGAATGTAAGACATAACACTGAAATGTTGCAACCAGTCAAGGGTACAGCGTGGATTCTCAGCCTCATAGCTGCCAGGGTTCAGCCAATTTGATTCACTCCATGTGATATCAGGAAACTGCTGGAGGCACTGGATACTGCAAAGACAAGGGCCCTGACAACATTCCAGTAGTAGTACGGAATGACTTGTATTCCAGAACCAACTACATCCCTGGCCAAGTTGTTCCACACAGCTACATCACTGGCATCTACTCAGCAATGTGGAAATTTGCCCAGGTATTTCCTGTCCACAAAAAAGGAGAAAGACAATCCGGCCAATCACACCTCATTGGCCCAATCTTGATCATCAAAAGAATGGAGGGTGTAGTTGACAGTGCCATCAAGCTACACTAATTCACCAATTATTTGCTCACAAGTATGCAGCTTAGGTTATGCAAGCACCAGACCTCATTACAGCCTTATCATAAAATCAGAGAATCCTAACAGTGCAGAAGAGGCCAACTGGCCCATCGAGTCTGCACCAACTCTCTGACAGAGTATCGCACCCAGGCCCTCTCTCCCGCTCTATCCCTTGGGCTGAACATGGACAGAAAGCAATATCCCTGAGGTGAGGTGAGGTGAGACTGACTCCTTTTGATATCAAAGCACATTTGGACAAATGTGGCATCAATAAACTCTAGTAAAATTGAAGTTAGTGGAAAGCGGGGAAAATCTCCCCACTGGTTGAAGTCATACTTTGGACAAGAAAAAACTATTGTTGATAGAGGTCAACAGCTTCAGAACATTGCTGCAGGAGTTCCTCATTTTCAGCTGCTTCATCAATTACCTTCCCTCCGTCACAAGGTCAGAAGAAGGGAGGTCGCTGATGATTGCACAACATTCAGTTCCATTCACAACTCCTCAGATAATGAGGTAAGGCATGTCCACGTGACAAGATCTGACAATACTCAGGCTTAGTTTGATATGTGCAAGTAACACAATAGTGCCTGGCAATGATTATCTTCAACAATAGGAAATCAAACACAGCACTTGACATTTAATGGCAATTAAGGTAAACTCACCACAGTGAAGTCCAAATATTCCAGATTTGTTAGAACAAAGAACAAAGAAAATTACAGCGCAGGAACAGGCCCTTCAGCCCTCCAAGCCTGCACCAACCATGATGCCCGACTGAACTAAAACTCCCTACCCTTCCGGGAACCATATCCCTCCATTCCCATCCTATTCATGTATTCGTCAAGACGTCCCTTAAAAGTCACTATCGTATCTGCTTCCACTACCTCCCCCGGCAGCGAGTTCCAGGCACCCACCACCCTCTGGGTAAAAAACTTGCCTCGTACATCTCATTTAAACCTTGCCCCTTAAACCTATGCCCCCTAGTAATTGACTCTTCCACCCTGGGAAAAAGCTTCTGACTATCCACTCTGTCCATGCCCCTCAATCTTGTAGACTTCTATCAGGTCGCCCCTCAAACTATGTCGTTCCAGTGAGAACAAACCAAGTTTCTCCAACCTCTCTTCATAGCTAATGCCCTCAATACCAGGCAACATCCTGGTAAATCTTTTCTGTACCCTCTCCGAAGCCTCCACATCTTTCTGGTAGTTTGGCGACCAGAATTGAACACTATATTCCAAGTGCGGCCTAACTAAGGTTCGATAAAGCTGCAACATGACTTGCCAATTTTTAAACTCAATGTCCCGGCCGATGAAGGCAAGCATGCCGTATGCCTTCTTGACTACCTTCTCCACCTGCGTCGCCACTTTCAATGACCCATGTACCTGTACACCCAGATGACTCTGCCTATCAATACTCTGAAGGGTTCTGCCAGTTACTGTATATTTCCTATCTTTATTAGACCTTCCAAACTGCATTACCTCACATTTGTCCAGATTAAACTCCATCTGCCATCTCTCCGCCCAAGTCTCCAACCTATCTATATCCTGTGTCCTCTGATGGTCCTCATCACTATCCGCAAATCCACCAACCTTTGTGTCGTCCACAAACTTACGAATCAAACCAGTTACATTTTCCTCCAAATCATTTATATATATATTACAAACAGCAAAGGTCCCAGCACTGATCCCTGAGGAACGCCACTTGTCACAGCCCTCCATTCAGAAGCGCACCCTGCCACTGTGAAGGGGACAACTTTTATGCTCAATATCATGGACATTTTTACACGTTTATATCGAATTTATTTTGCCCAGCAACGAATGATGGAAAATATTATCAACAGCTCACAGCAATGCGATGACTCATGGAGAGGTTCCTTGCACCCTCTAATCACTACAGATAGTTTTAATCACTTTAGACTCCACGCAGGGAAACATAGACAATAGCTCAACTAATTAGATTATGCAAGGAGTTCAAATCACAAAGGGAACTCTCCAGAAAGAGATCGGCCCAGGGGAAATAGGATCACTTCACCATTAGCCACAGATCAACCCCACCCATCGATAATGGCTTTTCAATACTTCGCTATTTTGTCACTGCTTTGTGTTAATTGCTGTTTGTTTTAGTAGGTACTGATCGCGTAACTTATAGTAAATGACAATAACCCATGTGGATCCCATTCATGCTATCAGCCACCGCTTTGAATGAGCCCATTATCATACGTTTGGCGCGAAGTTCAAAACCCTATAAATTGTAAAGCGCACAATGGCCAGGGGAAGCAGTTGGCTAGCAGCTGTCTTCCCCCAGGCCTGTGGTTTGTTATTTTGATGTGGAGATGCCGGCGTTGGACTGGGGTAAGCACAGTAAGAAGTCTCACAACACCAGGTTAAAGTCCAACAGGTTTATTTGGTAGCAAATACCATAAGCTTTCGGAGCACAGCTCCTTCGTCAGATGGAGTGGATATCTGTTCTCAAACAGTGCAAACAGACACAGAAATCAAATTACAGAATACTGATTAGAATGCAAATCTCTACAACCAGCCAGGTCTTAAATGTACAGACAATGTGTTATTTGTACAGACAATTTGTTATTTTGGGCAGGGAATAAAGCTCGTGTTGCCTTTTGTACTGTACTCATGTCTGCTTGTCTTTTATGCTGGTAGGAAGCAAAAACTTCCCCTTACACACTGCTACCCTCTGTCTTCTATGACTGAGTAAGAAGTCTCACAACACCAGGTTAAAGTCCAACAGGTTTATTTGGTAGCAAATACCATAAGCTTTCGGAGCAATGCTCCTTCGTCAGATGGAGTGGTCTCTGTTCTCAAACAGGGCACAGACACAGAAATCAAATTACAGAATACTGATTAGAATGCAAATCTCTACAGCCAGCCAGGTCTTAAATGCACAGACAATGTGGGTGGAGGGAGCATTCAACACAGGTTAAAGAGATGTGTATTGTCTCCAGACAGTACAGCTTGTGAAATTGTGCAAGTCCAGGAGTCAAGCTGTGGGGGTTACTGATAATGTGACATAAATCCAACATCCCGGTTTAGACCGTCCTCATGTGTGCGAAACTTGGCCATCAGTTTCTGCTCAGTGACTCTGCGCTGTCGTGTGTCGTGAAGGCCGCCTTGGAGAACGCTTACCTGAAGATCCAAGGCTGAATGCCTGTGACTGCTGAAGTGCTCCCCCACAGGAAGAGAACAGTCTTGCCTGGTGATTGTCGAGCGGTGTTCATTCATCCGTTGTCGTAGCGTCTGCATGGTTTCCCCAATGTACCACGCCTCGGGACATCCTTTCTTGCAGCGTATCAGGTAGACAACGTTGGCCGAGTTGCAAGAGTAGGTACCATGTACCTGGTAGATGGTGTTCTCACGTGAGATGATGGCATCCGTGTTGATGATCCGGCACGTCTTGCAGAGGTTGCTGTGGCAGGGTTGTGTGGTGTCGTGGTCACTGTTCTCCTGAAGGCTGGGTAGTTTGCTGCGGACAATGGTCTGTTTGAGGTTGCGTGGTTGTTTGAAGGCAAGAAGTGGGGGTGTGGGGATGGCCTTGGCGAGATGTTCGTCTTCATCAATGACATGTTGAAGGCTCGACAATCACCAGGCAAGACTGTTCTCTTCCTGTGGGGGAGCACTTCAGCAGTCACGGGCATTCAGCCTTGGATCTTCAGGTAAGCGTTCTCCAAGGCGGCCTTCACGACACACGACAGCGCAGAGTCACTGAGCAGAAACTGATAGCCAAGTTTCGCACACATGAGGACGGTCTAAACCGGGATGTTGGATTTATGTCACATTACCAGTAACCCCCACAGCTTGACTCCTGGACTTGCACAATTTCACAAGCTGTACTGTCTGGAGACAATACACATCTCTTTAACCTGTGTTGAATGCTCCCTCCACCCACATTGTCTGTGCATTTAAGACCTGGCTGGCTGTAGAGATTTGCATTCTAATCAGTATTCTGTAATTTGATTTCTGTGTCTGTGCCCTGTTTGAGAACAGAGACCACTCCATCTGACGAAGGAGCATTGCTCCGAAAGCTTATGGTATTTGCTACCAAATAAACCTGTTGGACTTTAACCTGGTGTTGTGAGACTTCTTACTGTGCTTACCCCAGTCCAACGCCGGCATCTCCACATCATTCTATGACTGAGCCAGTTCTGTATCCATCTTGCCAGCTCACCTCTGATCCCTTGCGACTTCTGTACCAGTCTGTCAAGAGGGACCTTGTCAAAGGCCTTACTGAAGTCCATGTAGAGAACATCCACTGCCCTACCCTCATCAATCATCTTCGTCACTGCCTCAAAATGAGCTATGTGAGACACGATCTCCCCTTCACAAAACCATGGTGCCTCTCGCTAATATGTCCACTTATTTCCAAGTGGGAGTAAATCCTGTCTCAAAGAATCCTCTCCAATAATTTCCCTACCACTGACATAAGGCTCACCGGCTTGTAATTACCGGATTATCCTTGCTACCCTACTTAAACAAAGGAACAACATTGGCTATTCGCCAATCCTCTGGGACCTCCCCTGTAGTCAGTGAGGATACAAAGATGTCTCTCAAGGCCCCAGCAATTTCCTCCCTTGCCTCTCTAGTATTCTGGGGCATATCCCATCAGGCCCTGGGGACTGGTCTACTTTAATGTTTCTCAAGAACTCCAATACCTCCTGCTTTTTAATCGCAACATAACGATGATGTTAGAAGTAAGATTGTGCTGCATTGTTTATCGTCCATGTCAAAGATATGGAGATTATGATTTTAAGGCTTGCCTAATAAACGATGCAATGTAAATATCTTCACTGGAAAACAAATCCAGATGATAATAATAGCAGCACGATTCTAAGTGTCTGCTTTAAAATTGGGTCTTGGCCATATTTACAATGGCTCTAATAACTCTCAAATTTGTCAGTTCATATCATTTCCTGTACATTATACAATTCTGTTTAGCCAAATTAATATATTTTAAGCTTACTCAAATCTTTAGTGTAACAAAAATATTTATACAAAGTTTTTAGTCAATCTTGGAGGAATGCATTGGAAGAAATTGGCAGTCACTTCTGGAAAAAGAAAACTGACAATTTCCAGACATAAATTAGGAGCACATTTAAAATAAAATAGGTTGAATAGAAAGTTCTTTGGCAATTGATATGTGATAAAATCAAGACATCTTTAAAATGGTCTGATGATATTCCATAAAATAGGAAAGGAAATTCAAGAATGCTCATACAACTAGGCAACAATGTCACTAGTAGTAGTGGTAGTGAAATGGGATCAGTAGATGTTGTGTACCTAGATTTCCAGAAGGCATGTCATGAGGTACCACACAAAAATGGGGCGGCACAGTGGTTAGCACTGCTGCCTCACAGTACCAGGGACCCGGGTTCGATTCCCGGCTTGGGTCACCCTCTGTGTGGAGTCTGCACATTCTCCCCATGTCTGCGTGTGTTTCCTCTGGGTGCTCCGGTTTCGTCCCACACTCCAAAAAAGTGTGGGGTTAGGTGGATTGGCCATGCTAAATTGCTCCTTAGTGTCAGGGGGATTTGCTGGGGTAAATGCATGGGGTTGTGGGGATAGAGGCTGGGTGGGATTGTGGTCGGTGCAGACTTGATGGGCCGAGTGGCCTCCTTCTGCACTGTAGGGATTCTATTCTATAAAAAGTTAATAGGTAATAGATAAGGGCTCATGGAGTTGGTGGTAATATATTAGCATGGAGAGATGATTGGTTAACTGAAAGGAAGGAGAGAGTGGGCATAAACAGGGTATTTTTAAATTGGTAGGCTGTGACTAGTGGACTACAGCAAGGATCATTACTGGGCCCCAGTTATTTACAATTTATATTAAGGGCGGCACGCTAGCACAGGGGTGGCACAGTAGTTAGCACTGCTGCCTCACAGCACCAGGGACTCCGGTTCAATTCCCAGTTTGGGCACGGCCTCCCCATGTCAGCATGGGTTTCCTCTGGGTGCTCTCATTTCCTCCCACAGACCGAAAGACGTGCTTGTTAGATGCATGCTAAATGCTCCCTCAGTGTACCCGAACAGGTGCCAGAGTGTGGCAACTAGGGAATTTTCACAGTAACTTTGTTGCAGTGTTAATGTGACACTAATAAATAAACTAAAAACCATTAATGACTTAGATGAAGAGACAGAGAGTATATCGCAGTTTGCTAACATTACAAAACAATGTGGAAAGATAAGCTATGTCAGCTTGCAGCCTCTCTGTGCCACCCCCACAGCTTAAATGAATGGGCAACATGATGGTATATGGAATATAATGTAAGGCAATGTAAAGTTATTCACTTTGATTGTAAGAATAGAAAAACAGAATTTTTTAAAAGGTATGAAATGTGTAAATGCTGATATTCAAAAAGAACAAGGAATACAAGGAATGCAGGAAGTTAGCTTTAGATACAGTGAACAATTAGGGAGGAAAATGGCATGTTGCCCTTTATTATAAAAGGCTTGGAGCACAAGAATAAAGACGTCTTGCTATAACTGCACAGGATTTTGGCGAGATCTCAGCTGAAATACGGTGTGGAATTTGAACTCCATGGCCCCGATTCTCCCAAAAAGATTCTAAGTGCTGAATCGGCAGGAAAACTGGTGTAACTCACGATTGTGGGAGATTCAAGTCTGAACTCCCACTGAAAAAACACCGTGCAATGCAGAGGTCACAATGGTGAATCTCATTAAAAGCTCAGGGGGCGGGGCCTATTCGCGCCAGAGACCCGTTTGGAGAATCCTCCTTGCCACTGCCTCATGCCCGGTGGGCAGTGCCAAGGTGCCCCCCCTAGTCATGGGCACTTTGCCCCTTGGGCGGTGCCAGGGGACACAGGCTGGCACTGCCAGGGTGCTCATGTTCAGGGAGCACCACCCTCCCACCGCCCGACCCCCTGGGAGGCCCCGATTGCTCCCCCTTCACTCCAGCGAGGTTTCCTGCTAGTTCCCCGAGCGTGGGATGTGACATATCCTGGTGGGCTGGGAGATGCTATCGGGCCTGGAGAATTCAGCCACGAGCCCGATAATGACATTTAAATTACATGAAAAATAGATTACAATCACTTACCTGGTCTTCCCGCCGGTTCCCAGCATGGTCTCGACCGTGCATGGCTCTCCAGCGGTGGGAGACGCGCATGCGATCCCGCGAAATGGCCGACACGCACATCTCCCAACCCGAAGCACAAAAAACACATGCCTCGGGAGAATCGGGCCCTATATTTAAGGAAGAATCTACCCGAATTGGAGGCAGTGCAATAAAGGCTAATTAAATCAATATTTGGGATGAGGGGGTTGTCTTACGGTGAGAGGCAGAGTAAACTGGGCCTATATTCTCTGGAGTTTAGCAGAATGAGCGGCAATCTCATTGAAACATAGAAGATTCTGAAGGGGCTCGATAGGGCATTTGCTAGGCAATTGTTTCCACTGGTCTGGGGAATTAGCCTTGGGATAAAGGGCCGATCATTTGGGACAAAGATGAGGAAACTCATTCAGGGGGTTGTGAATCTTTTGAATTCTCTACTCGAGAGGGTTGTGGATTCTCCATCACTGGATACATTTTGAAGTCATCGACTTCAGGAAGCATAGTGGAGAACATGCTCCTGTCTACATCAACGGGGGCGAAGTAGAAATGGTCGAGGGCTTCAAATTTCTAGGTGTCCAGATCACTAACAACCTGTCCTGGTCCCCCCATGCCGACACTATATTTAAGAAAGCCCACCAACGCCTCTACTTTCTCAGGAGACGAAGGAAATTTGACATGTCGGCTATGACTCTCACCAGCTTCTATAGATGCACCATAGAAAGCATTCTTTCTGGATATATCACAGCTTGGTATGGCTCCTGCTCTCACCAAGACTGCAAGAAACTACAAAGGGTTGTGAACGCAGCCCAGTCCATCACGCAGACCAGCCTTCCATCCATTGACTCTGTCTACAACTTCCCGCTGCCTCGGAAAAGCAACCAGCATAATCAAGGACCCCACGCACATCGGACATTCACTCTTCCACCTTCCTCCATCGGGAAAAAGATAAAAAAGTCTGAGGTCACGTACCAACCCACTCAAGAACAGCTTCTTCCCTGCTGCTGTCAGGCTTTTGAATGGACCTACCTCATTAGTCTGATCTTTCTCTACACCCTAGCTATATCTGTAACACTACAATCTCCACCCTCTCCTTTACATCCCTATGTATCTAAGAACAGTGTGCTTTGTTTGTACAGCTTGCAAGAAACAATGCTGTTCACATAACCCAACACATGCAACAATAATAAATCAAATCAAAAACATTTAAGACCAGGTTAGGCAGATTTTCAGTCTCTCATGGAATCAAGGGATATGGGAAGCGTGAAGGAAAGTGAAATTGAAGCCCAAGGTTAGCCATGATCATAATGAATGATAGAACAGGCTTGATGGGCCATATTGTTTACTCTTGCTTCTAGTTTTTGTGAACTCTTACAATGGCCAGTGTTTAGCCCCAACTCAAAAGCAGAGGTCAAGAGTACACTCAGAAATGGGTGCTATTCATCAAGGTAAACAAGGACTTGATGTCTGCCAGCAAGTTCCAATACTGATTAGTAAGTGGAGCATTACCACTCACTAGTTATTTATTGTCAGGGCAACTTCTGCCCAAGATCAGAGCTGTATCTGTCAGTGGGCATTTTACCCAGATGCCATATAGAACTGCCTTAGAAGAAATAGAATAGCACGTGTACCACTGCATGAAAGATTTTAAAATAGACATACCCACATCTTTTGTGATTTGAGAAATTAATACTTAGAGGAAATCTAGCACCAGGGTCTGTATAGCTAATTATAACCTACATTTTTTAAGTGTTTTATTTGTGAATAAATTCATTAGTGGCATAAATGTCAGTCAGCAAGGTAAAGTGTTTCACCTGGGAGATGTGGGAGATCCGTGAGGCTTCAAGCGTTCCGGACAACTACATCTTTTGGGTTTCCTCCGGGTGCTCCGGTTTCCTCCCACAGTCCAAAGATGTGCGGGTTAGGTTGATTGGCCAGGTTAAAAAAAAATTGCCCCTTAGAGTCCAGGGATGCGTAGGTTAGAGGGATTAGCGGGTAAAATATGTGGGGGTAGGGCCTGGGTGGGATTGTGGTCGGTGCAGACTCGATGGGCCGAATGGCCTCCTTCTGCACTGTAGGGTTTCTATGATTTCTATGATGATTTCTATGATCTACAGGAAGTGCACACAATTGCAGCTCCTCATAGACCGCATGGATCGGTTGGAGCAGCAGTTGGATGCACTTGGAACATGCAAAGCATTATAGACAGGGCTTCAGAAACATGGTCACACCAAGGTGCAGGCAGATAGATGGGCGATCCCTGGAAAGGGCAGGCAGTCAGTGCAGGAATCCCCTGTGGCTATCCCCCTCTCTAACAGGTATACCGTTTTGGATACTGTTGGAGGAGATGGCCTAATAGGGGAAAACAGCAACAGCCAGGGCATTGGCACCATGACGAGCTCTGTTGTTAAGCAGGGTCAAAGCGCAGAAGAGCGATAATTATAGGGGACTCTAGTCAGGGGCACAACAGGCGTTTCTGTGGCCCGGAAAGAGACTCCAGGATGATATGTTGCCTCCCTGGTGCCAGGGCCAAGGATGTCTCTGAACAAGCATGGGGCATTCTGAAAGGGGTGGGTGAACAGCCAGAGGTTGTGGTACACATTGGTACTAACGACATAGGCAGGAACAGTGACAAAGTCCTGCAAGAGGAGTTCAGGGAGTTAGGAAATGAGTTAAAAAAAGAGGACCTCTAGGGTTGTAATCTCAGAATTACATCCTGTGCCACTCGCCAGTAAGGCTAGGAATAGGAAGATAGAGCGACTAAACACGTGGCTAAAGAGTTGGTGTGGGAGGGAGGAGTTCAGATATCTTGATCATTGGGATCTCTTCGAGGACAGTTGGGATCTGTACAAGAAAGACGGGTTACACCTAAACTGGAGGGGCACCAATATCTTGGCAGGTAGATTCGCTAGTCACTCGGGGAGAGTTTAAACTAGTACGGCAGGGTTGGGAACCAGAGCAGTAGGCCAGTAGGAGCAGTAACTGAGGGAGAGCTACAGACTAAGGCAGATTAAGATTAAGAGAAAGAGCAGGCAGGAGTAGTTCATTAACACAGCGGGACTGGTGATCTGAAGTGCATTGTTTCAATGCGAGGAGTGTAAAAGATAAGGCAGATGAACTTAGGACTTGGATTAGTCCTTGGAACTATGATGTTGTTACTATTAGAGACTTGGTTGAAAGACAGACAGGATTGGCAGAAAAACATTCCAGGATTTAGGTGCTTCAGGCAGGATAGAGGGGAATGTAAAAAGGATGGGGGAGTTTCATTACTGGTTAAGGAGAATATCATAGCTGTACTGAGGGAGGACACCTCGAGGGTTCAGGCAGCGAAGCAATATGGGTAGAGCTCAGGAATAAGAAGGGTGCAGTCACAATGTTGGGGATTTATTACAGGCCTCCCAACAGCCAGCAGGAGATAGAGGAGCAGATATGCAGACAAATTTTGCAAAAACAACAGGGTTGTTGCGGTGGGTAATTTTAAATGGTGACAGGGACTCACTTGCGGCTCAGGGCTTGGAAGGGGCAGAGAGCTCCCAGGAGGGTTTCCTGAAACAGTATGTAAATAGCCCAACTTGGGAAGGAGCCATATTAGACCTGGTATTGGGAAATGAGCCAGGCAGGTCATTGAAGTTTCAGTAGGAGAGCATTTCAGGAACAGTGATCATAATTCCGTAAGTTTTAAGGTGCTTGTGGATAAGGACAAGAGTGGTCCTCGGGCGAAGGTGTTAAATTGGAGGAAGACTAACTACAATAACATTAGGCAGGAGAGTGTAGATTGGGGGAGACTGTTTGAGGGCAAATCAACATCCGACATGTGGGAGTCTTTCGAATGTCAGTTGATCGGAATTCAGGACCGGCATGTACCCGTGAGGATGGAGGATAAGTGTGGCAAGTATTGGGAACCCTGGATAATGAGGGATATTATGAGCCTTGTCAAAAAGAAAAAGGAAGCATTCGTAAGGTCTAAAATGCTGAGGACAGATGAAGCTCTTGCAGAATATAAAGAAAGTAGAAAGGAACTTAAGGAAGGAGTTGGGAGAGCTAAAAGGGGTCATGAAAAGTCCTTGGCAAACAGAATTAAGGAAAATCCTAAGGCATTTTATATGTATGTAAAGGGCAAGAGGATAGCCAGGGAAAGGGTTGGTCCATTCAACGATAGTGAATCTATGCATGAAACCAGAGGAAATGGGTGAGATACTAAATAAATACTTTACCTCGGTAATCACCAAAGAGAAAGACTTGATGGATGAGGAGCCTCGGGTAGAGTGTGTCGATATTCTGGGTAATGTCAATAGCAAAAAGGTGGTGGTGTTGGGCGTCTTAAAAAGCATTAAAGTAGATAAGTCCCCAGGGCCTACCCCAGAATACTGAGGGAGTCCAGGGCAGAAATTGCTGGGGCCCTGACAGAAATCTTTGTATCCTCAATAGCAACAGGTGAAGTTCCAGAAGACTGGAGAATAGCCAATGTTGTTCCATTGTTTAAGAAGGGCAGCAGGGATAATCCAGGAAATTATAGGCCGGTGAGCCTTACGTCAGTGGTAGGGAAATTATTGGAAAAGATATTTAGGGACAGGATTTAATCACATTTGGAAACAAATGGACTTTTTAGTATTACACAGCAAGGATTTGTGAAGGGGAGGTCGTACCAAAAGGTGAAGTCACACGGATCAGAGTAGAGCTGGAAAGATGGATATAGAACTGACTTGGACATAGAAGGCAGAGGGTAGCAGTAGAGGGGTGCTTTTCTAAATGGATGGCTGTGACTAGCGGTGTTCCACAGGGATCAGTTCTGGGACCTTTGTTGTTCACAGTATAAATGATTTGGAGGAAAACGTAGCTGGTCTGATTAGTAAGTTTGCAGACGACACAAAAATTGGAGGAGTTGCAGATCGTGAAAATTGTCAGAGGATACAGTGAGATATAGACCATTTGGAGACTTGGGCGCAAAAATGGCAGACAAAATTTAATCCGGACAAATGTGAGGTAATGCATTTAGGAAGGTCCAATGCATATAGGAGTTATACAGTAAACGGTAGAACCCTTAAGAGTATTGACAGGCAGAGAGATCTGGACGTATATGTGCACCAATCACCGAAAGTGGCAACGCAGGTGGATAAGGTAGTCAAGAAGGCATATGTCATGCTTGCCTTCATTGGTCAGGGTACTGAGTGTAAAAATTGGCAGGTCATGCTACAGCTGTACAGAACCTTAGTTAGGCTTCATTTGGAATATTGTGTACAATTCTGGTCACCACACTACAAGAAGGATGTGGATGCTTTGGAGAGGGTACAGAAGAGGTTTACCAGGATGTTGCCTGGTCTGGAGGGTATTAGCTATGAGGAGAGGTTGGATAAACTCAGTTTATTCTCACTGGAATGACGGAGGTTGAGGGGTGACCTGATAGAGGTTTACAAGATTATGAGTGGCATGGACACAGTGGATAGTCACATGCTCTTTCCGAGGGTAGGAAAGTCAAGTATGAGGGGACATAGGTTTAAGGTACGTGGGGAAAAGTTTAGCGGGGATGTGTGAGGCAAGTTTTTTTCCCCCCCACACAGAGGGTGGTGAATGTCTGGAATGCACTGCCTCGGGAGGTGGTGGGAGCAGGTACGATGGCGGCAATTAAGGGACATCTAGACAAATACATGAATAGCGAGGGAATGGAAGGATAAAGACTTAAGTGCATATGGTTTTAGTTTAGGCAGGCATCATGATCGGTCCGAAAGCCCTGTTCCTGTGCTGTACTTTTCTTTGTTCTTTGAGAGCAAAAAAATCCTTGCTGTGTTAGAGAAAAATCCAAAACCTTTTATCACTGTCTCAGACAGCCACAACCAATAGAGGTCAGTCCTATGAACACCTCCCATGCCTTCTTATGCGAGAGCACTATTTCCTCTTACACATCTGGAATATCTGTACACTTAAGATATCAGCAGATCTTCAGTGGCATTGCTCACTATGAGAGGACACTAGATAGAGCAGAGCTACACTAGTGATCACAACTCACAACTATGCCATCAAAAGCATCTCTCTGGATTGGGAATTCCCATTACAACAATACAAGTATTTTTAAGTGGTTAATGAAGACATAACCAAAATTCTTGGCAGTAGAAAGTGAAATTTGTGGAAGGAAATGGAGTACATGAGATCATTATTCTTGTAATTATATACAGATTAATGGTAATACTAATGAAATGAAGTCACACAGAGATGCATCGGGCAAAACAAAATCTCCAAAGGCATGCAGAATTTGCAGTGTGGTGCAGGAAATCAGCAAACAAAATAAACACATCTCAATATTGAGAACTGGCCCGACTAAGGCAACGCAGACTCATTCATTCAATTGCAAAAAGGAAAACAAAGATTTGCTCGTTGGTGAGATCACATCTGGAGTATTGTGTCCAGTTTTGATCTCCATCTCCTTATTTAAGGAAGGGTGTGATGGCATTGGAGGCAGTTCAGAGATTCACCAGTCTGATTCTGGGGATGAAAGGGTTGACGTACAAGGAGAGATTAAACAGTTTGGGTTTATACTCGCTTGAGTTTAGAAGGATGAGAACGGATCTGATCGAGGTATATAAAATATGAAAAGGGATTGATAAAGTAAACATAGACCAAAGGTTTCCCCTTGTGGGGCAAGAGGTCACAGGTATAGGTTTGCGAGGCTGCAGATTTAAAACTGAGATGAGGAGGAACTACTTCTCGCAGAGGGTGGTGAATTTGTGGAACTCGCTGCCCCATAGTGCAGGTGGAGTCTGAATCATTAAGTAGTTTCAAGGAGATAGATATATTTCTGATAGAAAAAAATTAAAGGGATATGGGGAACAGATAGGGAGGTGGATTTGAGACCAGGAAGAGATCAGCCATCACCTGACTGAATTGCAGAGCAAGCTTGAAGGGCTGAAATGCCCACTTCTGCTCCTAATTCCTATGTTCCTGTATAAGATACATGGTTGGAACAAAAACTGAGGATTAGTGATTTTATGCAGTCATAAAATTGGCAAAGGACAAATTACCCCATACTTTAGAAGATGTTTATCTCCTGGACATCATCCTAGTGATTTTCAGAGGAAAATGCACCAATCCGAAGCGCATTTAGGATAAATGCAGAAGAATGGAATTCACATATACTGGAGTTTGAGGAATCAGCGAAGAATAATCCACAGAAAGCTGGCAATAATGCACAGGGTGAATGAAGTCTTCACAAAAGGAGAAACAAAACTGATGCATTTGTGCATTTAGCAGCCAGTTGAAGCACAGCTCAAGCACCCAAGAACCCACCTGCTGGATAATATGTTGGACTGACTATCTTGGTGAGATGTTTTGGTTTCCACATGACAATTATCTTTTAGTTCACTGGTTGCTGGTGTGTGATGTTTTGCATGTGAAGTGTCAGTATTTTCGACATTGCTACAGTCTCGCTTTTTAAGGTGCAGCAAATGTTGTCTTCCTGAATCTGTCATCAGCACATCTCTGAGTACAACTCTGGCTTCCCTGTTGTAGGCAAAGTGCAACACAAACACACGTTTAAAATGGAATTAGTGAAAGTACTGCCAAAAATAATTTAAAAGATGTACTTAGGGGAATTAATGGTCTCAGTAGATTAAAAGAAAGGGTTAAACTGCCATTATCACCAGTGAAGTCAGCACAATTAATCTATTATAGCCTTCTTCTAGCTAGACTTAATGCTCCCTGTGTATTAAGGAACATCTATTCCAATTTTGGAATATACGAGCCCCTGGATATCGAATTTTCCTGATTCAACTATTGAGAAATTTAGATAAATAATGGAACACATAAGCTCAAAGATCGCAACACACATTTGTTTACAAGAATGTCAAGATTTGTGACTTTCACCTTCTGACCATGGAATTTAGCTAATGTTTGAGGAAGGTCCATACAGGTCAGCAATAGTTAAAGCACATTGCTTGCCTGCACGGCTTGGCTGTTAATTTTAGCCTCATCCAAACCAAAAGATGGATACAAAAAGCACTCAGTAATACCAATTCTTGAAGAGGATTTCACGGTCTCAGATGCTATTAGTGCTTTCTCATTTACACTGCCTGGATGTCTCTGGTGGCATGCCACCTGCAACAGCATGTTGTCAGCTAAAGCGAACGTAAGATAGTACAATGCCTTCTGATTGCCACTGGTAGACCACAGAGCTTACGAAAGCAAATGAAGGATAGAAATGGTATGGAAGCTACAAGGACAGTCAAAGCAAATGAAATGACAAATTTAGCTCCTGCAAAAAACGAAAATAAAACAATGAAGGACTATAGGAACATTATACAAGGAGCACAAAATCAGAGGATTAACTCAAAAGATTCACCAACACAAGCATAGAAAGATCAATACTGCCATTCACCTCTGGACTTGGCATTAGGCACTTCCCTAATCCAGATTCACTACTGGTCAGATGATAACTTAACACACGTCTGCCATTAAACAGCTTGGGAAAAGATAGATAAGCAATATACTCCACCCATTTTACGATTAAAATCTTATACTAGTGCTTGGGCAGACTGAATGAAACAATCCTCTACATTTCAACCTCAGTTCAATCTTATAAACAAAGAATAAACATACGATGACAAAAAGGTGGAATTATGTAATGTTACCTGGACAAACAGATTTATAAAAAGGACAAGTGATCACGTTCTTACTTCAGCTGTACTTCATCTCCTGGACAGTTGTGCTTTGAGCGGCAGTTCCTCCTTTGATTATAAACAATTGAGTCTTGATTTCTTGTTTTATTGAAAGTGTTATAAGAGAATGGCCAACGCTTCTGAAAATAGACCCAAAATCTAATGTTTAAACAAAGTTAACCCGTAATAACAGAGGGGTTATGGAGAAAAATAAATAGTGAAGTATATATCCAGGACTGGAGAGAAACAATGTGATCTATAGTACAAGGCCATAATTCAATTAAGCAAAAGATTTTTCCAGAAAACAATGTTTTTTAATTTGCATAACAATAACCAATAGCTCAGAAACAAATAATTGAAACAGCTGAAAAAGCATTGTAAAACTAAACCTGAACATTTCAGAGTTAATCTCCTGAATTTTACTTGCAGAACAAAGGTCTATTCTTCAATACACTTGTAGAAGCCTGTGAAGTTATTTAAAGTAAGTAGTGAAACAGGACAGTCTCTCAAAAAACACAAGCCTGCTGATTACTTAAGAGCTTGGGAAAACATGACGATACTATACACAACAGAATTCAATATATCGTGTGTCTTAACATACGCAAGTGTTACTTCCACAGGCTACATCTACTGACCCCTTATTTCATTTACAAAAATATATACTCTATTGCAAAAGCCAGTTTACATTCCAACTTCGGAACCCACAGGAAATACTCAGCAGATATCACAGCCTCCGGGGAGAGATAAACTGAGTTAATGTTTCAGTAAGAAGTCTCACAACACCAGGTTAAAGTCCAACAGGTTTATTTGGTAGCAAAAGCCACTAGCTTTCAGAGCACTGCCCCTTCGTCAGGCGAGTGGGAGTTCTGTTCACAAACAGGGCATATAAAGACACAAACTCAATTTACAAAATAATGATTGGAATGCGAGTCTTTACAGCTAATCAAGTCTTAAAGGTACAGACAATGTGAGTGGAGAGAGGGTTAAGCACAGGTTAAAGAGATGTGTATTGTCTCCAGACAGGACAGTTAGTGAGATTTTGCAAGTCCAGGCAAGTCGTGGGGGTTACAGATAGTGTGACATGAACCCAAGATCCCGGTTGAGGCCGTCCTCATGTGAGCGGAACTTGGTTATCAGTCTCTGCTCAGCGACTCTGCGCTGTCGTGTGTCATGAAGGCCGCCTTGGAGAACGCTTACCCGAAGATCAGAGGCCGAATGCCCGTGACCGCTGAAGTGTTCCCCAACAGGAAGAGAACACACTTGCCTGGTGATTGTCGAGTGGTGTTCATTCATCCGTTGTCATAACGTTTCCATGGTCTCCCCAATGTACCATGCCTCGGGACATCCTTTCCTGCAGCGTATCAGGTAGACAATGTTGGCCGAGTTGCAAGAGTATGTACCGTGTACCTGATGGATGGTGTTCTCACGTGAGATGATGGCATCCATGTCGATGATCCGGCATGTCTTGCAGAGCTTGCTGTGGCAGGGTTGTGTGGTGTCGTGGTCACTGTTCTCCTGAAGGCTGGGTAGTTTACTGCGGACAATGGTCTGTTTGAGGTTGTGCGGTTGTTTAAAGGCAAGAAGTGGGGGTGTGGGGATGACCTTGGCGAGATGTTCGTCTTCATCAATGACATGTTTAAGGCTCCGGAGAAGATGTCGTAGCTTCTCCGCTCCGGGGAAGTACTGGACGACGAAGGGTACTCTGTCCACTTTGTCCCATGTTTGTCTTCTGAGGAGGTCGGTGTGATTTTTCGCTGTGGCGCGTTGGAACTGTTGATCGATGAGTCGAGCGCCATATCCTGTTCTTATGAGGGCATCTTTCAGCGTCTGGAGGTGTCTGTTGCGATCCTCCTCATCTGAGCAGATCCTGTGTATACGGAGGGCTTGTCCGTAGGGGATGGCTTCTTTAACGTGTTTAGGGTAGAAGCTGGAGAAGTGGAGCATCGTGAGGTTATCCGTGGGCTTGCGGTACAGTGAAGTGCTGAGGTGACCGTCCTTAATGGAGATGCGTATGTCCAAGAATGCAACTAATTCCGGAGAGTAGTCCATGGTGAGCCTGACGGTGGGATGGAACTTGTTGATGTCATCATATAGTTGTTTCAGTGATTACCCCAGTCCAACGCCGGCATCTCCACATCATTAATGTTTCAGGTCAGTGAATTTCCATCATTGGTTCTAATGAAATGTCACAGACCTGAAATGTTAACTTTGTCTCTTTCTCCACAGATGCTACCCGATCTACTGAGCATCGGCAGTATTTTGCTTTTGCATTCCTGCTCTACTGACAGGCATAACCGGCATGATCTCCACATATAACACAGATGGGCTTTGGAAAAGGACTGAAAGCAGCTTCAGGGAGACAAACAAGTTGGTAGATTGATGTCAGGTTAAATTCAATGCAGAAAAATTAGGACGACATGCTTTAGATCGAATACTAAGAGATCACATAATTTTCTTTACTCTTTCATGAGATGTGGGCACTGCTCGCAAGATCAGCATTTATTGGCCTTCTCTAATTGTCCTTAACTTAAGTGCCTTGCTAGGCCATTTCAGCGGGCAGTTAAGAGTCAGCACATGGCTGTGGGTTTGGAGTCACACATAGGCCAGACCAGGTACGGTCAGATTTCCTTCCCGAAAGGACATTATTGAACCTGATGGGCTTTTAACAAGAATTGATGATGGCTTCATGGTTACTATTGCTGAAACTAGCTATCGTTCCAGATTATTTTTGATTTGTTAATTGAATTTAAGTTCCACCAGCTGCCATGGTGGATTTGAACCCATGTCCCCTGAACATTAGTCTGGGCCTCTGGATTATTAGTCCAGTGACATCACCACTAACCACCATCTCCCCACAAAATCGTAAAACATTAATAGCAGGGGAGAAAACAAGCGAGAAGGAGACACAGGCAGAGTTCAGACAGACAAACCTTTAAAAATGTGAAGCAATTTGGCCAATCTTTTCTGTGTTGACTGAAAAAGAATAATACAGCATAATCCCTCTTTCAAGCTCTTGGTTCACAGCCCTACAGTTTACGGCACTTCAAGTGCATATCCAATTACAGGTTTAAATGCAATGAGTGTTTCTGCCTCTATCACCTACTCAGATTGAGTTCCAGACCTGCAACCAAACTCTGATTGCCCATCTGAAATTGGGGTTTCTGTGCCATCCTGGTACCAAGGTTGAATCTTATAGAAGGGTCTCAAGGACTTTAACCACTCAATGGTTAAGTGCACAAAAATATGTCTTATACAGCCACATAGGCCAGCAAGTTTCATGCTTAATCCTTGGTTTATGCCTATTTAATTGGCATCAACCATGTGATAACAATGCACTTAAGTTGTCCTACACATGGCACCAGCCACACAGCAATGTGGTTAACTTTTACCTCTGAAATAGCCTCATAAAACACCCAGTTTTCATTACCACCTTTGAGGGCAATTGGGACAGATAATAAATGCTGGCTGTTCCAATGACACCTACATCCCATGAATGAAATACAACATGAATATCAGAAATTTGGACAAGGTATCAGTACAAAAGCTAACTCCTTCCAGGAAATGAGCAGAGAAAATTTGAAGCGAGAAAAATTATTTGATTACTTATGAAATTCCACTTCAACTCACATGTGAAGTTTTTAAATTTTCAATCCGTGAATCAGGAAGTCGAGATAGAGGAGAATGGGTCTCTACGTTGTCCATCTCAGAGGCCTTTTTCTTCTTTGGAATTTTAAATCTTCCCCCAGACTAAGAAACAGAAGAAAATAATGGAATGCTGAAGTAAAACTTTGAAATTGGAATGACAAGATTTTTCATCTAATTATTTAAAACTTCAAAAAATATCCATTAATTTGGAATTCAAGATGCATGTACATTTAGAATGTCTAACTACAAATTAATTTGTGTTGTAAAGCATTTAAGAATCAATGAGACAGAACAAGTTATATACACACATGCCAGCATATTTGAGAAGGCACCTACTGATGCCAATATTGTACAACATAATGGGCTGGATTTCAGGAAGCAACAGAAATTGCTGATGACCTTAATATAAATTTGTTCTTACATGGCCAGTGAGGCTGCTTAACAGTAATTACAAACTCAGTGTGCTGTTAAAAACCCAATTATACCTCACTCAACAAATTGTAACCTGTATAACTTTTTCCAGGGGTTTTACGGTGAGATGAATAAGGTAACAGTGGAAGTTTTCATCAGTCCACTGATTTCTAATCAATTGCGTTTTGGGGGAAAACGCAACAGTACTTTGGAGACACATAAGCCGAGATTCTTCCACCACCTCATTCCCACTCCCGTCCCGCTGAAGTCTAAGGTGCTTTGCATGGCACACCCACCCCATTACTGGGGAACCCGATTGCGGGAGGTGGGGGGATTTAGCTAGCGGGAATGTCGGAAAATCCCACCCATAGAATCACTGACAGGCAACTTCTGGATATCTGCATTTAATTGTGTACGTGCTTACTCCAGAACTTACTCTGTCAGTTTCAGAGGAGTAATGACAGCAAATTATGAAAGTTTACCATTGTAAAATCTGGGCATATTAAAAGCAGTATTTCACAGTTTAAGAACTGACATACCTTAACAATGTTAACCATGACCAAGGTCAGTAAGGGTCACCACTGTTCAAATTGCTCTTTACAAAGTTTCAGGAGCATATTTAAAACTCGTCACAATGCAGAATGTTTTAATTTTACCACATAATTATAAGGATATGGAACTGTGTTGGGAGAGGAAACAATGGAGCCAATATATATCATTGCTTCTCAGCAGGCTGGAATAGCACAAAGAAAAGCTTAGATATTCTAATCACAGGTATCTCACTTCACAAAATGGAAATATCAAGCATTTTTCCTCCTTTAGATTTCACTTCTAAAAACCTCAAAAAATTCAATCTTTATTTTTAAAAATGATTTTCCTGCTTTAAAAATAAAATCAAAATAAGTTATATACCTGGGGGAAAAGCAAGGGCAGCACCAGCATTAACTTGAATCCTATAGTGTATTTACATAAATAACTCACAACAAACCACTTGCATTTATACAGCGCCTTTAATGTAATAAAATGCCTCAAGGCGCTTCACAGGGGAGTAATCAAACAAAATTTGTCACCAAGCCACATATGATGTTTAAAAAAATGACCAAAATATTGATCAAAGATGTAGCAATTTAGAGGATAGGGAGTATGTGAGGCAGAGATGCTACTGAAGGAAATTCCAGAGTTCAGGATCTAGACAGATGAAAGTACAGCTACGAATAGTGGAGCAATTAATAAGGGGATGAGCAAGAGATTAGAATTTGGGGGAATGCAAAGAGCACTGAGGGCTGAAGGGCAGAAGCTAAAATTAGCAGAAAACCAGAACGTTACATGAATACTCTATAATGAACAACATTGTGGGAAAGAAGCAACAAAGAAGCCATGCCGGAGCTCCATGACCCTATTCAATTATAGGATATAGATATATCGAGTTGATTGGACTGCAAAATAGTGCTTGGACCTGACAGTATCTGGTGTTATAGATCTGGAAAATAGGCTGACTTCGAAGAGCCGTACAAAAAAATTAAAGTTGTCATCAATATATAATAAGCCAATATTCGCTCATTCTTCACTTCCAACTGATTTCCAAAGTAATTTTCCAAAACTAAAGATGTCTAATATTTGTTATGCATTTAGAAGAAAAAAAGAGAGTGGAAAAAATTAAGAAATTAAATTCAAACTGTTGGAGACTGATCCCCCAAGGAACTGATATATGTAATAGATACAATACCTTTATCAGAGTAGGAGATGATGTGGAGATGCCGGCATTGGACTGGGGTGGGCAAAGTAAGAAGTCTCACCTGATAAAGGAACAGCGCTCCAAAAGCTTGTGATACCAAATAAACCTGTTGGACTTTAACCTAGTGTTGTGAGACTTCTTACAGAGTGGGAGATGAGCAGATCGCTGAATACATTGCAACAAGCAATGTATACTTTCAGAATATTGAAAAATATGGAAACAAATAGCTTACTCAATACCTACAGTCATATGGGAGTCCAGCTCTTTCCATGACTGCACAAGCTCCACACAGGTATCTAAGGGACCCATTAATTGTCAGGACTTTAAATCCCTTATCTTCTCCTTTAGAAATGTTTAGGTTGCTTATCTGGAGGTGCAAGATACAATTGTTTGCACTCTCCATACTAGAATCAACAAAATAGTACACAATTCTTCTAAAAATAGTTGCCTAAGACCAACTGCTGAGGGGAAGACAACATTGGCTCATCTTTCTAGATAAGCCACAAATAGGATGAATGGTACATTACCACCAAATTCACTCCACTTTAAAAAAAACTTCAAAATATACTGAAAACCTAAGATATCCAGTTTAACAAAATATCAGAAGCATCACAATACATGTTCCTTCTGGAGAAATGGAGCATTTATTTCATTGAGGTTAGCAGAGTGTTACTATTAATGCCGATTATCTCAACTTGCAACAAAGGCACCAAATCTGTGCAAGTGGGAAGACACGAATTACAGAGAGCGCTGATTTGATTATATATGTCTGGAAACTCTTTGCTAAAGTGAGGGTACAAAGCAGCTACTTCAATGCTCTACCTCTGTCCAAACTAGTGCTTTATATAGTTCTAGCATAACGGTCCTGCTCTTATGTTATATACCTTGGCTAATAAAGGGTAGGGTCCTTTATGCCTTCTTGACTACCTTATTTCCCTATTCTGTTGCATTCCGAGATCTGTGGAGAAGCACTCCAAGGGTCCCTTTGTTTCTCTACACTTATTATCCTGCCATTTGTTATATATTTCCTTGTCTTATTTGCCCTCCCCAATCCATTTACATGCATTTCTCCATGTTGAAATTCATTTGCCACTTTTTTGCTCATCAGACTAGTTCATTGATACTTTCCTGCAGTCTAAAGCTTTCTTCCTCACTGCTAAGCACACAGCTAATTTTGTATTTTTTAACCTCATCTTTGTTACCATGATGGTATTCCATCAAATAAAAATTTGTGTTGAGTCTTTTGCTGGAATTTCAAACATGCTCCATGAACAAAGAACAAAGAAAATTACAGCACAGGAACAGGCCCTTCGGCCCTCGAAGCCTGCACCGACCATGATGCCCGACTGAACTAAAACCCCCTACCCTTCCGGGGATCATATCCCTCTATTCCCATCCTATTCATGTATCTGTCTAGATGCCCCTTAAAAGTCACTATCGTATCTGCTTCCACTACCTCCCCCGGCAGCGAGTTCCAGGCACCCACCACCCTCTGTGTAAAAAGACTTGCCTCGTACATCTCCTTTAAACCTTGCCCCTCAAACTTAAACCTATGTCCCCTAGTAATTGACTCTTCCACTCTGAGAAAAGCTTCTGATTATCCACTCTGTCCATGCCCCTCATAATCTTGTAGACTTCTTTCAGGTCACCCCACAACCTCCGTTGTTCCAGTGAGAACAAACCAAGTTTCTCCAACCTCTTGTCATAGCTAATGCCCTCTATTTCAGGCAACATCCTGGTAAATCTTTTCAGTACCCTCTCCAAAGCCTTCTGGTAGTGTGGCGACCAGAATTGAACACTATATTCCAAATGCGGCCTAACTAAGGTTCTATAAAGCTGCACATGACTTACCAATTTTTAAACTCAATGCCCCGGCAGATGAAGGCAAGCATGCCGTATGCCTTGACTACCTTCTCCACCTGCGTTGTCATTTTCAGTCACCATACACCTAGATCCCTCTGCCTATCAATACTCTGAAGGGTTCTGCCATTTACTGTATATTTCCTATCTTTATTAGACCTTCCAAAATGCATTACCTCACATTTGTCCAGATTAAATTCCATCTGCCATCTCTCCGCCCAAGCCTCCAACCTATCTATATCCTGCTGTATCCTCTGATGGTCCTCAACGCTGTCCGCAAATCCATCAACTTTTCTGTGGTCCGCAAACCTACTAATCAAACCAGTTACATTTTCCCCCAAATTATTTATATATATTACGAACAGCAAAGATCCCAGCACTGATCCCTGAGGAACGCCACTTGTCACAGCCCTCCATTCAGAAACACATCCTTCCACTGCTACCCTCTGTCTTCTATGACTGAGCCAGTTCTGTATCCACCTTACCAGCTCACCTCTGATCCCATGCGACTTCACCTTCTGCACCAGTCTGCCATGAGGGACCTTGTCAAAGGCCTTACTGGAGTCCACGTAGACAATATCCACTGCCCTACCTGCATCAATCATCTTCATCACTTCCTCAAAAAACTTGATCAAATTAGTGAGCCATGACCTCTCCTTCACAAAATCATGCTTATGAAAATTCTGCTACTTGATATTGCAATTGTAATATTTGGAAAAGTTCATGCGAATCACAAGTACATTGGGCTTATTCTAATAAACCTCCTCTTCCACTTCAGGAAAGGTGTAAATGCCTTAGAAGTGCACAGAAGAAAATTAGCAGACTCTTACCAGGGACTTCAGTTATGAACCAACGTTTCAAGTCTAGATGACCCTTCATCAGGCTCGAAACTTTGTCTAGACATGAAACGTTGGCTCTACTTTCTCGCCACAGATGCTGTCAGACCTGCTGAGGCTTTCCAGCATTTTTCTGTTTTTGTTTCAGATTCCAGCATCCGCAGTATTTTGTGTTTACTTCAGTTATGAGGTAACTGAAGTACAAGTTGGAAAAGTTAGGACTATTCACCTTGGAACAGGTGGCGTGAACAGGGAAGATCAAGAGATGGCCTAAAAGAGACTTTAGGGGAAAATATTCCTTTTGGCAAGTTGGTCAGTAACTAGAAGTCACAATTTGAAACCCTCAGAAATCTGAAACATAGCTGAAAACTGTTGGAAGCTGATTCCATAAATAATTTTAAAAGGGAGTTGGACAGGTTCTTGAAGACAAGGAGATTACAGAGAAAATTCGGGGCAAGACTGCTCTTTCAAAGAGCCAGCACAGGGGTGTCAGGTCAAATAGCCTCTTTCCGTGCTGTAAGTTTCACTGATTTCAAAGTAATGGTTATCTACACTGGGACAGATTTAATAGATTTGCGGCGTTGGCTCCCGGAGGACTCAATTTACGCTTCAACACCATCGCTAACAAAGGTCCCTGGAGTACAAAGCACATAAAAACAGAACGTGATCTGCAATGGTGAGTGCTCAATTTGGATCATATATGCTCTTGAAACTGCTTGGCTCAGTATATGTTCTCCATTTATATCTGTTTACAGGTTTGTGAAGCACCTTGGGAGGTTTCTGTACATTAAAGTAAATTTGCTGATGACACCAAGATTGGTGGAGTAGTGGATGAGGTGGAGGGCTGTTGTAGGCTGCAAAGAGACACAGATAGGATGCAAAGCTGGGCTGAAAAATGGCAAATGGAGTTTAACCCTGATAAATGTGAGGTGATTCATTTTGGTAGGACTAAGTTAAATGTGGATTACAGGGTCAAAGATTGGGTTAACAAAGAACAATACAGCACAGGAACAGGCCCTTCGGCCCTCCAAGCCCGCGCCGCTCCCTGGTCCAAACTAGACCAATCTTTTGTATCCCTCCATTCCCACTCCGTTCATATGGCTGTCTAGATAAGTCTTAAACGTTCCCAGTGTGTCCGCCTCCACCACCTTGCCTGGCAGCGCATTCCATAAGACCATAAGACATAGGAGCGGAAGTAAGGCCATTCGGCCCATCGAGTCCACTCCACCATTCAATCATGGTTGATTTCAACTCCATTTACCCGCTCTCTCCCCATAGCCCTTAATTCCTCGAGAAATCAAGAATTTATCAATTTCTGTCTTGAAGACGCTCAACGTCTCGGCCTCCACAGCCCTCTGTGGCAATGAATTCCACAGACCCACCACTCTCTGGCTGAAGAAATTTCTCCTCATCTCTGTTCTAAAGTGACTCCCTTTTATTCTAAGGCTGTGCCCCCGCGTCCTAGTCTCCCCTGTTAATGGAAACAACTTCCCTACGTCCATCCTATCTAAGCCGTTCATTATCTTGTAAGTTTCTATCAGATCTCCCCTCAACCTCCTAAACTCCAATGAATATAATCCCACGATCCTCAGACGTTCATCGTATGTCAGGCCTACCATTCCTGGGATCATCCGTGTGAATCTCCGCTGGACCCGCTCCAGTGCCAGTATGTCCTTCCTGAGGTGTGGGGCCCAAAATTGCTCACAGTACTCCAAATGGGGCCTAACCAGTGCTTTATAAAGCCTCAGAAGTACATCCCTGCTTTTGTATTCCAAGCCTCTTGAGATAAATGACAACATTACATTTGCTTTCTTAATTACGGACTCAACCTGCAAGTTTACCTTTAGAGAATCCTGGACTAGGACTCCCAAGTCCCTTTGCACTTTAGCATTATGAATTTTGTCACCGTTTAGAAAATAGTCCATGCCTCTATTCTTTTTTCCAAAGTGTACGACCTCGCACTTGCCCACGTTGAATTTCATCAGCCACTTCTTGGACCACTCTCCTAAACTGTCTAAATCTTTCTGCAGCCTCCCCACCTCCTCAATACTACCTGCCCCTCCACCTATCTTTGTATCATCGGCAAACTTGGCCAGAATGCTCCCAGTCCCGTCATCTAGATCGTTAATATATAAAGAGAACAGCTGTGGCCCCAACACTGAACCCTGCGGGACACCACTTGTCACCGGTTGCCATTCTGAGAAAGAACCTTTTATCCCAACTCTCTGCCTTCTGTCTGACAGCCAATCGTCAATCCATGTTAGTACCTTGCCTCGAATACCATGGGCCCTTATTTTACTCAGCAGTCTCCCGTGAGGCACCTTGTCAAAGGCCTTTTGGAAGTCAAGATAGATAACATCCATTGGCTCTCCTTGGTCTAACCTATTTGTTATCTCTTCAAAGAACTCTAACAGGTTTGTCAGGCACGACCTCCCCTTACTAAATCCATGCTGACTTGTCTTAATCCGACCCTGCACTTCCAAGAATTTAGAAATCTCATCCTTAACGATGGATTCTAGAATTTTGCCAACAACTGAGGCCCCCACCACCCTCTGTGTAAAATATGTCCTTCTGATATCTGTGTTAAACCTCCCCCCCTTCACCTTGAACTATAGGGTTCGTGGTGGGAGATACAGGAAGGATATCAGAGGTAGGTTCTTTACGCAGAGAGTGGTTGGGGTGTGGAATGGACTGCCTGCAGTGATAGTGGAGTCAGACACTTTAGGAACATTTAAGCGGTTATTGGATAGGCACATGGAGCACACCAGGATGATAGGGAGTGGGATAGCTTGATCTTGGTTTCAGATAAAGCTCGGCACAACATCGTGGGCCGAAGGGCCTGTTCTGTGCTGTACTGTTCTATGTAAAGCCGCTAGAAAGATGCAAGTTGTTGTTTATACCTTTTTCAAAATAAAAGTGAAAATAACATTATTGGATGCACATTAATCACCGTACAAAGCTCGAGCACCAGTTTTCAGAAGTGTAAACATCTCTCGTATCTACAGGATATCACCAGCAGTAACGGGTTTTACCAGTGGTGGGTAACCTGCAGCCCGGGGGCCACATGCGGCCCATCAGGGTTCTGAATGCAGCCCATGAGATATTTGTAGAATAGAATCCATTCATTTTGTTGACTGCTGCTCACACGAAGAGTTGGCACATTCCACTGATTTCCATCCATGTATCTTTTTTCCTACTGTTATAACTAAAGTGATGCGCACATAAAACAAGGGCACGTGAAGTGAAGTGCACGCTGAATGCACACATTGACTGCGAGAGCCATATGCTCCCTCTGCATCCAATCAAGCTTAAAATATTTATTTTATTTTTGCCACTGGTGATGACAGTTCTAAAAATACATGAATGGTTTCTATAACTTTTTCATAAGCATTTCCTATAACATGAAATATTCAGCATGAATAATACAAGGGTCATAGTTAATGAAAGAGCCCAATTTCAATTTTGCGTCCCACCAAGTTTAAGAAGGGCCATTCATGCAGCCCACTTACTAGCCTAGGTTTCTCACCACTGCTCTACACGCAACGATTTGATACTAGCAAATTATTAAGTCAACCAGACAAGCCACGTACAATTAACTTAACCAAATACTATCCTATCGATTTAACCTCTTATGAGGAAATGATGGTACAGTGGTTAGCCTCACAGCACCAAGGACCTGGATTTGATTCCCAGCTTGGGTCACTGCTTGCGTGGAGTTTGCACGTTCTCCCAGTGTCTGCGTGGGTTTGATGGTCAGATTTGGCTTCCAAAGCAATACCTTTTAAAATAGTGCAGATCGCAGAAACTTAATCTGAGTTGGATGTAATTTGCGCTTGAATTTCCTTGATGATTTACACCAGTTTGCCCACTTTTAGACAAAATGCACTTGGGAAAATGAGCAATCTCGTGGAAACCTCTGGCCAAACACTTTTTGAATTGATAATTGCTACTGAAATGTTACAGAAGAAACGCAAGCCACATCAGTCAGTTGCAATCATCAGCTTAGATTTATCTTCATGGCCCTTTAAAATGAATATCAATAACTGGCATCTTAACAGCACAGAGAAAGAATACATTCTGTAAACATTCATTGCCTTCACCAAGAAAGCATGATTGAATAAACCACATTAGCAGAAGAAGAGTTAATAGTAAAGTCGAAGTTGCAGGCCCAACGATAAAGTTGAACTTTGTACCTTCAATGTCACTGATCCATCCTGGCCAGCAGGTTGAGTTGACCCCCTACGTCTATCCATTTTGAGCAGCTGCTATGTGCAAGAACACAATTTTCAGAAATGTTTGAATATCAAACTAAACTGTTGGCAAACATTGTCAGTATTCGTAAATGAAAAGGCTACAAAAAATATTATTTTATGGTAGCAAAGGCTTTAAAAATGTAATTTCTCAAAAAAAATGCCCAGGATAAAATTAGCCTTTAGATAATCATAGCATCGCTACAGTGCGGAGAGGCGGCCATTTGGCCCATCGAGTCTGCACCAACCATAATCCCACCCAGGCCTTATCCCTGTAACCTCACATATTTACCCTGCTAATCCCCCTGACACTAGGATCAATTTACCATGGCCAATCAACCTAACCTGCACATCTTTGGACTGTGGGAGGAAACCGGAGCCGCTGGAGGAAACCCACGCAGGCACGGGGAGAATGTGCAAATTCCACACAGACAGTGACCCAAGGCCGGAATTGAACCCGGGTCCCTAGCGCTGTGAGGCAACAGTGCTAACTACTGTGCCACCGTGCCACCCCAGTAAGGTAAATAAGGTATTATTTACCACTAAGCACAGGCTTTCATCAAACTATTTTACCATAAGACATAGGAGCAGAATTAGGCCACTTGGCCCATCGAGTCTGCTCTGCCATTCAATCATGGCTGATTTTTTACCTATATTTGATCAGTTTAGTGATATTTTCTAGAAGACTCATAGTCTATCACACAAAATAACTGAAAAGAATATACGTTAGCGATCAAAAGGTTAATGGTGCATCTTCTTAATTGAGGATTTAATAGAAATATTAAAATTTGCCATCTCATAACATTAGTTAGCCATCACCAAAATCATGGATTAATGAACTGGCTCGACAAAATGAATTCTTTGAAGAACTGACTGAGTGTGGAGGTAAAAGGATTTGTGATCTGGAATGCAGTGCATGAGAATGTGTGCAGAAAAATTCAATGGTGGCTTTCAATGGAAATTGTATAATTATCCGAAAGGGTGTGTGTGTGTGTGTGTGTGTTAATGAATGGCTCTTACAGAGATGGCACATGGACACAACAAACCGAATGGCCACTCTTCTGTGCAACCACTCTAGCAGTTCTATGATTCTTTTTTCAAGTGTCACATTACATAATTGCTTCAAAATCAAGAATAAACAGAATGTGGCAGGAGGTACAGGATTGTTTGAAGTGGAGTAAACAAACAGTAGCAATTAATGAGATTGACAAGATGCTGTTGCCCCAGTATTTTGCTGGGACCTTTCATTCCTATATACTTAGTTTTAGTTTATTTATTACTGCCACAGTAACAGTGCAATGAAGTTACTGTGAAAATTCCCTAGTTGCCGCACTGGTGCCAGTTTGGGTACATTGAGGGAGAATTTAGCATGGCCAATGCAACTAACCAGCACGTCTTTCCACTGTGGGAGGAAATGGGAGCACCCAGAGGAAACCCACACAGACACAGGGAAAACGTGCAAACTCTGCACAGACAGTGACCCATGCCAGGAATCAAACCCGGGTCCCCGGGGGCTGTGAGGCAGCAGTGCTAACCATTGTGCCACCCCATTTTGGCAGGTATCGGCAAATGTAATTTAATATGAAGTAAAAATCAAGTAAAAATTTATTTATTAGTCACAAGTAAGGCTTACATTAACACTGCAATGAAGTTACTGTGAAATTCCCCTACTCGCCACAGGCCAGTGCCTGTTTGGGTCAATGCACCTAACCAGCACGTCTTTCAGAATGTGGAAGGAAACCAGAGCACCCGGAGGAAACCCATGCAGACACGGGGAGAACGTGCAGACTCCACACAGACAGTGACCCAAGCCGGGAATCGAGCCCGGGTCCCTGGCGCTGTGAGGCAGCAGTGCTAACCACTATGCTACCGTGTCGCCCAAGTAGCATGTTCTCTGAAAATAAACCGAATTTAAAATAGCAAAAATTCTGAACAGAGGGGGAGGACTGTGGATGAACAATTATTCAAAATATCAGCTTACAACAAAATCAGTTTACACCACAGCAGCTTCTAAAAGCAGCTCCAGAATTGAATAGATCGGATGTTAGTGAAGATCCAGTCAAAGTGAAACTTGAAGCACCAGTTGCACCTGGTGTAGTAGTCATCTTAGTGACTGGAACATAGATGAATCCAAAAGCAATTATCTATACCAATCTTATTGATGCAAAATGCACAATGATTAATTAATGAATGAACTTGTCAATTATCAAACTATAAACAAAATAGAATGTGGCTATATTTAAACATATCCATGAGGAACAAGGATAAAAGTAGCAATCAGCACAAACATATTTTAAGTCAGTAATTAAATATTTTATGAGAAATTGCTTCTTGACCATTTTAAATCCCCTGTAGTTCTTTACCACATTGTTCTTACTTTTCCCCCCCGAATGAAATTCTCCTGCGTAATACACGATTTCCCTGGATCATTATTAAAATAGTACTCAATTCCCAGAAGTACTTTAGTATTTGAAACTGAGCCAGAGGCACCCAAGAATCCCAATGGAAGTGCTGAATGGGTGCCATAGAGTGTTCCAGGACGGAATCTTCCGGCCATTCACACCCTGCCACTGCTGCAAGCGAGGACAGAGAATATGGCCCTCAACCAAATCTCCGTTCACTGCAGCAGCACCAGAAAATCCCGCTGGCGTGGACGGCAGGAAAATCCTAGCGCAGATGTATGGAAAAGCTTTTGGGGAACAGAATACTTATTTTCCTACCCAAAATTATCAGGCCACATTACATACTTGATTTTACTTCATTCCTCAAAACTGATACTTTTACCGAGATGTTTTGATTAAATATTAGTCAGTATGTAAGCGCCAGGGAATTTTCTGCCTGGGATTACAATGCATTGCCCTACAACTAAAAGGGAATTTAGGAAAACATATTTCATCCTTAAATCTCACTACTTGCTTCCTGGTGGAAGCAGAGACAGTTGACATTTTAGAAGGAAACAGGATGGGCACTTGTGGGGAATAAACATGCAGGGCTACAAGGGAGTGGGAACATGTAAATTGCTCTACAGAGGGCCAGAATCGATTCAATAGGCTATACGGACACTTTTTGTGACATTATGACTTTATGTCTCTATCTGCTATACTGCAGTCAGGAGAAAGAGATGCCCCTTTGCACAAGAAAGCTCAAGTACTCTAGTTTTCCTGGTGTAGCATCGACTCCATCATGAATGTTTTACTTAGACCATAAGAAATAGGAACAGGAGTAGGCCATTCGGCCCCTCGAGCCTGGTCTGCCATTCAACAGGATCACGGCCGATCCGACACATTCCTCACATCCACTTTTCTACCCTTTCACCGTAGCCCTCGATTGCCTTACTGATCAAAAATCTATCTCAGCCTTATATACACAACGACTCTGCCCCCACAGCCCTCTGTGACAAGGGGTTCCAAAGACTCACAACCCTCAGAAGAAATTCCTCCTCATCTCAGTCTTAAATTGGCACCCCTTTATTCTGAGATTGTGCCCTCTGGTCCTAGATTCACCCATGAGGGGAAACACCCTCTCAGCATTTACTTGTCAAGCCCTTTAAGGATCCCATATGTTTCAATGAGATTACCTTTCATTCTTCTAAATTCCAGTGAGTAGAGTCTCAACTTGTTTAAAATTTTCTCATAAGACAATCCCTCCATACCGGGGATCATTCCAGTGAACCTGCTCTGAACTGCCACCAATTAAGTAATATCTTTCCTTAAATAAGGGGACCAAAACTGCTCACAGTATTCCAGATGTGGTCTCACCAGCACCTTGTACAGTTGCAACTCTCCTACTCTTACACCCCAACCCCCTTGAAATAAGGGCCAATATTCCATTAGCCTTCTTGATAATCTGCACGTTTGCTAGCTTTCTGTGTTTCATCTCTGCAACCTTGCCTGGAAAAGTATTCCAATTATTTTCTTGTAACATGAATGGATGATTGTTTTAAATATATTTTTCTTACTAATTCAAATATTCTGTTACTTCTTGTTTAAAGCAACGTAACAAAATGATATTTGCCTCTCCACACTCAAAAAAAGCACATTCCCTTGTATATAGATGCAAGACTAAATAAAAACACCAAGGTCCTAATATCAACCAGATTCAAATTTCAGTAAGTTTATTCATTTGTACAGTGCATTCTAGAAATTAATGCATCCACAGTTCACTCCCAGCTCGGCTAATAATCATAATCCCGGAAATTTATAGCCTGCATATCACTCAGATTGCATCCTTTAGGATGTTGAACATAGCCTCTGACCTTATATCCTTTCTTAAAGATCACCTTTTCCTACTTCTAATATTTCCTTCTTCTAATATTTCCTACTTCTCAGCCCCAATACAGCCCAACATATTCAGGTCATTTTCACCTCCAGATTTATTTCAATGTAACCTTCCATTCACCACTCTCCATAAATGTCAGCTCAACTAAAAGCTTGTTTCCTGCACCCTATTCCACTGAAGTTTCCATTCACCCATCCCCTTATCCTCACTGACCTACCTTGCCATCTGGTTTCACAATAGTTCAAATTAAAAATTCTCACCTTCATATCAGATGGCCTATATGACATCCAGCAATGGATGAGCTGAAGTTTCCTTCAACTCAGTGTCAGCTGTGGCTCAGCTAGGAGCACAGTTGCTTCTCAGTCAAAAGGTTGAGAGTTCAATGACTCCAGGATTTGAGCACAACAATCAAAGCTGACACTCCAGTGCAGTACAAAGGTAATGTTGCACTGCTGGTTGTGCCATTTTCAGGTAGACATTAAACCAAAGCCCTCTCAACCTTCTTAGGTGAATGTAAAAGAGCACACAGCGCTATTTTGAAAATCAATAGGGTGTCATGGCCATTATTTATCCCTGACATCTGTGCAATGTTGAGAAGATGAACACTGGCATAGAGGAAGCCACCTCAGCAACTCCAAACAGATATTTGAGCATCAGGCAGACCAAAGAACTTCTTTCATCTTTAATTGACGATTTATGCAATAAAAAATAATGAATGTCATCTCAAATCAAAACAAATTCAAGACTGCAATTCTGCTAAATCCAAAAAATAAATAAATTGGCAAATTGAAAGATATCTAAACTCTCTGACAGGAAACAGCTGTAGGATAAATGAACAGCGAGGATATTGAACGCGGGTGATTCTACACAAATCCCTTATCTAGAAAAAATGTGAATCACTGCACGCAAAATTTTAAATGCAACTATCCAATAGTACGCTGAATCATTTCCACAATGCTGAATAAACAGCAGTTATATGGAAAAGACAACATTGGCATGACTTGAAAAAAAAATACCTTCAATGAGATCCTTGACCTAAAAAAGTGAACTCTCGTGCCAGACCTGCTGCACTCTATCCTTTCCTTCTCTATGAACGATATGCTTCGTCTGTATAGTGCGCAAGAAACAATACTTTTCACTATATGCATGTGACAATAATAAATCAAATCGAATAATCCAGCATTTTCTCTTTTTAATTATATCTTGATGGATGCATGTTGTTTCGCTGCAGCGTTTGAAAAAAAATCCTTCCTTCATGTCCATGATTCCCATTAACCTTCCTGTTCTCATCGCTGGCGAGGTGCTATCCCTCTGAGAACTTAAAGAGTGGAAAAGCCCTACAGAATAAGTCACCTGGGCTCTCTTGAGCAACTACCAGTATTTTAATAGCTTACTCCAAGTACTAATCTATCAGCCAGATCCTCCCTGTTGCAAAGTAGCATGTGGTTTTGAGGGACCCAACACACCTCTGGTACCAAAGCATCTCGTCTGCAAATGGCTTTTCCCCTCAGCATCACCATAGCAAAAAAGAGAGATTGGAGATGCCCCTTTCAAAACCGTGAACCTTTTCCAACAGCGGTCTGAAAACCATAATGTGGGGTGAATTCCAAAGTACCAGCACATTCAGTTCTGCAATTTATAAACAAGCTATTACACTGCACAATTGATAACGGCATTGCTATAAATAATTAGGAATGCAAAAATTCTACTCTCCAAACATCCAAAAAGATTTAACTGCAATTATTTTAAAACAGAAGGTTATCCAAAGAGTCAGGCATGGATTATGTAGCATTATTCTGCTCGTCACAAACAAAGACTGCCAGAATGTGAAAGGACTCTGAACTGCATCACCTGAGATATATGTCTGGAAAATACACTTTAAAAATTCTAAACAATGTTGTCAACTATTGCCCAGCACATAATTCTTTGTATTACATTTATTTTTAAATATTGTTCTGAGAATCTAATTATTAGTACAATGGATATCACAAAAATATTGTGAAACCTGGAAGATGCTTTAGTCAACTCGCCCCAATTTCAAAACAATATCAACTGGAATGTTATCAAAAAGGTATCAAGTTGCACATTCAAAACAAAATGAGAAAATAACTGGTTCATGAATACTTATGTTTAATCATGAACGATTTTATTCATTTTTTGAGAATTCACTTCCATGTATGAGAGGTGATTTTACTCTCATTGGTCATCCCTGTGACTGAATTTTTCCTCGGCTTTTGGGATTAGCAGGATTCCTGCATTGGGCCTTGAATTGGGGACAGTTTTCCTAATGCTGGCAATCCAATTCCCCATTGTCCCATACACTTTGATACCTGGGAGTACATGCATCGGATTGCCTGCATCAAAAAAACTGCCCGCAGTTAATGGCCTGAGGCAGGATGTCAATTAGGCTCATTGACGAGCCAAAGGACACCATGACCTTGAGACCATTGCAATTTAGCGGTGGCTTGGGAATTAAATGGAAGCCACATTCATCTCCCGCACCTCGCGAAGGCTACACCCCTTTTGGGTTTGCCAACTAATCCGTCAGTACCTGATTGAGGAACTCACCATAGAATCATAGAATCCTACAGTGCAGAAAGAGGCCACCAACCACAATCCCACCCAGGCCCTATCCACGTATCCCTACATATTTACCCACTAACTCCTCTAACCTATGCATCCCGGGACACTAAGGGGCAATTTAGAATGGCCAATCAACCTAGCCCGCACATCTTTGGACATCTGAGGGGCCAGTGATGCGCTGAAAGCCTCTCCCTGGCCCTTGCCTCTGATCCCCCTTAATCCCTCATGCACCTTTGGCCTCAAGTCCCTTAATGATCCTGAGACCAGATGAGTGCATTACCAGTGATGCTGACAGCTAATCAGAGGCTTACAGCTCTCGGTGTGCAGGATTTTTACCCCCAGAATCCTCAAACACATAGAGGCTTTGACAGTGGCCAGTTAAGTCCCTGATAGGCACTTAATTCCATCTAGCCACCCCCACAGAATTTTCAAGAGTTCCCCAGTGGACAAGACTCCAGTTAGGTCCATTAACTCACGCCCAATGTTTCAGGTTGATGGTGAAGGGTCATTATCAACCTGATAGGTTAACTCTGTTCCTTTGCACAGATGCTGCCTGAACTGCTGAGTATTTCCTGCATTTTCAATTTTAGTTTAGATTTCCAGTATTTGCAGTATTTTGTTTTTGTACAAGCGTATTTGATGTTTATTATTTTTCTGTCCACCCTTTAAATCAACACCAGGTTGCTGAATTTCAATATCAACAAACATTAAATTTCTGTAAGCACTTCACTAAATTCACATTGTTCGAGAGAATGTTATAATAAAACAACATATCTTCTGACTCACCTTGAGCAATGCCACATTCAGGGTCTGCAAGATGATGTTGCAGCAAATGAACTTTTAGGTCAAATTCCAATCTGGTGTAAATCTGCAGAATTCTGAAATAAGCAATGCAGTCAAAATCACAGGACTGCCATTTTCAGATATATTTAGACACACAGTGCAAAACTAAGAGAAGTCACATCAAAAGACAATTCTGATTGTGTATTTCCTACTTCTCGAATAAGACCTAGTGGGTGATTTACAAATGAACGTGAACAGATCAAAAGTAAGTTTTAGTTTTGTTTTAGGAGTCACTAGACTAATTGGTGAGCTGTATTTTATACCTTTGCTAAGACTGATCCTGATTTTTTTTTTCCCTGCCTAAACCTGATGCTGATCCCATTCATTGACTCTGTCTACACTTCCCGCTGCCTCGGCAAAGCAGCCTGCATAATTAAGGACCCCACGCACCCCGGACATTCTCTCTTCCATCTTCTTCCGTCAGGAAAAAGATACAAAAGTCTGAGGTCACGTACCAACCGACTCAAGAACAGCTTCTTCCCTGCTGCCATCAGACTTATGAATGGACCCATCTTGCATTAAGTTGGTCTTTCTCTACACCCTAGCTATGACTGTAACACTACATTCTGCACTCTCTCGTTTCCTTCTCTATGAATGGTATGCTCTGTGCATGCAAGAAACAATACTTTTCACCGTATGCTAATACATATGACAATAAAAGATCAAATCAAAATCATATTTTTCTCAGCCTGTGAAGGATTTACATTAACCATAGAACCCCTACAGTGCAGAAAGAGGCCATTTGGTCCATCGAGTCTGCACAGACAACAATCCCCATATCCCTACATATTTACCTGCACCCATATTTACCCTCTAACCCTCATATTTACCCGCTAATCCCTCTAATCTACGCATCCCGGGACACTAAGGAACAATTTAGCTTGGCCAATCAACCTAACCTGCACATCTTTGGACTGTGGGAGGAAACCGGAGCACCCGGAGGAAACCCACGCAGACACGGGGAGAATGTGCAAACTCCGCACAGACAGTGACCCGAGCCGGGAATCGAACCCAGGTCCCTGGAGCTGTGAAGCAGCAGTGCTAACCACTGTGCCACCGTGCCGCCCACATTAAGTCAGACCTCGAGCAGGAAAATAACAAAACAAAAACAAGGTGCAGTCAACTTGTTTCAACGCCTAAACCAAATTGCAAACATCCAAACAAAAATATTGGGTCAGAAAGAGAGTGAGGAGATCAGCACTCACCTCAGGAGAGTGAGATCCCAGGGATCTTGTGTGACTGGAGTAGGGGAATTATAAAAACAAAAAAAGAGGAAGAAGTTGTTAAAACACAAGCAACAGCAAACAAACAGGGGGGGGGGGGGGGGGGAACTGAGGGGCCCACACAGCTTTCAACCCGTCAGCTGGCAGTAACGGTCACATCAGCATCCACAGGCCGCGGGCGCCCACAGGCCAGGCCGGGAACAGAGACAACACAGGCCGAGACAGGGCCAGCCACCTCCCTACCCGCCCACACACAAGCCGTGTCCCCGATCCCGCTCTGATCAAGGGACGGCAGGCAAATCCAGAGTAGCCCCCAGGCCTTCTCTCTCTCTCTCCGCCTTCACTCCCAGGGCAGGCAGGAAGGAGGAAGGAATCCTCATTACAACGGAAGGGGAGGAGCAACACTGAAAAAAAAACAAACCTTCAATGTCTCTGACACGACAAGTTGTCCCAACAAAATCTAGAGAGAAAAATAAAGAGCTTCTCCCACACAAAACACCTTCACTTCAGAGAGAGACAGACCCATGTCTGGTGTGTTCATCCTCCATACCTTGTTCTATGGAGTCTTCGATGGTGCTTTTTGGTTATTCAGTAGTTGGAGTGAAGTAAAAAGTAAAGTTTATTTATTAGTCACAAGTAGGCTTACACTAACACTGCAGTGAAGTTACTGTGAAATTCCCATATTCGCCACACTCTGGCGCCTGTTCGGGTCAATGCACCCTAACCAGCAAGTCTTTCAGACTGTGGAAGGAAACCGGAGTACCTGGAGGAAACCCATGCAGACACAGGGAGAACATGAAAATTCCACACAGACAGCAACCCAAGCCGGGAATCGAACCCATGTCCCTGGCTGTACCAGCTCTCCTAATGAGCATTATGACTTAGTGCAATTCTCTTGCCTTTTTCCCCATACCCTGCATATTATTTATATTCAAATAATCATCTAATGCCCTCTTGAAAGCCTTGATTGAACTTGCCTCCATCACGCTTTCACTGTGAAAAAGTTTTTTCTGACATCACATGCAGATGTAGGAGGCAGCTGTGCTAACTGCAGTGCCACTGTGATTATTCATCTGTTCAATGTGCTTAACACGTTGCAAAGTAGTTCTCCACCAAGGATTGGCAATTTTTAGGTAATGCTGTTGATGGACTTTCAAAAGTCATTCTATACAGTGCCACACGACTGACTTGTGAGAAAAGTTATAGCTCATGGAATAGCTCATGTGTAGCAATGTGGATACAAATTTGTCCTGAATAATAGGAGGCAAAGAGTAATGGTCGATGGATATTTTTCCAGCTGGAGGAAGCTTTGTAGTGGAGTTCCCCAGGGTCACTATGGCCCTTGCTTTTCTGGGTATAAATTAATGATCTAGATCGTGGAATGCAGGGGACAATTTTAAAGTTTGCAGATGATGCAAAATTTGGGAAGTATTTTAAACAGTGACGAGGACAGTGCAGAACTTCAAAAAGACATAAATAAGTTGGTGCAATGGGCAGATAGGTGGCAGGCAGAAGTTCAATGCAGATGAGTGTGAAGTGATGCATTTTAGTAGGAAGAACATGGAGAGGCAATATAAAATAAGGGGTAAAATTCTGAAGGAGGGCAGGAGTAGAGGGATTTGGGTGTACGTGCGCATAGATTGTTGAAAGTGGCAGGATAGGTGGAAAGGATAGTTAATAAAAGCATATGGCATACTGGGTTTTATTAATAGCGACATAGAGTGCAAGACTTATACAAGACACTAGTTAGATCTCAGCTGGAGTATTGTGTACGGTTCTGGGTGTGATACTATAGGAAGAACGTGAATGCATTGGAGAGGTTGCAGAAGACGTTTATAAGAATGGCTCCAGGGATAATAAACTTCAGTTATGAGAATAGATTGGAGAGATTGGAACTGTTCTCCTTGAAAGAGGTAAGAGGAAACTTGATAGAGATGTTCAAAATCATGAGGGGGCCAGACAGCATAAATAGAGAAAAATGTTTCCACTCGTAAAAGGATCAAGAACAAGGGGCAGAGATTTAAAATGATTTGTGAAAGAAGCAAATTTGAATTTGATTTATTATTGTCACATATTAATATAGTGAAAAATATTATTTCTTGTGCACTATACAGACAAAGCATACCGTTCATTGAGAAAGAAACAAGAGGGTGCAGAATGTAGTGTTACAGTCATAGCTAGGGTGTAGAGAAACATCAACTTAATGCAAGGTAGGTGCATTCAAAAGTCAGGCAGCAAGGAAGAAGCTGTTCTTGAGTCAGTTGGTACATGACCTCAGAGTTTTGTATCTTTTTCCCGACAGAAGAATGTCTGGGGTGCATGGGGTCCTTAATTATGCTGGCTGCTTTGCCGAGGCAGCGGGAAGTGTAGACAGAGTCAATGGATGGGAGGCTGGTTAGTGTGATGGTTTAGGCTACATTCATGACCGTTTGTAGTTTCTTGCAGTCTTGGGCAGGGCAGGAGCCATACCAAGTTGTGGTACAACCAAAAAGAATGCTTTCTATGGTGCATCTGTATGTGATGTCAGAAAAAACTTTTTCACACAGTGAAAGTGTGATGGAGACAGGTTCAATCAAGGCATTCAAAAGGGCATTAGATGATTATTTGAATAGAAATAATATGCAGGGTATGGGGAAAAGGCAAGAGAATGGCACTAAGTCATAATGCTCATTAGGAGAGCTGGTACAGGATGGGCCAAATGGCCTCCTTCTGCATCATTACAATTCTGTAAAACGTTAATTCTGGGCACTTAGAAGGGTTCAAAAAGACATACAACTAGCAAGATTCTACACGTGCAAATTGAGTACCTTGGTTGGTGTTATTTTATGTTACCCTATAATACTGTATGTGATGCAAGATGGCTAGAAACCATGCAATAAGTGTCAAGAACACAGCTATTCCCAATGGAAAGAGGCAAACCATCACTTTGGAACAGAAATTGAAAGCTCCATGATGCTGGTGAGAAGGCAACATCCATAAGGTGTTCACTTGGGCTTCTGCTAATAACTATATGCACAATCAAGAAGATCAAAGATTAGGATGAAGGCGATTGACCAAACATACCAGTACAGCATATCCCCAGCTGATTAAAATCAATGGTGAGATCCTGGAAAGTATGGACCATTTTCCATAGCTTGGGAGCTTTGCCTTGACAAAGGCAGATATAAATGACCTTCTGAAAGAAAGAACTGTTCATCCATGTCTTAAATGAGTGATCCCTTATTTTTAAACAATGACCCCTAGTTCTAGCAGGGTGGCACGGTAGCACAGCGGTTAGCACTGCTGCTTCACAGAGCCAGGACCCGGATTCAATTCCTGGCTTGGGTCACTGTCTGTGTGGAGTTTGCACATTCTCTCCATGTCAGTGTGGGTTTCGTACGGGTGCTCTGGTTTCCTCCCACATTCTGAAAGAGGTGCTGGTTAGGTGCATTGACCCGAACAGGCGCCGGAGTGTGGCGACTAGGGGAATTTCACAGTAACTTCATTGCAGTATTAATGTAAGCCTTACTTGTGACTAATAAATAAACTTTACTTTAGCTTCTCTGACAAGAGGTACACTCTCCACATCCACCATGTCAATGCCCCTCAAGACCTTAAAGGTTCTTAAAAAGTTAAAACTTATTCGGGAGCAGGCAGAGGCAAAGTCAATGCCTTGAAGAGAGTGCAAAAACCTCCAAACAACTCATTTGCCTGATTCTTCAAGGACCATCTGCCCCATAGGTGGCAGAGTCTGCAGATCACGCATTGGACTCACCAGCCATCTCAAAACCCATCAAACCAGTGTAGAAGCAAGCTATCCTTAATCATAGAAGAATCATAGAAACCCGACAGTGCAGGAAGAGGCCATTCGGCCCATCGAGTCTGCACCGACCACAATCCCACCCAGGCCCTACCCCCATATCCCTACATATTTTACCCGCTAATCCCTCTAACCTACACATCCCAGGACACTAAGGGGCAATTTTAGCATGGCCAATCAACCTAACCCGCACATCTTTGGACTGTGGGAGGAAACCAGAGCACCCAGAGGAAACCCACACAGACACGAGGAGAATGTGCAAACTCCACACAGACAGTGACCCGAGCCGGGAATCGAACCCAGGTCCCTGGAGCTGTGAAGCAGCAGTGCTAACCACTGTGCCGCCCCAAGATCCCAAGAGACTGCCTGAGAAAAAGTTGCTAAAGTGCACTCCTCTAAGTGGTTATGAAGATTACCCATCCTGGGTGCAGCATGTTAGAAAACATGGAGCGATAGTTGAGTGTGTGGATCAGGGACCAGAACCAAAGGAATATGCCTGTTAACATGCTGATTACATAAAAAAATGTGAAGAGCTTGTTTAACAACCTGAAACAGCAATAAGGTGAGAGTTCCATTGCATTGAAACTTATAAGCTGTGGTTGGTGGGATAGATTGAAGAGATACCGTATAGCCTACACAACAAAGGGTGAATAGTGCAGCTGCCAATGCAATGTAGCAGCCAGTAACAACCCTGCCGAGTTGAAGGCCATCATTGATGATGAAGCCTACACATCACAGGATATCTTTAATGTGGGTGAAACAAGCTTTTTCTTTTCAAAGAGAATGCCCAGAAGGACATCCATTTCAACTGAAGAGAAAATTGCACCAGGACTCAAGCTAATTAAGAATCAGTTGACTTTATTACTTGGTAGCAACGCAGAAGGTGACTTCAAGATTAAGACTCTGCTTGTGTACCATTCAGAAAATCCACAAGCAATGAAGGGTTAAGGCAAATGACACCAAGATAACATTGAGAAGGTGCCGGGGTCCCACAATGAAGCACTGACCACGATGAGCTGGTGCAGCTTGAGCAGAAGCTCGCTGTATCACGGGAAGATAAAGAATAGTAGTAAGCATTTCATAGCAAGCAACTAACATTGCAACACATGTTTGGAGACTCAAGTTCATTGAAAGGGCACTCAAATTTTTCAAAAACAACGATCCCTCTCCGGAAAGAAGTTTAAAGGTCAGCAGAGAGAATAAAAGGGTCATCAGCTATCTACGGCAAAAAGCAAAAGTATAGGGTGCAATAATACATTCAAACCTGCAATTAAAAAGTGAGGAAGAAAATCCACCTCACTGATCATAGATAATCATAGAATCCTACAGTGCAGAAAGAGGCCATTCGGCCCATCAAGTCTGCACCAACCACAATCCCACCCAGGCCTAATCCACATATCCCTACATATTTACCCACTAACCCCTCTAACCTATGTATCCCAGGACACTAAGGGGCAATTTAGAATGGCCAATCAACCTAGCCCACACATCTTTGGACTGTGGGAGGAAACCAGAGCACCCAGAGGAAACCCACGCAGACACGGGGAGAATGTGCAAACTCCACACAGACAGTGCCCCAAGCCGGGATTCGAACCCAGGTCCCTGGAGCTGTGAAGCAGCAGTGCTAACCACTGTGCTACCGTGCCGTCCCATCAAGTCTGATGGTAGTGCTAATTGTTTGTGTGAATTGTGCATCTTGTGGATAGTGTTTTGTTTATAGCTGTTCATAGGTTTCTCCTGAATTTCCAATTAGATTTATCAGAATCTATGGAGTTGTGCTTTTAACCATAACTGGAAATATTTTCTTCACATCTCTCCTCACAATCCCTTTCAATATCTTATTGATCTGCATTTCACTTGCTGGCTGCAACACACTTTGGGCTCTAACAAGGCACTCCTCTGACATTTTTCTAGAACAAATAGCCACATTGGTTCATTTTTACCCGGGTACGCTGCTGAGAAAGGAATATATCATAATCAAACATAATTCTCCATAGCTAAATCAGCTGTCAATACAAGGGTGGCCTTGAGTAAAATGCCAGAAGGTCGACAGCAGCCATGAAGCTTTAAAATATCATTGAATCCATACAGTACCAAAGGAGGCCATTCGGCCCATCGAGTCTGTACCGACCACAATCCCACCCAGGCCCTATTCCCACAACCCCACGCCTTTACCCTGCTAATCCCCTGACAGTTGGCTCAATTTAGCATAGCCAATCAACCTAACCTGCACATATTTGGACTCAGAGGAAACTCACGCAGACATGGGGAGAATGTGTAAACTCCACACCAACAGTGACCCGAGGCCAGAATTCAACCTGGGACCCTGGCACTGTAAGGCAGCAGTGCCAGCCACTGTGCCACCGTTTGAAGGAAGCCATTTGGCCCATCAAGCCTGCACTGACCACAATCCCACCCAGGCCCTATAGCCATAACCCCTCATTCAACCAGCACCATCGAGAAGCAGTTTGAATACTGTAATAAGAAAAGGCTGAGAAAAAGTGTTTTCTCCCCCAGCAGACAAAAGGTAATTGACTAATTACAAGAAAAACTAACAGAACTGTTATTTGGTCAATGTAAAACACAACCAGATATTGCAGTACAATACATGAGCAAAACACTACAGATGCTGGAAGATAGAATATAAAAGAGAAAATGGTGGCAGTGGCGCCTGGGCAGGGTGAGGGCAGGGGCGGGGCACAAGTTTATAGGTAAAGACCAAAATGGATTTTTTTTAAAACAAGCAAAATGGAGCTTTGAGAAAGGACATGGCACAGTAGCCATTAAATGACAAAATGATGATGGTGCAAAGCAAAATGGAGGTGTGCATTTTGAAGATATGTGTATTTGCATGTGCACACATGAAGATTTGTGCATTTAGAGATATAAAAACAGAGGAGGGAAGGAAAGCCAAACAAAGATAGGGAGGCTATCATGTCCTGGGGACATTGTTGAAGAAAGGAACACTGTGCGCCTATGGGGGATTTTACTCTTAAATACATTTCATATGTATCTATCAGGCTAATTTGATCAACAGAATTTTTAATAGCTGTGATGGACAGTAATAACTCAAAAGTATTAAAATATCGTGAATGCTGGAAATCCAAAAAACAACATTACTGGATGAACTCAACAGGTCTGGCAATCTACAGAGAGAGGAAAAACAACTCAATATTAATTCTGTTTCTCTCCACAGATGGGAAAAATATCAGCCATGATTGAATGACAGAGCAGACTCGATGGGCCCAGTGGCCTAATTCTGCTCCTATGTCTTATGTTACCAGACCTGCTAAATTTATCCAGCATAACTTTCGAGTTCCAATACACTTTTTTCCCCAGATAGTAATTAAGTAGCAGTACATGGAGTGGGGGGAACAATTCTCTGTACCAATCTTTTTGGCACAAATCGTTGGTGGTCATTAAATATAAAAAGTGTAGATTGAAAACATGTGTTAAGTACAGCTGAATTCATTATCTAAATAAGTAATTAGCATACACCAAAAACACAATTGGTGCTGAGTGATTGGGCCAAAAATGTTTCACATTGAATCTGCTGCTGAAGAATTAAATGAGTGGCAACAGTCCCGGAGTTCGACATTCTTTGCAAAGGAGGAATAAATGAATGACAAGCCTGTGGAAACAACACGTGAATTGGCGAATTATTTCAATTCGACCATACTTTCACATCGTAGTTAAAGAACTTTAACATCACTAACACCCAATTAAACAACATTGGCTGAAAAAAAACCCCAATCAAATCACCATGTGCAATAAGGGATTGGTATCCATACCCCCCAGAAACAACAAACAGTATTTTCGTCTGGATTGGCTTCTCCGTCCACACAAAAGGACATGGAAAGCCGCTTCAGAATATCAGGTGGTTTTTGTTTGAAAGAATGGAAGAAGCAGTCATTCCTGCGCATTTGGAAAGCGCCAAAAGACTAAAAGAATTCAAATACTATTTCAATGATAAAGGACAACTGAGGCACACGGAAACAAACCAACCGTTTGCTTATAAACGCTATAGCAACACAGTAAACTTGAACCACCAGTGGTACAAAGCCTTTGGACTAGTTCTGGCCGATTATGTGTGCGAACTCCTGGAGAAAGAATGTCGATTGAAACGCGTCTATATCCCCCTCGATGCAGCAGAGGGTGACGGTTCTAAAAGTTTCTGCTTCATGACTGAAGGTGCTTTGGCTAATCCTTCCAAGTCAGTTGTCCTACTGCAAGATCGCGGGGTCATGCGGGCTGGTACGTGGTCCCAGCAACTGATTGTGCGTGATGGCCTGGACACTGGCACTCAAATCCCTTTCATTAGGCAAGCTGTGAGGGATCAGTATGGAGTGGTCGTATTGAACGGTAATGACAACTTTACAGCCATTAAGCAGGACGATGACACAGAAGAGAAAAGAACATGTGATTCAGATCAAAAAGAACATGACTTAAAGTTCGAACAAATTCCAAAACGTGGTTTTGAAAGTCTGGAAGCGCACATCATCTACGTTTGGGACAACTTTATATCTAATTTTCCTGATATGAGTGTAGCCTTCATAGCCCATGGCTATGGCGGATTGGCATTTGTGAACCTTCTAAACGAGCGTAAAGATGTAATGAGCAAAGTGTATGCTGTGGCCTTCATAAACTCTGCTCACGATGTAGATCATCAAAACGTTGGACAGATGGGTCGGAATTGGATAGGCAAACATTGCCGTAATTGGTTATTGAGCTCCAAGCCCTTAGACAAACTAGTGCCCTCAGTGAGGATGGGTTGTGTACAGGTTTCTGCAGGCACCGAAAACCATGACTTGGCCCCCGCAACTTGCCTTCAATCAATTTTCAAGTACTTGAAGAAAGTTTCAAATGTGCGGAAAACGAATCCATTCGTTCGGTCGCCAATTGTTACAAGAAGTTTAACTAAGAGACTGAGAGCCAAAAGAAAGAGGATGTAGCAATGCTTGTTGAATCGTGTATGTTCATCCAGTAAAGCAACAACACTTAATGAAACCATGAAGAGGTTCGCTGTTGTACTTTTGTTTTGGTTACAGATTTCCAGCTTCTTGAGTATTTTGTTTTTGTAAGTATATTTCGCAATGATTTGTGCATTGCACAAATGGGAACACTTCTGTTTCCCCAGCCTAAATTGCACTCTTAAACAACTAAGATCTTTCTTTGTGGTGGCAGTAACATTGTTTGGTTATTTAGGGAGAATATTTTTCTCGTGTTCCTCCAGGTCACTCAGATTTAGCACGTTAATTGTATCTGCGGCCTATTGATAACGTGCAGTAGCCTGGGTGGTGCGAAAGATGTACTTAAAACTGTACTCTTGTGCAACAACTGGATTGTCTCAAAAGAGGCAGCCTCAGCACTCCCTCTTCAAACAAGTTAAAGCTCTCTAGAAAGCGATTTACACTAATTTAGTGGTGTTTCTGTCAATATCATTCTGCACTTTTAAGCTTGGTTTTATTTCTGAAATAAAATATTTCTCCCAATGCCAGTCTTGTGTATTAGAGTCATTGAATCCTACAGTGCAGAAGGAGGCCATTTGGCCCATCGAGTCTGCACCGACCACAATTGCACCCAGGCCCTATTTCCATAGCCCATGCATTTACTCTAGCTCGTCCCCCTGACACTAAGGGCAGTTTAGCATAGCCAATCGACCTAACTTGCACATTTTTGGACTGCGGGAGGAAACCGCAGCAAACCCACACAGACACAGGGAGAATGTGGAAATTCCATACAGGCAGTGACTCAAGCCGGGAATCTGGGTCCCTGGTGCTGTAAGTAGCAGTGCTAACCACTGTGCAATCACCGTGCTGCCCTGATCAGTCGCATCAAATAAATATGAATAACGTGGTTAATAAACAGAAAAACAGTGACTCCAGTTTATTAATCATATACATAGACGATCTGGAGGAGGGGACCGAGTGTAGGGTAACAAAGTTTGCGGATGACACAAAGATGAGTGGGAAAGCGAATTGCGTGGAGGATGCGGAAAGTCTGCAGAGAGATTTGGATAGGCTAAGTGAGTGGGCGAGGATCTGGCAGATGGAGTATAACGTTGACAAGTGTGAGGTTATCCACTTTGGAAGGAATAATAGTAAGATGGACTATTATTTAAATGGTGAAAAATTACAACATGCTACTGTGTAGAGGGACCTGGGGGTCCTTGTGCATGAATCACAAAAACTCAGTTTGCAGGTGCAGCAGGTGATCAAGAAGGCAAATGGAATGTTGGCCTTCATCACGAAGGGGATGGAGTATAAAAGCAGGGAGGTCTTGCTGCAATTGTACAAGGTACTGGTGAGGCCGCAACTAGAGTACTGTGTGCAACTTTGGTCCCCTTATTTGCGGAAGGATATATTGGCCTTGGAGGGAGTACAGAGAAGGTTCACCAGGTTGATACCGGAGATGCGGGGGTTAGCTTAGGAGAGATTGAGTAGATTGGGCCTGTACTCATTGGAGTTTAGAAGGCTGAGGGGAGATCTTATAGAGACATATAAGATAATGAAGGGGCTCGACAGGGTAGAGGCAGAGAGATTCTTTCCACTTAGAACATAGAACAGTACAGCACAGAACAGGCCCTTCGGCCCACGATGTTGTGCCAAGCTTTATCTGAAACCAAGATCAAGCTATCCCACTCCCTATCATCCTGGTGTGCTCCATGTGCCTATCCAATAACCGCTTAAATGTTCCTAAAGTGTCTGACTCCACTATCACTGCAGGCAGTCCATTCCACACCCCAACCACTCTCTGCGTAAAGAACCTACCTCTGATATCCTTCCTGTATCTCCCACCACGAACCCTATAGTTATGCCCCCTTGTAATAGCTCCATCCACCCGAGGAAATAGTCTTTGAACGTTCACTCTATCTATCCCCTTCATCATTTTATAAACCTCTATTAAGTCTCCCCTCAGCCTCCTCCGCTCCAGAGAGAACAGCCCTAGCTCCCTCAACCTTTCCTCATAAGACCTACCCTCCAAACCAGGCAACATCCTGGTAAATCTCCTCTGCACTCTTTCCAGTGCTTCCACATCCGTCTTATAGTGAGGTGACCAGAACTGCACACAATATTCCAAATGTGGTCTCACCAAGGTCCTGTACAGTTGCAGCATAACCCCACGGCTCTTAAACTCCAACCCCCTGTTAATAAAAGCTAACACACTATAGGCCTTCTTCACAGCTCTATCCACTTGAGTGGCAACCTTTAGAGATCTGTGGATATGAACCCCAAGATCTCCCTGTTCCTCCACAGTCTTCAGAACCCTACCTTTGACCCTGTAATCCACATTTAAAGGAAAGGAAACAAGAACTGGAGGACACAGCCTCAAAATAAGGGGGAGTCAGTTTAGGACAGAGTTGAGGAGGAACTTCTTCTCTCAGAGGGTAGTGAATCTCTGGAATTCTCTGCCCATTGAAGCAGTGGAGGCTGCCTCGTTAAATATGTTTAAGTCACAGGTAGATAGATTTCTGATCAATAAAGGAATTAAGGGTTATGGGGAGCGGGCGGGTAAGTGGAACTAAACCACTATCAGATTAGCCATGATCTTATTGAATGGCGGGGCAGGCTCGAGGGGCTAGATGGCCTACTCCTGCTCCTATTTCTTATGTTCTTAATCTGGATCAGATGAATTAAGAATTCAATAAGTCTTGATTCATTCCACCCACTTTCCGTAATGTGTAATTTCCATTTCTACATTTGATTTGCTCATGTCTCTTTTTTATTAGTGTACTGGATACAACTAGCAATGAAGTCATTTGTGTTTCAAAAGCAGAAATCTTGTCTGGGTTTAATCAATCAGTTCTAGGTTTGATTTAATGGTTTGTTACAGCCATTGGTGTTTTTTGAAGTAAACAGCCAGTATGTATAGTTGAACATATACATGGAAGCCATAATAATTTGACAAACCCAACAGCCTACTTAGGCAGAATTGTCTATGTTGCATTCATTGTCTTTATGCTGTATTTTAATTTTCCAAAACTAAATAATTTGAATGAATGGAATGGAAGTTCACGAGTCAGTGTTTTGATTTAAAGGCTACAAAATGAGCACTAGCAATGGTTTAATGGGTGACTACCAAATGGGTAGGACAATAAATAAAAATAAATCTCTGGGAAGAGTTATCATAATATCTGCTAAGTAATTGATCTTATCTTCTGGTTTGAGGAAAGGGAGGAATCTTCCATGTTTAGTATGCTTGGTTGCTATCAACAGTCCATTTTTGGAACATGTACACTGTTTGAAAGAAAGCATTTTATTCTGTAAAGGAAAGGCAGGACAGAAAATAATGAGTAAAGATCAACAAAGAGGAAGGAATTAGTGAGAGATGGTCAGAAATGGTAAGAGTTTCTGCAGATAGTTTAAAAAGGAAGAAGAACTCGAGAATGGGGAATTAATCATGGACAATAAGGAAATGGTGAATGAATTGAAAAGATATTTTGCATCTTTCGCTGTTGAGGATACAACAGTGGTAGAAGCAGGAATCCTTAAACTTTTAAGGCAGAGATAGGTACATTTTTCCTCATCAGCGGTAGATAGAATGTGGAGTTGAGACTACAATCAAATTAGCCACGATCTTATTGAAAGGCTTGAGGGACCAAATGGCCCACTCCTGCTCATATGTATGACAGTTAACCTGGAATTGGTTGCGCTGTTCCACTCCTTCACAATGTACCAGAGCTGTAGTGTATACTAACTATAGGAGGCAATAACTCATTTAGGCTTCTTCAGCAACACTGCCCAAGCCTGCAACTTGCACCACATAGTGGACAAGGGCAGCAGCTACATGGGAAACCATCTGACATGGACATATGTTGTCAAACCTTCATTATTACTTGGTCAAAATTATGGTGCACCCGACCTAGCAGCATTGTGTCATCCATCCTGACTGTCTGCCCCTCTACTGCGGCTATATTCGCGGCCAGGTGTCCACGGGCGCAGTTGACACCTTCTGTGCCCGGTGGGCACCGCAGGGGCTGGGGTGTATTATCAACCCCCAATAACCACATTTTAATTTGATGTTTTAAGTTTCCTTTCTCTTTGATTTTTGGTTCGGGCTGTTCCCCCTCCTTTTGGGAAACTGCCCCTTTTAATTTGTCCCTAAGTTAATTTGGTTGGTATAGGAAAGAAGTACCTAACAGCATTGTGGAAGCACCTTGACAACACTGGATGCAGCAGTTGAAGACTCACCACCAACTTCTGAAGGGGAAACGGGCTGGAAGCCAGACAGATAAATGTCTGCCTTGTCAACAATACCCACTTCCTGAGAATGAATAATAATTAAAAACTTGCTTCCCCTCATATTAACGGTTGCTAAGATTGAGCATTAAGCTTTGTTAGTTCAGTCAGTAAATGTAGCATTTAATTGAACAAGACAATTCCACATTTAGTAGCACAAGTAATGCTTGAATTATCCCCACTGCTTAGAGTGGAAAATCTCACAACTCAAAGGTATGTATCAATTCATTTAGGTGAACATCATTTTGTGCACAGCACAAAAGTAGCTTTTATAGTACAGCTTATGTTTTTTCTGAATTGAAACAGTTGTATGTGAAGAATCTATGATAGAAAACATATGACTGATTATTGCTTCCAACCAGAATTATTAATTCAGGTGAAGAACCTGTCATGGTCCCTCCACACTGATGCTATAGTTAAGAGAGCCTACCAATGCCTCTACTTTCTTAGGAGGCTAAAGAAATTCAGCATGTTCGCTAGAACTCTCACCAACCTTTACAGATGCACTGTAGATACAACCAGAAAGGATGCTATCACAGCTTGGTATGGCTCCTGCTCTGTCCAAGACCACAAGAAACTACAAAGTGTCGTGAATGAAGCCCAGTCCATCACTCGAACCAGCCTCCCATCCATTGACACTGTCTACACTTCCCACAAGAAACTCTATAAAGGATTGTGAACGAAGTCCAGTCCGTCACACAAAACAGCGTCCCAACCATTGACACTGTCTACACTTCTGACTGCCACAGAAAAGCAGCCAGTATAATCAAGGACCCCATGCACCCCGGACATTCTCTCTTCCACCTTCTTCCAGCAGGAAAAAGATACAGAAGTCTGAGGTCATGTACCAACTGACTCAAGAACAGTGTCTTCCCTGCTGCCATCAGACTTTTGAATGGACCTACCTTATATTAAGTTGATCTTACTCTACACATGACTAACACTACATTCTGCACTCCCTCCTTTCCTTCTCTGTATAGCATGCAAGAAACAATACTTTTCACTGTATACCAATACATGTGACAATAATAAATCAAAGAAAGATTAAAGAGATGCAAAAAAAATCGATCTGATTCATGACAAAAGTCCTAAAATCTTAGCCATCCTCTTCTGCATTTCCCAATGGAAGAAGGTGGAAGAGAGAATGTCTGGGGTGTGTGGGGTCCTTAATTATGCTGGCTGCTTTTCCAAGGCAGCAGAAAGTGTAGACAGAGTCAATGGATGGGAGGCTGGTTTGTGTGATGGATTGGGCTACATTTATGACCTTTTGTGGTTTCTTGCGGTCTTGGGCAGAGCAGGAGCCATACCAAGCAGTGATACAACCAGAAAGAATGCTTTCTATGGTGCATCTGTAAAAGTTGGAGAGTTGTAGCTGACATGCCAAATTTCCTTAGTCTTCTGAGAGAGATTCTAGTTATACTCTGAAGTGCTTAATCTCCACTACATTTTTCCTGAATTGAAACAGTTGTATGTGAAGAATCTATGGTGCTTAATCTCGACTACATTCTGCACTCTCTCCTTTCCTTCTCTATGAATGGTATGCTTTGTCTGTATAGCGTGCAAGAAACATTACTTTTCACTGTATACTAATACATGTGACAAATCAAATCAAAATATTGTTTGACACTTTGAAAGCTCGTCTGCAATACATCCTATTGTAACGAGCATTATTTTGGATATAGAGGCAACGATCGTCCCATTCAAAATAATTAGTGACTGACAGTGCAGGTTGAGAGTTTATTGAACAAAAAGAACTTCAGATGACTTAGTTGCTGGGTAACGTCTAGCGAGCTGGCATCAACAACCTCCATGATTCTTGATTGATTCCATTGCTGAAATGCTGCCCAAACCTCAGCCCCATGTATTTCAAAGCCAAAATCAGCACACCATAGTGGTTCCAACTCACGAGCAACAGTAAACTGCAGGATAAATCATTTGAATGCAACTTTTTTAAAAACTCAATAAGGAGGGGTTTTCTTAAGCCGCTTGAAAAATGGAGCAGTGTAAATACTTCTGTTCAATTAAGCTCCATCCTAGACTTCACTATTGGGCCGTTTACATTGAAAATTCCAAATATGACATTTGTCACTTTTAACGTTTTGGTCACAAAATTCATTTTGATTTAATGCAAGTAACTTTTTATCACATATTTGGTCTCTGCAGTGTGATCGCTTTCCCGAACACATCCACTCCTTTCACAAGTGCAATTCCTTTATGCTGTATGGCGATTCAATGGGACTCCATCCCACTCTGACTATTCATGGTCTCCAATGAAACTTAACACATCCTTGAAGAACAGTACCTATCTTCCTACTTTGCACTCTGGCCTCAATTTGACTTTTAACAACTTTGAACTTTAAATACAATTGCTAACACTTAGTGCTAGAGAGAATATAGTAAAGTTGGATGGGCAAACACACAGGTGCATTTGGGGACAGGGAACGTGAGAGGAGACCACTAGGCTGGTGGGGTCATCTGCACACTTGATGTTGACTTACCTTTTCCTTCCACCAGACTGTTCCACTTCAACAGTTTTTCCACAATTCTCCTTTGACTTACCTGTCAATATCTTGGGGGCTAACATTGACCAGAAACTGAACTACACTAGCCATATAAATACTGTGGCTACAAGAGCAGGTCAGTGGCTAGGAATCCTGCAGTATCTCGCCTCCTGACCCTGCAAAGTCTGTCCATCATCTACAAGGCACAAGTCAGGAGTATGATAGAATATTCTCCCCTTAGTTTGGTGAGTACAGTTTCAACACTGAAGAAGCTTGACACCATCCAGGACAAAGCAGATGCTTGATTGGCACCCCTTCCACAAACGTTCACTCTTTCCACCATATGATGTACTGTGCTATTTTGATATATTTCATGTTTAATGTGGGGCTGCTTTAAGAGGCAGTGTTTTATTACAAGAATCAATTTGGGAAAACCTGCAACTCAAACGCTGAGAGATTCTAGCTAGGAATGTGTTACTATGTAGAGTTAGTAGAATTATAGACTCATCACAGTATAGAAGGCCATTCAGCCCATCGAGTCTGCACCGACTCTCTGACAGAGCATTTTACTCAGGCCCACCCCCTGCCCTATCCCCACAACCCCATACATTTGTCATGCCAATCCCCCAAAACCTACACATCCTTAGACACTAAGGGTCAATTTAGTACGGCCAATCCATCTAACTTGTACATCTTTGGACTGTGGGAGAAAACTGGAGCACCTGGAGGAAACCCACGCAGACATGGGAAGAACATGCAAACTCCGCACAGTCACCCAAAGCTGGAATCAAACCCAGGTCCCTGGCACTGTGAGGCAGCAGTGCTAACCACTGTGCCAACCTTTTAAATTCTTCTAATACTTTAGACTAGATATGCAGAGTCATGTGATTTTGATTAGGTTGATTGATATTTACATAGTCATGTGGTTAATGGGAGATGGTAAGCTTGCAGGAAAAACAGCCTGAAGCTTGTTGAATAAATAAGTGTCTCTCCATCTCTCTCCAGAGGCTTTCTGAAAGTTCCAAGTCTGTTAACCTAAGTCACAAGCAAGTATGTCTGTGTTCTGCTAACTAATTTTAAAGAGAAGTCTAAGTCTATAAGAGAAATATTGCTTGATTGGAACATATAGTGATAGGTTCGCAGCTACATAGAAAATAGGTGCAGGAGTAGGCCATTTGGCCCTTTGAGCCTGCCCTACCATTCAATATGATCATGGCTGATCATGCACTTTCAGTATTCCACTCCCGCTTTCTCTCCATACCCCTTGATCCCTTTAGCCGCAAAGGCCATGTCCAGCACCCTCTTGAACATATCTAACAAACTGGCCTCGACAGTTTTCTGTAGTAGAGAATTCCATAGGTTCACTACTCTGAGTGAAAAGGTTCTTCCTCATCTCAGTCCTGGCTTACCCCTTATTCTTATTGTGACCCCTAGTTCTGGACTTCCCCCAACTTCCTCAAAAAATTCTAGAAGATTTGTCAAGTATGATTTCCCTTTAGTGAATCCATGCTGACATGGACCTGTCACTGCTTTCCAAATGCTCAGTTATAACATCCTTAATAGTTGACTCCAGCATTTTCCCCACCACTGATGTCAGGTTAACCAGTTTATAATTCCCTGTTTTCACTCTCTCTGCTTTTTAAAAAAGTGTGGTTACATTAGCTACCCTCCAATCCAGAATGGGGTTACATTAGCTACCCTCTTCCAGAGTCTAGAGAATACAGTTATCTTATGTTTAAGTATTATTCAATTGTTAAAAGTTAAGCTAATTCATTTGTTATAGTTAAACTGTGTTGTTAAATAAAGCTTCCTAGTTTGTCAGTAGAATTGCACCTGGCATGAAACATCTTATCCTCATATTAATGCCAAAACGTGTTGGGGTCTGGTCTGACTTCACAATATACTTTGGGGTTTCTGATCTGGTACTCTAACAACCACTAACACACAATAGCAGCAATGTATATCATCTACAAGATGTACAGCAGGAACTCAACAAGAGTCCTTTGACACACCTTCCAAACATACGATCGCTACCATCTACAACAGGGCAGTAGATACCTGGGAACACCATCACTTAGAAGTTCCCCTCCAAGCTACTCGCCACCCGAAATTGGAAGTATATCGCTATTCCTTCACTGTCACTGGGTCAAAATCCTGGAACTCCCTCCCTACAGCATTATGGGTGTACCTACACCACATGCACTGCTGCAGTTCAAGCCAGCAGCTCACCTCGACCTTCTCCAGAGCAATTAGAGATGGACAATAAATGCAGGCCGAGCTAGCAACAGCCACAACCCATGAAAGTATTTTTAAAAACTGCCTACTTGGGCATTTCTTAAGTACTCAGGGAAAGGCCTTTCTACTTTGTTCAGCCATTCAGTAAGATCATAGCTGACCACATACCCAACTTTACCTTCCTGAACTATATCCCTTTATTCCCTTAGCATCCAAAAAAAATCAATCGATCTCTGTCTTGAATATACTCAACAACAGCACTCTGGAATAGAGAATTCCAAAGATCCACAAACGTTTGAGTGAGTGGTTCTATTCCAAGTGTAGGTTCTATTCCAAGTGCAGGTCAGTGGGACTAGGCATAAAATGGTTCGGCACAGACAAGAAGGGCCAAAAGGCCTGTTTCTGAGCTGTAATTTTCTATGGTTCTATGAAGAACTTGCTCCTTATCTCAGATGAAGTGTTATGTCTTTTATTTCTCTCATTAGTTCTGCACTTTAACTAAATTCCAGTTTCCATTGCATAAAGTAACCGGTAATCCACCGTATTTTCCTGTATATGGGGGTCAGAGTGTGTGTTTTTTCCTCTCATTCCTTCTTAAATGTCGTTTATTTGTATTACATTTCATTCCAAGGAATAATTTTCTTCCCGAAATGTCAGCTAATTTATATTTTCCTCATTCAATGCTGCTTGAATTGCTAAATGTCTCTAGTGTTTTCTGTTCATACATGAATTAGGAACAGAAGTAGACTACTTGGCCTCCTTGAACCTGCTCTGTTATTTGATAAGATCTTGGCTGATCTGATTGTGGCCTCAACTCCACTTTCCTGCGTATCTCCTATATCTGTTCACTCCTTTGATAGTCAAGAATCTAACTAATTGTGCCTTTAAAATATTCAATGACCCTGTCTCCACTGCTCCCTGGGGAAGTAAATTCCACTGGTTTATGATTTTCTAAAGAAAAAACTCTCATCTCCATTTTAAATGGGAGACCCCTTATTTTTAAATAATGTTCCCTAGCTCTAGACTGTCCCACAAGGGGAAACATCCTTTCAGCATCCACACTGTCATGTCCCCTCAGCATCCTTTTTGTTTCAATAAGATCACCTCTCATTCTTCTTAGTGGATACGGATCCAACCTTTCCTTATAAGATAACCCCTTCATCCAAGAAATGTGTTTCAGATTTCAAACACTTGCAGTATTTCACACTATATAACTTCAAAATTTCAGATTGGTTAGAAGAACACAACATAATTATAGTTATACAGAATAGATTTTTTTTAATCAAATACAAAACCATAAAGAGCGGTGTTGCTATTATTATAGGCCTGACAAACAGGAAGCCTCAGGTCTATGCTAAGCTAATGGATACTAGCCAGCACAGTAATAAAGGTGTCCAACATGAAGAAATCACCAACTTGCTGTTCAGGATTCCTGTGCAGTGAGCAGTGCTAGAACATTTGCATATGTGTCAGGCAGGGACAAGTATACGAGGCCAAGATCAGACTAGAATGCAACATCTCCCCTAATTAAATAGTTCTGAACCAGTAGGTTCATACTTGTAGAGTGGCCCTGTTCTCAAAGTGTGACAAAGTTACTGGCACCCCTTGGACCATATGTGTTTTTTGGGACAGAAAAGTAGGGTTGAGGGAGAAATCCACATTCAGCAAGGGCATCTGATAACACATCATGTCTGTACACTTGAACTGTGCACAAAGTGCTCGGAGGTGGGTTCAAGCCCAAGTCCACATACAGGAAGTGATCTATTCCACTTCTAAAACAAAACTTTATAGGTGGAAAAATAAAAGCAGCTACAGATGAGCTCAAAGGAGCATGAATTTAGAAGCAGGTTAGCTGCCTAATATCTTGGTATGGGAATGATATGTGGTCATGTAGAAATAGCATTTCTTTCCTCTTTTATAGGAACCTTTGCTTTTCATGTTTAGGGCTGATAGGCTATAGCACGGTTATTTTAAAAGAGAGAACACAGAACCAGGAAGAGCTCTTGCAGATGAGTGAATTCCCATCAAGTGCGAATCAGGAAAAAAACAATTGTCAGTCAAATGAATAACATCTCCCAAGTTGAACTTAAAGGCAAGCTTGTGGCGGCAGACTTGCCAAAGAGCCGAGATGTGAAGTTTTAGGATACTGAAATCCCACGCATTAGAGCATCAGTACACTCCATATTGAGTCATTTATCATGACTCTTGCAAATCTCTGGTCAAGCAGTTCCTTGTCTATTCACATTGTGGACTAAACATTCAATCAAATCTCAATACTCCTCAGCTGATGGATGAGTAGAAGTTGCATCCCGTTTCAAGTATTTGCCATGAGGTGCTTGAAAACAGCCAGTACATTTAGATGCCGTGATAGAGGAGGTCATACTTTGGGATATTCCTCGGATCAATGGGGCTGTGTACAATTAGCTTTCCACGCATTGCTCCACGGAAGATTACTTCAATTAAATCTATGAAGTCTTGTTTTGTTTTGAAACATCCAACAAACTTTGTATGATCTGGAGACCTAAAAAGAAAGAGAACATAAGCACTTAATTTTGCAAGTGCTCACAATTTTACTTTCCAGAAATCCAATGGAGTTGAGCAACTTAGGTTTATATATAGTGTCTTTATCTTAGAAAATGTCCCCTATCACTTCACGGTGGGATAATTGGGTAAAAATTGACAAAGAAAGAGATATTAAAAGAGGCGATTAAAAAATTCATCAAAGAACTGGGTTTTAACAAGGAGAGGCAGGTGTAAAGATGGAGTGGTTTAGGGAGAGAATTCCTAGATAACTGAAGGCGCAGCTGAAAATGATGAGGTGAATATATTAAGGCTACAAACTTGGGGGTAGAGGGGTTACAGAGATGAGCTTTGCAATGACTGGATTAAAACACAAGGATAAGAAATTTAAATCTGAGACATTAGTGTGAATGATGGGGAGGAGAGTTTTGGACCAGCTAATGTTTGAGGAAAATGGAGAGCAAAGGATACAAAGCTATCCTACAGAGAATTGGAACAATTAAGTTTGAGCTGGATGAGGGTATCAGCAGTAGATGGGGCAAGGAAGGCAAACAATGCTACAAGCGTGCAAGGTACAAACAATCTTAGTGATGAAACATGAGGTAAGTTGGTAATGTTTATTGAGAAATAAATATTGTCCAGGGCACTGGGGTTAACTCCCCCAGCTCTTCTTTAAAATAATGTAATGCGTTCATTTGCATTCCACCCAAGCAGGCAGATAGGGCCCTGGTTTCACATTTAAAGCGAAAGACAGCACCTCTGACAGTGCAGCACTCCTTCAGTGCAGGTGGGGAGAGAGAGAGAGGAGGGGGAGAGATAGAGGTGGCAGGGGGGAGAGAAAGAGAGAAAGCGAGAGGGGTTTTCCTGGGGACTAGGACATCAAAGGTGGAAGTTAAGGAGAGGTGAAAGACATCAAACACTGCAGTAGTTTGCCGATTTGAAGTGTAATTTAACAGCTAATCAGTAAAACATGAGCTTCAGCACAATTATGGACTGGAGAGTAGCTAACAACGAAAAAAAAATTTTAAGCTACATTTTCAGTTGAAAGATTTGTGCTATTGTTTGGCTAATTTCAACTGATAGCCTTGCATCTATCTGTTAGGGCAAGCAAAGATGCAAATAACTCCTTAATATTTTGCTTCTGCCATTCCATACTAAACAAGATATTTAACACAAGGAATAACAAAAGCATCAGTGTTTATTGGAATCCCACGCACATACCAGATGCAACTGTATCGCATATCCACATTAAAACTGAAGCAATATATCTTACCCATAATCCACTTTCATATGTTGACCATTAAAGAAAAAAACTGTAGAAGGAATGTAGCTGATGTCAAAGTAGCGAGTATATATGGGCACACTGTCCACATCCACAAGGTAGATAGCTGCCATTTTACTCAGGTCATGAGCAGTTTTTGAAAGCTAGTGAAACAAAGACAAAAAAAACAACTTGCCATTGAGACATTACTTGATGTTGATTGTTTTAGTTCAGAGAGAAAACTATTGTGAACAAATTTACAAAGATTTAAACATCAGGAGAATACAACAGGTTGGGGCAAATAATCAGTAGAAAAGCTCAAAACATACCTGACTAGAAAAATATATTGGTTAACTGTAACAACAAATTTATACATGGATGTTTAATCATGGTGCAAAGTTTAATTTGCAACACAAACTAATCCAAATTTGTGATATTCACGTTTGTACATTTTCTTGTCAGCTCTCAGCCAAATTGCTAACTTTCAACTTTTGAGCTAAGGTGACCTGCCAACTAAGCAAAAATAGGCGTAGCTCCCACCTTGCGTTTTATTTCAACTATTCCTTGTGGTATTAGCAAAGGTCAAGAAGGTATCAAGAGTCAGGGATGCAAAGGACTGAAGTATAAAGTAGCTTCAAATGTCATCAAAACTTTTCATCAAAAATTGCTTCAGAGAATTGCCCCGAAAAGGCAATACACTGTTTTTTGAGAGCAAGCAATTCACAAACCTCTTCACTTATTGATTGTACCTTCAGGGAATAATTTCACTTCTAACCAAATGATTTACAAAGTATGATTTATAAATATGGATAAAATTTGTAGATTTTATATATGAGATTATTGTACCTTAAATATAATTTGCCCAACGGAACCCCAGGACAGATTTAGTTAGGAGTTTAGGAATTACAAGAGCAAATCTTGAAGAGGTCAGTCCCCCAACAATCACTAAATAATTTACATGATGTATATTGCTGTTCTATTGACATTAGTTTTATTTCTTTTTCAGTAAGTGTTTGGTGGATATCTCAGCTGACATTGATACATGATGACATGAACATTAATGTCTCTATCCCATAAATTTCCTCCTCCCCTAAAAAGATGTTGATCACAATTTAATCAGCACCCTTTGCCCAAGTGGGTGTTCATATTAATCTTTACAAAAGATTTAAAAACCTAAACCAGGTATGTGAACCTGGAGTCTTGTCTGCAGTTTTAGTCTAGAACAATGGTTCATAGTCTCAGGATATAGAGTCATAGAGGTTTACAGCATGGAAACAGTCCCTTCGGCCCAATTTGTCCATGCCGCCCTTATTTTTTTTTTTAAAACCCTAAACTAATCCCAATTGCCCGCATTTGGCCCATATCCCTCTATACCCATCGTACCCATGTAACTATCTAAATGCTTTTTAAAAGATAAAATTGTACCCGCCTCTACTATTACCTCTGGCAGCTTGTTCCAGACACTCACCACCCTCTGTGTGAAAACAATTGTCCCTCTGAACCCTTTTGTATCTCTCCCCTCTCACCTTAAACCTATGCCCTCTAGTTTTAGGCTCCCCTACCTTTGGGAAAAGATATTGACTATCTACCTTGTCTATGCCCCTCATTATTTTATAGACCTCTATAAGGTCACCCCTCAGCCTCCTACGCTCCAGAGAAAAAAGTCCCAGTCTATTCAGCCTCTCCTTATAACTCAATCCATCAAGTCCCTACGGGGTAGGCCAGTTAGGACTGAGATGAGGAGGATGGTGAACCTGTTCCCTATCACAGAAGGCTGTGCAAGTCAAGTTGCTGAATATATTTCAGGAAGAAATAGATTTCTAGACTTCAATGGTGCTGGTATGGGGAGAGCATGGGAGTATGGCGTTGAGATAAAGGATCAGCCATAATTAAGTTGAATGGTGGAGCAGGCCCAAAGGTCCGAATGATCTACTCCTACTCCTATTATTTGCTTCAAATTAAACATGCAAGTCAAGTAAAGAAAACACTTTTATATGAACTTTTACAGCAAATTCTTGCTCGATATTTGTATTATAATTTGCATTTATAGAGCACTATTATGTAGTAAAATGCTCCAATGCTGAGCATTGTCAAATTTGACATCAAGTGACATAGGAGATATTTGGGCAGCTGGCCCAAGCCTTGGTCAAAGAGGTAGGTTTTAAGGAGTATCTTAAAAGAGGACAGAGACGTGGAGAGGCAGAGAGGTTAAAGGGTGGGAATCCTAGAGCATAGGATCTCGGCAACTGAAGACACAGATGCCAATGGTGAAGGGATTAAAATCGGAATGCATAAAAGGCCAGAAGTGGAGGAGCACTGGGCCTAATGAATTGTAGGACTGGAAGAGGTTACAGGGATCGGAAGGAGCAAAGTCGAGGAAGGATTTGAAAATAAAAGTAACACTTTAAAATTGAGGTCAGGAAGCACCAGGGCAATGGGTGAACAGGACTGTGTGCAAGTTAGGATATGGGTGGCAGACTTCAAACATCTAATTACACCAAAGCACCGCAAAGCTTCACAAATAACAGCTCTAACAAAGGATCATCCAGACTCGAAATGTTGGCTCTATTCTCTCGCCACAGATGCTGTCAGACCTGCTGAGATTTTCCAGCATTTTCTGTTTTTGTTTCACAAATAACCAAGTCTGATATACAATGTCTGTTGTATATCTGCTTCCAGCAGTACCATACAAAATAACCACAAGGTAGTGTTATGGTGCATTCTGCGTGTTGAGGAATGGTGTCATTTTTCATTAATAGTGGATAGTGGATAGATATCTACTGCACTCTCCCAGCCAGAACGTCACCGACTAGGTTTATACATTCAGAGTACTCAATTTGAGGGCCAGGTGCAAACATACAATTTTATGATTAAAAAGTTCAAAGTTAATCATAGAATCCCTACAGTGCAGAAGGAGACCACTCGGCCCATTCAACCTGCACCGACAACAATCTCACCCAGGCCCTATCCCTGTAACCCCATGTGTTTACCCTGTGAATCCCCTGATATGGACATGCCAACGTTGGACTGGGGTAGGCACAGTAAGAAGTCTCACAACAGCAGGTTAAAGGCCAACAGATTTATTTGGAATCACAAGCTTTCAGAACACTGCTCCTTCATCAGGTGAGTGTAGAGGTAGGTTTCACAAACACAGCATATATAGACAGAGACAATTGCAAGAAAATGGTTAGAATGTGAGCCATTACAGGTATTCAAAGTCTTTACAGCTACAGACAGTGCAAGTAGAGAGAGAGGGATAATCACAGGTTAAAGAGGTGTGAATTGTCTCAAGCCAGGACAGGTAGTAGGATTTTGCAAGCCCAGGTCAAATGGTGGGGAGTTACATGTAGTGTGACATGAACCCAAGATCCCGGTTGAAGCCGTCCTCATGCGTGCGGAACTTGGCTATCAGTTCCTGCTCAGCGATTCTGCGTTGTCGTGTGTCTTGAAGGCCGCCTTGGAGAACGCTTACCCGAAGATCGGAGGCTGAATGCTCTTGACTGCTAAAGTGTTGCCCAACAGGAAGGGAATACTCCTGCCTGGTGACTGTCAAGCGGTGTCTGTTCATCCTTTGTCGTAGCGTCTACATGGTCTCGCCAATGTACCACACGTTGGGACATCCTTTCCAGCAGCGTATGAGGTGGACAACATTGGCCGAGTTGCATGAATATGTACCATGTACCTGGTGGGTGGCGTTCTCATGTGTGATAGTGGTAACCATGTCAATGATCTGGCTCATATTGCAGAGGTTGCCGTAGCAGGGTTGTGTGGTGTCGTGGTCACATGCATGACAGCCTCAACCGGGATCCTGGGTTCATGTCACACTACATGTAACCCCCACCATTTGGCCTGAGCTTGCAAAATCCTACTAACTGACCTGGCTCGAGACAATTCACACCTCTTTAACCTGTGACTATCCCTCTCTCTACTTACACCGTCTGTACCTGTAACTTGATTACCAGTAAAGACACACATTCCAACCATTATCTTACAGTTGTGTCTCTGTCTGTATATGCCATGTTTGTGAAACCTACCTCTCCACTCACCTGATGAAGGAGCAGCGCTCCGAAAGCTTGTGATCCCCCTGGCACAAATTAGCATGGCCAATCGACCTAACCCGCACATCTTTGGACTGTGGGAGGAAACCGGAGCACCCGGAGGAAACCCACGCAGACACGGGGAGAATGTGACCCAAGCCGGGAATCGAACCCAGGTCCTTGGCGCTGTGAGGCAACAGTGCTAACCACTGTGCCACTGAGTTCCCCAAGCTGATAATAATAGTGTATTTTTCCCCTGCTGACAGTGAAACCTGATCATTTAAACATAATTTATTTAAAAAAACAAGTGAAGCAGGGTTTGTGCACCAGTGTCTCTTACAATTTCATCCAGTTGCAAACACACGGTGTCCTGGTCACGGCCAAAGCGCAGCACCAGCACCCTCTCCGCCACCGTCTTTATAATGTGGTCAACCTCTTTCTTCGTCTGTAACTTGGGCAAGAAGAAGCTCATTTTCTCCGCGCCTGGGAGCGAAGGCCAGTTAGAACGAGGAGGAAAGGCCGAGGGGGATGAGAGACAGCGACGCACCGGATGTAAACCGACCTCCAAATCATTCCCCCAGCAACACACGACACACAGAAAACCCTCTCCTTACATCAAGGACGCGATTAAATGATTCCTTCTCGACGTTTGCCGTGTTAAAGAGGTTATTAACATAGGTATATATTATAATCGTGCCCGGGGTTTGATGTGTATGTTGTAAATTCTTGCCTGTGAATTGGGGATGTGGAATGAGGCCTTGAGCTTCCCTCCATGTGAGGCAGCTCCAGTTTCACTGAGTGAGATCCGGTCCCAGGCTTGTGTGTGTAGGAGCCACCCTCCAAACCCCCAACCAGAACCCCTTTTTTTAACAGTTTGGGTTCATTCTTTCTATTCCTAATAACTCAATTTTTTTGGGGGGTGGGGAGCGTGGGGGAGAGATTGAAATGTGTAAAATTCTGACAGGGCTGGGCAGTCTGGCTGGTGGTTTCCCCCGGTAAACAAGGGGTCTCAGGATTATGGGGTGGGCCATTAAGGATTGAGATGAGGAGAGACTTCTTCGCTCATAGAGGATGGTGGACCTGTGGAATTCTGGAAGCCATGTGCAGCACGGTGGGCACAGCACCAGGGACCCAGGTTTGATTCCCAACTTGGGTCACTGTCTGTGCAGAGCCTGCACGGTCCGCGTGGGTTTCCTTCGGGTGCTCTGGTTTCCTCACACAGTCCGAAAGACGTGCTGGTTAGGTGCATTGGCCATGCTAAATTCTCTCACGGTATACCCGAACAGGTGCTGGAGTGTGGTGACTAGGGGATTTTCACAGTAACTTTATTGCAGTGTTAATGTAAGCCTACTTGTGATGCAAATAAATAAAAATAAGATTTCTAGACTCTAAATGTATCAAGGGAGATGGGGAGAGCACATTCAAGAATAAAAGGGCACAGAGTTGAAGTGATTTACAAAAGAAGCAAATGTGTTGTGAGAAAAAGCTTTTTCACATGGGTGGTTCAGGTCTGGAATGCGCTACCTGCAAGTGTGGTGGAGGCAGATTCAATTGAGGCATTCAGGAGGGCATTGGATGATTTTTTGAATAGAAACAATGTGCAGAGGTATGGGGAAAAAACAGGGGAATGGCACTAAGCCATGAAGCTAGTTTGAAGAGCTGGTGCAGACATGATGGGCCAAATGGCCTCCTTTGGCCCCATAGCAATTCTCTGATTCTGTGATATGGCATTGGAATAGAGGATCAAACATGATTGGACTCAATGGCGGAAGCTGGCTTGAAGGGTCAAATGACCTACTCCTATTTTCTTTGTTTCTGTAGCTTGCTTAATTTCTTTTGTGTTAATTTAATTAAAATTCAAATACCCCACGTAATGAGGCAAACCATGTGCGGAGCATTTCACAGCAATATTAATTGACAGGAATATGGAAAAATTCTCCAAGCATTTCTTTCTTATACATCACCACCTCCAGAATCCAGTTCCTCACTAAGTTCTCATCTCTGCAGGGCCTGGGCAAAGCTTCAACCCCATTGTTCCCAACTCGCCTCCATTAACTTACAAAAATGAATGTTATAATGTGAAACGGGCTCACACAATGTGATATCATCTGTTCCTGGTAATTTGCGAGATGATTTTATTCACAATTTACATGATAAATAATCATTACATTAGAGTGGGCTGGACTAAATTACAAATTTGTAGAACTGTTGCCTAAACAGAATGAGGAATATAATATGAAATTTTGATAAATATGATAATGTGAATACATAAAAATCTATATAAATATCAGGAAATGTGTATACCAGTAGACCTAGACCTTTCATTCCCAAAACTGAAGTTAGAACTTAGAACTACTCAGCGATTAGCTTATTCATACATAGCCTTGACTGGGTACTGTGTAGTAATAAGAAAGTGGTGCAGAACCATTAACCTTTGGAAAAATTCAGATGACACTGACCCAAATTAGACTGCAGTATGAATGAATTGTGACTCTCACTGAAGGCTCATTGATTTTTGTCTAATTACTCAGGAAACCTTTCAGATTAATAGAAGTCTCAGTCTGCAGGGAATGGAAATTTCAATTTGATTTGTAACCATTCAGACTGAAATCTGCCTGAATTGTATGAAATTGTAAAAGAAGAAAAGAAACACAACAAAACCCAGGAGTAGGGCCTGTCATGTCTGCAGTCACATTGCCAATTAATCATTTGTCACTAACCTTTCCCGGGTTAAGATTAAACAGCAGTGTAATTAACAAGTGTGCAAATTGGCCATTAAACTGTTAGGTGTAAAGTTGTTGCAAAGTATCGCGACCTACCTGGCTGGCAGGTTTGGTGAGATCCTGAACAGACTCCCATCCCCTAAACTGTTGTTAATTATTTTTGTATAAATATGTTTATATAGATTATATATCACACAAACTATATTTTCCAGGAAGTAGGAGTTTGTTTAATTTATAATTTCACATTTCCCCCCTCCTACTAACGGCACTCACTGAGGTACAATTTCATAAACAAATTAACATCCAGTTAAACTAGAAGCTTTTGAACAAACATTTTTACATTAATATCTCTGCAAACGTTCAAGGTCAATGTGATATATTCTGGGCGTGCTACTTTCTGGGCGTGCTACTTCCTGGTGATGCACTAACAAGTGGGAAGGGGGGGGATTACAATACAACAGTGGTTAGCACTGCTGCTTCACAGTTCCAGGGACCTGGGTTTGATTCCCGGCTTGGGTCAGTGTCTGTGTGGAGTTTGCACATTCTCCTCGTGTCTGCGTGTGTTTCCTCCGGGTGCTCCGGTTTCCTCCCACAGTCCAAAGATGTGCGGGTTAGGTTGATTGGCCATGCTAAAATTGCCCCTTAGTGTACTGAGATGTGTAGGTTCGAGGGATTAGCGGGTTAATATGTAGCGGCATGGGGGTAGGGTCTGGGTGGGATTGTGGTCGGTGCAGACTCGATGGGCCAAATGGCCTCTTTCTGCACAGTAGGGTTTCTATGATTTTGATGAACCGTATCGGGAAGAAGATTGTTACTTCCACCCCTGGCCTTGACAAAGACATAGACGCAAGAACTGACTGCCAGAGTACAGTGGCTGCCCATGACATTAAGGCAGTATTTGACTAAGGATAGCACAAAGCAGAAGGATGCCCTGCAGCAGTATGTAGCTTAATGAAAAGTTGATTCATTTTTTTTGTCACCACTCCACACCCCCCCAGATTTTGCTGCACTGGGCTTCCACATAGTTTGCCTAGTGTTTGCACCCGTTCTGCAGTTGGGGTGCTACAAATGATTCAATCTCCCGGTCTGAGGCGAAAAGGAAATCAATTAAGGGCTCTTCGAAGTCCAGTGACTCCCATTGGAAAGTATCTGAGTAAACATTGGGTGAGAAAACAGTCAGGCTCAGTGTTGACTTACCTTCAGTGAAATATGTCCATTTTCAATGAGTTACCATCCAGCACCCTTTAAGCAATATTCCAGCATCTAAGAGTCACCGAGCGAGGACTGGAGAAAATTGGGACGGTGAAAAAGTGTGCTAGGTAGAATTGATTCCTGTGCTCAGCCATTTACCTCATCTATGGTTTTGAGAAAATGAGGAACTCTACGTTTTATTTCAAAGAGATTCAGCAAGAACATTTGATTTGGAAACACTCTTTCATAATTCTTCTAACACTCTTTTAAAAATCTAATTACAGGTTCTAATATTGCCTTGGATTTATTCAAACATATTTGGAAATTATTTGGATTCCAGCAATTTTTTATTTGAGTATAATATGTGGCTCCGTGTTACCCGTCTTGTGCAAAGTCCTGGCCGGCATTACACACAATTAAAGACTCAGGTGAAGAATAAAGTGCCTTTGGCCAGCTGCCAATTGATACCACACCACAGGACACTAATTTTGACATCATGTGTAAAGAATGAAGGAAACAAAATCAACCCTGATAAACTAGATTTGGATATCTGGAAGACTATCATGAGAGAAAATGCAACTGAAGCTCCCAAACCACTCCCCTCTGAAGATCTTGAGGACTCATTCCTTGCTGCTACTAGAGAAATGGTTCAAATGTGGCGATTAGCTGGGAAAACTGTGCCAGAGGACATCACTGAGGAAGAACTGAGCGCAGTTCACGAACTAGCTTCCAAATCAGCAAAGAAAAAATATCTTAAGTACCTAGCAATCAAAGAAGGCAAAAAGAAAGCTACAAAGGAAAAACGAAAATTAAAACAAGAAGGAGCAAAGGATCTTCAAAAGGAAAACGAGGAAGGAATTGCATTAAAGAACACTTTTCTTTTACAATTCTGGCAACGGTCTTTTGACGCATTGTACAATTGGAGGGCTGCACAATCTATGATGTTTGGTCAGCCACTGGTATTTGACATGAGCTATGAAAGCTACATGGCCCGTCGAGAAATGGAGAACACTGTCTCTCAGTTACTGGAGTGCGAGGGATACAACAGAAGATCTTTGGATCCATTCCACTTTCATTTCTGTAACCTTAGCCCAGAGGGATCATACCAGAAGGAACTTTTAAAACGTTATGGTGATGCCTGGGATAGACTATTGATAACAATAACAGAAAAGTCATATGTTGACATTTTTCCCAAAGACAAGCTTGTGTACTTAACCGCAGATTCACCTCACGTATTAAAGACTTTTCAGCATGATAAAATCTACATCATTGGATCACTTGTCGATAAGTCAATTCAGACAGGATTGTCCCACGCAAATGCAAAACGTTTAAAGTTGGCAACTGCACGCCTTCCTTTGGATGAGTATTTGAGGTGGGACTGTGGTGCAAAAAACCTTACATTGAACCAAATGATCAGCATCTTGTTGACTGTGAAAGAAACCGGTAGCTGGCTAGAAGCTCTCGAGTTTGTTCCAAAAAGGAAACATGAAGGATTTTTCCAACTTCCAATGGAACAGGGATACTGTAGTCGAACCAAAAATGACCAAAGCAAGAAGACCATTAAAAATAAACCAGAAATGAAAGCCAGGATGCAAAAGTCATCTTTAAGTTTAAATCAAGCTATAAAAAGGTCATCATCAGATAGTGGTAGAAAAAGATGGTGGATGGAGGAGGAACTTTGAAGATCCTTAAACTATTTTAAACACTGAATTGGCTAGGAAAAATATCTTTATTTGTACACTGATTTACATGTTGCATTGATTATGTCAAAAGATGTATGTCTGACTATTTTGTACATCTCACCCAAATACAATAATTATTGACCATAACAAAGTAATAAAAGTTGCATGTCTAGCTCTCCAGTGGATCAGCATGTTATTCAATGAGTAACAAAGCCATTAACATATGAAAGGTTCCAGATTTGATCCCCAATCACAGTTTGCTGATTTCAGCCAAGGCTGTTTCGGGGCCACTGCAGTTGGCATTGCCACTTCAGGATTTTGACTGAGAAAATCATCCAGGAACTACCTAATTGGTATCCATTAACTTTTGCTGGCCCTGAGAATATGATTTTTCCCCACACCCACTCCCCTCGTAAAATCCTTTGATTCCATTGATCTATTATTGTCACATATATTGGTATGCAGTGAAAAGTCTTGTTTCTTGCACGCTATACAGACAAAGCATGCCATTCATAGAGAAGGAAACGAGAGAGTGCAGAATGTAGTGTTACAGTCATAACTAGGGTGTAGAGAAAGATCAACTTAATACAAGGTAAGTCTATTCAAAAGTCTGATGGCAGCAGGGAAGAAGCAGTTCTTGAGTCGAATTTCCTTAGTCTCCTGAGAAAGTAGAGGCATTGGTGGGTTTTCTTAACTATAGCATTGTCATGGAAGGACTACGACAGGTTGTTGGTGATCTGGACACCTAGAAACATTAAGCTCTCAACCATTTCTACTTTGTGGCATTGATGTAAACGGGGCATGTCCTTCACTACACTTCCTTAAGTCGGTGACTATCTCTTTTGTTCCTTGCAAGAATGGTGGTAACTTCCAGGCTCCCCAGTGTTGGAATTTGGTGGGTATGCCAAAGATACGCTGGGGAATCCCTCTCAGAAGTTCCCAGGAAGCATTTGTACCAAAATTTACCATTTGTACCAAAATTCCCCTGGACTGCACTGGGAACCTCTTGACAAAGCAATTTAAATTGTTAACTTCGGATGGTCCTCCCAGTGTTATGTGAATAGTTACTCTGAAAGGTTTAGAAATGAAACCACTTATAACTTCTGTGTAACTAATTTAAACACCCAGACCGATCCCCACACAGGATTCCCTCCATGCTTCCAATGTCCCAGGGGATTCCCTAACCACCAACCGGTACAGGACCTTGCTGCCCCTGACAACATGTGGGCCTGACTCTCATCTCCAACCCGATCCCTAGTCCTGCTCCCAATGTCCAACCCCCACCACCCTGATAACTTCTGACCATCCCCCACCCCTACCCCCAGACCCATCTAACAGCCCAAGTCCCATCCACTTAACCTTATTCCTGGCCCATCAATTTTTACAGCAACTAGTGCCATAAAAATGGGGCATGTCCTCCTTGAATCCGATGTTGCTGGACTATGCTGGGGCCTATGGGGACACTTTTGATGCAGGCCCCAAGCAGTCCTGGAGATTGGAAGTTTCAGTAGAATTTTCAAGATTAGGTAGTGTGCTTCAAAGTCTTGTAATTCCAGCGGGCAATCACTTTCTGACATTAGACAAAAGTTATGGCTCTGTGGTGCTCAATGAGACTTGGCTGTGCCTGTACAATGAATGCAGAAGTTTAGTACACAGGCATAGCAAGCAATTAGGAAGGCAAATGGCACGTTGATCTTTAGTGCAAGGAGTGTGGAACATAATAATAAAGTCTTGCTGCAATTGTACAGGAATTTGGTGACACCTCATCTGGAATACTATGTGCAGTTTTGGGAAGGAAAGATATACTTCCATTGCAAGCGGTACAGCAAAGTTTCACTTTATTGGCCCCTGGGATGAGAGGGTTGTCCTATGATGAGAGGCTGAGTAAATTAGGCTTATGTTCTTAGGAGCTTAGAAGAATGAAAAGCGATCTCATTAAAACCTCCAAAATTCTGAAGGGATTTGATAGCTAGGTGCTGAGTGATTATTTCTGCTGGTTTGAGAGTCTGAAATATAGGGGCACAGATTAAGGAAGGGGGCAATCATTTAGGTCATATCTCACTAATTAATTGAGTTTTTTGAGGAGGTGACAAAAATGATTGACAAGGGAAGGGCTGTGGATGCTGTCTACATGGACTTTAATAAGGCATTCGACAAGGTCTCTCATGGCAAGCTGGTGCAAAAGATTGAATCTCACAGGATCATGGGGTGAACTAACTAGATGGATTCAGAACTGGCTTTGGCCATAGAAGACAGAGGGTAGCGGTGGAAGGGTGTTTTCCTGAATGGAGGTCTGTAACTAGTGCGGGGACCTCTGCTGTTTGTAATATAAATAAATGACTTGGAAGAAAACGTGGCTGGTCTGATTAGCAAGTTTGCAGACGATACTAAGATTGGCAGAGTTGTGGATAGTGATGAAGATTGTCAGAGAATACAGCAGGATATAGATAGACTGGAAAATTGGGCGGAGAAATGGCAGATGACATTTAATCTGGACAAATGCAAGATGATGCATTTTGGTAGATCCAATTCAGGTGAGAGCTATAAAATAAATGGCAGAACAATCAGGAGCATAGACACACAGATCTGGGAGCACAGGTCCACAGATCCTTCAAAGTGGCAGCACAGGTGGAAAAGGTGGTGAAGAAAGCATATGGCATGCTTGCCTTCATCGGACGGCATGGAGTATAAAAGTTGGCAAATTATATTACAGTTGTATAAAATGTTGGTTAGGCCTCATTTGGAATACTGTGTCCAATTCTGGTCACCACACTACTAGAAGGACGTGGAGGCTTTGGAGAGAGTGCAGAAAAGGTTTACCAGGATGTTGCCTGGTATGGAGGGTATTAGCTATGAAGAGAGATTGAATAAACTGGGATTCTTCTCCCTGGAAAGACAGAGGCTGAGGGGCGACCTGATAGAAGTTTATAAAATTATGATTGGTATGGATAGAGTGAACAGTTGTAAGCTTTTTCCCAGGGCAGAAATGAAAATTACAAGGGGGCATGAGTTCAAGATAAGGGGGGAAAGGTTGAGTGGAGATGTACGGGGGAAGTTTTTTTTACACAGAGGGTGGTGGGGGTCTAGAATGCACTGCTAAGTGAGGTGGTTGAGGCAGTTAAGTTAGCCACATTTAAGACTTATCTTGATAGGCATATGAACAAACGGGGAATAGAGGAAGAGAAGCGGTTGGTTAGATAGGTAAATGTGATCGGCACAGGCTTGGAGGGCCGAAGGGCCTGTCCCTGTGCTGTATTGTTCTTTGTTCTTTGAGATAAGGGGGAATTACTTTCCACGAAGGATTGTGAATCTTTGGAGTTCTCCACCTAAGAGGGTTGTGGATGCTCCATAGTTGAACACATTTAAGGCTATGATAGATATTTGGTATCTCAGGGAATTAAGGGATATGGGGAATGGACAGGAAAATGGATTTGAAGCCCAATGTCGGCCATGATCGTATTGAATGGTGAAGTAGGCTTGACAGGCCATGTGGTCTACTGCTCCCTTTTCTTGTATAACATCTTGGACAACCAATGGCCAGAGAACCATATCTTTCTGAAGAGATAAACTACTGGAGAAAATTAATGGGGAAAATAAATGAACAGCTTTAACAAATTAATGAGTTGATCAATATTATTCAGAAGAGTTAATTGGGGAGCTAGACTCATTATATTTGACTTCAGAATCCCTCACTATCAGGGTTAAAAAAACAAACAGCTGATTGCTGTCCCGGGATCCCTATTGAAATTTCTTGCATTTGAATGTTGAATGAAGATATGATGGGGATTATATATAATAGTTGATAATCACTTAACCTGCTAACATTCATTGAGTACAGAATGACTACATTAGATGTAGAGGACTGCAGGTAACTTTGGAACTTCATGGCAGATGGGGCGACATGGTGGCACAGTGGTGAGCACTACTGCCTCACAGAGCCAGCGACTCGGGTTTGATTCTCGGCTTGGGCCATTGTTTGCACGTTCTCCCCGTGTCTGCATGGATTTCCTCCGGGTGCTCCAGATTCCTCCCATAGTCCAAAGATGTGCAGGTTAGGTGAATTGCTCATGATAAATTTTCCCTCAGTGTACCCGAACAGGCACCAAGCGACTAGGGGATTTTCACAGGAACTTCATTGCAGTGTTAATGTAAGCCTACTTGTGACTAATAAATAAACTTGACTTTACAGTATGAGTTACAGTATTTAGGAACGAAAGAGTTATGAAGAAAAACCGGAGAAAGGAAAAAATGCAAATTAATTGAGGGGAAGCACTGAAATTTAACTGCCTCACACGTGAGGGTCAGGATAGCAGTCATTAATTTGGCTGTTAAAAATCTATACATATCAGAATGAAACACTTGTAGCTTTTTTTCTCAAATGTAAATAGCACAAATGAAATGTACAACATCCACTTCATGCACAAAAAAATACATTGCAGATAGTGCCTTAGATTTTCACAATGTTATATCTGCTTTAAGAAATTGAAAAATAAAGTATTGCCAAACGTGCAAATAATTTGATGGAAACATTTGTCTTTTTGATGTCATTTTAATTTGTTTTCAAATCCTATGCGAAGGAAATGAGGTCAAAAAGCTATAGCACCAGGGTGGGCAAGAGTGATGAGAACTGTTTACTTATACGGAGAGTCAGCTGATTTGTTGTGCTGAATGGCCAGTTGCTATGTTATAATTTTAATGAAGGAAGTTCTTGAAGTAATTCTGGTTGGGCTATATTTTTTTCTTGAAATATTTCATTTCTATAAACCAAGCAGTAGAAATAAACATTATATAGAACAGAAAAACTGGCAACTAATACAAACATACATACGAATAAGGAGCTGAAGTAGGCCTTTCAACCCCTCAAGCCTGCACCAACATTTAATAAAATCATGGCTGATTGGACAATAACCTCAAATCTGCATCCTGCAGATAACATTTGCTGACGGTTGCATTGATGTCATAGCTGGTGTATATATATTCAGTGATTGAAAACATCTGGCAGTCATGGGATGGGAGTGCACACCTGGGCAGACACTTGCAACTTCCCAATCGGTCCTTTTTGAGCGTGTGATTTTTTTTTGTACAGCTGGCCTGTTTGCATGTTGTAATTTCTATTTATGGATATATTTTCTGGAATAAGGTTTTAGGTGCCTAGTGTCTTAAACTGCAAGGCAGTTCACTTAAATTGTAAGTGCTGATATTCAGAAAATCACAACGACAGAATTACCATAGAAACTATCAATTTGCAACATCGTCTAGAGAAATAATTGTTGGTACACAATGACATTTTTAAAATGGATTTTCCTACGGTAAAGGCTGCCAAGAGGATTTTCAGGGCATTTGGAAATGGGTATTGTGAACCCATTTATTAACTTTTAATATCTAATAGAGATTATATTCTCTGTGGTTTTCTCATTATTGTGATTTGCAATTCTATGTTGTGATTTTTCCCCCAGAAATTAATCTTAGAAAAGCTCATATTTGTATTTAAAATGTCCCAAGAAAATAATTTCAACTCAGTTTGGCACAACGTTACACTTACCTGGAATGCTTTGATTGCTGAAAATCAAAAGACACAAAACTGATATAATTACTTGCATTCATTCAGTGCATTTTTATGTAGAAAAATGTCCCGAGTTGTCTCATGAAGAAGAAAAGGCATGAACAAAATTTTAATGTATTTTAGGGGTATTGGGAACAGCCATAGATGGGTTTTGAGGGCTTTTAAAGGCATAAACAGTGTAGAGATGGGAAGGGCTGCAGGAGAGCATTTCCAAGATTAAGACCAAAATACCTGAAGTTCCAGATACTGTGGTTAGCACTGCTATCTCACAGTGCCAGGGTTCAATTCCCAGCTTGGGTCACTGTGCGGAGTCTGCATGTTCTCCTCGGGTGCTCCAGTTTCCTCCCACAGTCTGAAAGACCTCCTGGTTCAGTGCACTGGCCATGCTAAATTCTCCCTGACTGTACCTGAATAGGTGCCGGAGTGTGGCGACTGGGGATTTTCACAATAATTTCATTGCATTGTTAATGTAAGCCTACTTGTGACATAAATAAATAAACTTTAAACTTTGAAAGTTGAGGAGGTGGTGTTGTGGGAAGAATCGGAGGGTAGAGGAAAGATCATAAAGCTCGAGAAAACTGTAGAGATGGATCAGAGGTTAGGGTGAATTTGTAGATTGGTCAGGAGTCTATTTTTGTAGATGGGGATTTCTTCTTGAGACTATGTATTTGCTCAGACTTAAGCTAAATACAAAGACTCAAAATGCAATGTACTGATTTTGAAGACGTGACTTTATTTAACCAAACAATAAAATGGGAGAATGATATGAGGAAGCCCTGCACTCAAGATAAAGAATGCGGGCAGCCGGATATCAGTCTGTAAAACAACACCCCCATGAAGGCAATTATACATTTACCAAATCACATTGCCCACCATTCCGGTGGGCATTATCCAGTAAACATTAATACAAATCAGTCAATAATCACCCTGTCAGTAACTCCAGCCAATAACAATACACGTCCTGACCTCATGGGATTTCATTTGTCATTAATTACAGATGTTACCTCCCTTCTGTTGCCCAGCAATATGGGACGCTGGACAGTGAAATGGGAGAATGATTCTCACTGAATTGAACCCACGTGACTCTCGTCCAACCCTGAGAAATGTTTTATGTCTGTTCGCCACCTGCGTTATCTCTCGGAGTTGTGTAACCCTATTCATAAGGCTAGCATTGGTAGCCATCTTGTTCCCGACCACTGCTGATAGCATTACTGCTTTCAATAGATCTATTGTCTCTTACCTCTGGCATCAGGGCCTGCTGTATTTTGTCACTGACTGAAGTTTCACAAAATGTAACCAAAAGCAAAACACATCCATCTTGTAAATTCAAAATACATGTTTTAAATGAGAAATATTTGGTAATCATACAGAGCTGTCTTCTATGGCAACAGCTCTGGCTGGCTTACGTTGAAGTGGAGATGCTGGTGTTGGACTGGGGTAAACATAGTAAGAAGTCTCACAACACCAGGTTAAAGTCCAACAGGTTTATTTGGTAGCACAAGCCACTAGCTTTCGGAGCGCTGCTCCTTCATCAGCCCAGGCTTGCAAAATCTCACTAACTGTCCTGGCTGGAGACAATACACATCTCTTTAAACTGTGCTTAACCCTCTCTCCACTCACATTGTCTGTATCTTTAAGACTTGATTACCTGTAAAGACTCGCATTCCGACCATTATTTTGTAAATTGAGTTTGTGTCTTTGCCCTGTTTGTGAACAGAACTCCCACTTACCTGATGAAGCTCCGAAAGCTAGTGGCTTGTGCTACCAAATAAACCTGTTGGGACTTTAACCTGGTGTTGTGAGACTTCTTACTGGCTTACGTTCCCATATTCCAAGATCATTCATTCTAAAGTTAGTGTTGTATTAGTGTTCCTAAATCAATGGGTATGTATTTATTAGCCTTATTAGCCCTCCACATCAATTTTCAATCTATTTTTAAATATTTTTTTAATAATGTTTGTCAGTTTCTTGATATCACTATCCTTTCTCCAGTCACAAGTTAGTCAATTGCAGGATCCATACTTGCCTGTCTGTAACGTGCCTGGTAATAATTCATCCCACACAGCCTTGCTGGATAAAATGCTGCATCTTGTATCCTGGGAAAATGTAGGGAGCTAGTGTAGGTCAGCATAAAAAACTGAAGCATAATTTTCGACAGGGTATAGGCAGTGAAGTTATGAAGAATAGAAATTGAGAGACCAGGAAGGAAGATGTAGGGGAGGTCAATTTTAGTTCTGCTTAAGTACCAAGAATGATTTGAGTGGGCATATGATGGTGAAAGTAATTAGTAATTATTCTTGACATTAGAACATGGGGTTTAAACCCTGCTCTGAATCAAGCAATGGCAGGATTTTGTTTTAAAAAAAAAGTTCAACTTCAACTTTTGTTAAAAAAACCCAATGAAGATGACCTGTAATTGTATGTGGCATAACCAATTTGATAACCAAATAAAGATGAGGTTTCAGCTTCCTTAATGAGCTAGTGGGTAAAGGCACCATCGGGCGAAGCAATAAGCTGTACAAACAGAGATTTTACAGCCTTGCTCAACCCAAAATCAGAAAATCCTGCCCGAGGTCAATGGACCTTCCCATTTTCCGCCCCTCGCCCGCTCCGATTCCCGTAGTGGGCAGGGTGATCTCAGATGGGCATCCATCGGTTTGCCAAAGTGCCCTAAGTTTGGAAAAGAAGAAACTGTCATTGTTCCTGTAGGAAATACAAATAAATTCCAGGCAAGACCAAGCTTATGGTCATTCTGGTATATTATCCTGCTGGCACTCGGGTATAAGTATGAAGAATGTTCATGGAGAGTGGGATGGTGGGTGGGGGTGGGGTGGGGGGGGGGTGTTGCTGTTGTCCATGAAACCATAGCCCAGCAAGAGTTGGTTAGAACATTTGGGAGAAAGTTGGTAGGGCAAATGAAACTCTCTAGAGAGAAGAAACTGGGTAGTTCTGCTACCTTTGGGTTTTGTAAATTCTGTTTTGCTGATAATGGTGTGATGGTTTCTATCAGAGAACCATGCCCATTGTGACACGTAATCTTCATCTTTCGTTTTCCTTTCTTAACCAATTAATGTAATCAAGGTATAACAAATTGCTTTGATTGCAGCAACTTGCTTACGAGAATTTACATAGGCTCCCCACGATATCAAAACTTGAAAACTAATACATGCTAAACCAACATTATATGAAACACCAATTCTAATTTATATATATTGTATTCTAATCTCAAAATACAATAAGTACAACATTTCAGAAATTACAAGTTATGGTGCCTATGTGTAAGGAAACCATTAATAAAAATTTTTCAAACTTTTGTAAACTCAGCTGATAGAACAAAGAAAATTACAGCACAGGAACAGGCCCTTCGGCCCTCCAAGCCTGCATCGACCATGCTGCCCAACTGAACTAAAACCCCCTACCCTTTCGGGGACCATATTGCTCTATTCCCATCCTATTCATGTACTTGTCAAGACGCCCCTTAAAAGTCACTACCGTATCCACTTCCACTATCTTTTCTTTGTTCTCTTTGTTCAATGGATGGAGGCTGGTTTGCGTGATGGATTGGGCTACATTCACAATCCTTTATAGTTTCTTGCAGTCTTGGGCAGAGCAGGAGCCATACCAAGCTGTGATGCAGCCAGAAAGAATGCTTTCAATCGTGCATCTGTAGAAGTTGGCGAGAGTCGCTCGCTGACATGCCAAATTTCCTTAGTCTTCTGAGAAAGTAGAGGCGTTGGTGGGCTTTCTTAACTAGATCTATGGCACTCTCTTTGCACCGTAACCCCATCATAACAGTAATCCCCAGTTTATTTTTGATCCATAATTCCATCCAACAATCATTCCTAAGACAGTCTCAACTTCAATTCAATATCCTCAAGATAAAGCAGCAATCCAGTTGACTCTTCTACCCGAAAAGTTGGTTTTAAATCTTGCCTGTAGACACACTTGAAGCCAAACAGTTCTGTCAGCAGATTTTTTTTAAAGTAACTCTTTTTTACGACGCTTGTCAGTTTCTTGACTTCACTAACCTTTCTCCAGTCACAAGTTAGTCAACTGCAGCAACCTGTCGGTAAATGTGCCGGGCAATGGTTCACCCCAACACAGCCTGGCCAAAGAAAACGGTTGCTATGTCCCTTCGCAAGTGCTGCGATTCTGACTGCGGAACATACACACCTGTGAGCCTTCGGATCCACTTAAAAATGTAGTTGTTGTTCCAACAGACTTTGTAAGAAGTCTCACAACATCAGGTTAAAGTCCAACAGGGTAGCCACTAGCTACCAAATAAACCTGTTGGACTTTAACCTGGTGTTGTGAGACTTCTTACTGTGTTTACCCCCAGTCCAACGCCGGCATCTCCACATCATGACCAACAGACTTTGTCAGGTCTTCTTCCTTTGGTGGCCTGCGTAGTGCGCTAGTTCCTGGAAATAGCGCAAGCGACCTACAGAGAATTTGTAAACCAAACTGCGTGTGGAGTGTTTAAATAAAAACCAAAACTGCTGGAAACCGTCAGCAGCTGTGGTAGTAGCATTTGTGGGACGAGAAACAGAGTTAATATTTCCGATCTGTGACCGAGAATCAGAGTTAGGGGGAAAAAATTGAAAATGTATTTTTTTAAGGCTTTGAAGGAGTGAAACATTGAGTCTGTTTCCCCCTCCACCGATGCGGCCAGACCTGCTGAGCATTAGCAGCGTTTTCTGTTTCAAATTGTCGTCTAAATAATAATACTGTTTTGATGTGACAACAGTCTGAATTCTCTTTTTGAAGATTACAATACAAATATTGTGCAGCTGCCAGGACATGCTAACAAGATGGAAACTAACTGAAGTGAAAATCGAAAATGCTGGACACACTCAGATCAAGTCGCATCTGCGGCGAGAGATAAACTCTTCAGTTATTGCAGAGTCAAACATTCATATCTGGGGGGCCAAGACGTACTGTTCACAACAATTTAGAGCACACTATCGTAACCCATGGGTAAAAATTAATTCTGTAGCTGGCAGGTGGACAACCTGTCTCTGAGCATTTATTTAACATTTCAGCAGAGTGAGTAGAATCATTTGAGCCTCATTTGCCCTAACTTTTAGGCATACTTACAAACCCAGTAGGACAAAATGTCTGCCTTAGTAACGATCTCAAGCATTTCAATGACTATATACAAAGAGCAATTGTTGAAGCCACATTTGGAACAACGTGTGACCCAATTAAAAGAGAAGCGTTTCCAACATTAGAGAAAATGAGTTGTTTCTTTTCTAATGCATATTAGGTCCAAAAATGATTAAAAGCAAAAGAATTGCCACCAACCACATGATCAACCAATATATTTCTATTTTGCAGTTTACTTACTTTCCTATTACTGATTCAGTCTTGAATTTTCCTAAATAAGTCTGCAGCTATGTACTAAGCCACTCAGCATTCTGTGATGGGGCCATTGAGACACTAGTTATTGCCTCTTTTACATGCAGAAATCCCAATTGCCCCATTTTCCCTTTTATACCAACATCACAACAGATAGGCTGCCCCTGAGGGGATAATCTCAGCAATCTCCTTACCATACAGCTAAGCCCTCACACTACTTCAAATTCTGCCATCTGATCAATAATCTGGCCTTCACATTTCCTTCCAGAACCCTCATTGCAAGCAAGGCTCTTTTCATTGCTACCTTATTGTTGTTGATGGAATTGACATCCTATCTTTGATTGATACTTGGCTCCCAGGTGGCAGCACCTTGTCCTCTATTGAAGTCTTTCCACATTGCTATATCTTTCTTCCACCCTCCCTGCCCAATGCACTCTCAGGCATCACTCTCCATTGTCAAGGATCATATTGATGAAGCAAATATGGTTCCAGCTTCTTTTCTCCCCTACCAATCCTTTCCTGTCTCCTCCACTTTGACCTCTGATGAGTGGAGGAGCTTATGTATTTCTTTGTTATGAAGAATGTGATCATCTGTGTCTACCTCCCCTTTCCCAACAAAATCTCACCCTAAGCTCCTCCCCATCCTGATTACCATTAACTACTGTCTGTTCTTACCAGCTCTCTGAGTTCATCTTGTCGAAGCGACCAAACTACTGTTCCCCTGACTCAGTGTGTGTTATTGAAATCATGCATCGGTCAAACTGGTCAGAAGTGGCAGATTCCCATCCCTGAAGTGCCAAAGCCAGATTTGTTTCATTTCAATGCATTACTTGATTTGGGGAGATTTGTGCTCCTTAATATCTGGTTGGCTACTCCAGGACTAAGAAACTAAGAATGAACAATGCAGTATTTATTTAGGGCCTATTATAGGCCCCTGGGACTTCCCAAGTGCTTTATTGCAACACAAATGCTTTTGAAGCTCTGTCGCTGTAACACAGAAAATGCAATAGCCAATTTGTGCGCAACAAGGTCCTTCAAGCAGCAATGAAATAAATGATCAGACTTTCTATTTTAGGTGCTGGTTTTGAAATAAATGTCGGACGAAACAGTGGCTAAAATTTCTCTGCTCTTCTTCACATAGTGCTATGAAATCTTTTACGTTGACCTGAGAGGGTGGGAAAATGGACATTCAGTTTAGCATCTCATCCCAAAAACCATAGGCATCACAAACAAAAACATGCACCAAACACTCAACAGGGTCTGGTGACATTTGTGAAGAGGTTAGCCAAGTTCCCATTTGAACTACAGACCCTTCAATAGAGCTGTGTTGGTGGAACTAAAGGATACGTTATTCAATGTGAGAACAAGTTCAGCCAGACAGAGGGAGGTGAGGGGGGTGGGGATGAGTTGAAACACTGTTCAAGGAAAAACCAAGTTTGGTGACTGTCAGAAACCGTTAACCGTCCTATGTGGGATGGAGATGTCAATGGATTGTATGTCCATAATGAAAAGGGAGCAGATTCAAATAATTTAAGTGGCAGAGGGTATCTGAAACATCATGGATAAAGATGAGGAAGGAATCGACAAGGGAGTAAAATAACATCAAGAAAATTAAGTCAGTTGGACAAGCAGGCTGAAATAATGGTGCAATTTATATTGATGGATTTTGGGATCTCAGCGGGTTTTGTGAGGTTAGGGAACTATGAGGTTGCAGGCTGTGGGTGGAAAATGTCTGGAGGAGATAAAGTCACTAACAGCCTGGATGGGTGTAACTCCAAGAACACTCAGGAAGTTTGATACTATCATGGAAAACTCAGCCTACTTGATTGGCAGCACAGAATTGCAGCAGTTCAAGAATGCAACTCACCACTACCTGCTCAAGGGCAATCAGGGTTGGGTAATAAATGCTGGCCTAGCCAGCGAAATCCACATCCCATTAATTAATAAAAAATGTCTGGGAAATAATAGCTTGGTTTTCAATTGGTGCTTGTGGCTGAAGAGACAGGAGAGTTCATGTTGAAACTTGACAAGAAGGCTGAATTGAATCAGGCCATCCTTCAATGATGATTGTCTACAGTTTCTGTAGTGTAGAATCTTTTGGTATTTCTTCTTATTGCATTGCATAAAATGTACCAGATCAATAGAGAGAATATCTTCAAGTTCCGTGTGAATTAAGTCAACTTGTAGATCCAAGGATCTTTTGTTTTTGCTGGTTAGACAATCTGCAAAGTGCATCTGATGTGATCATCAAGTTATCTGGTTTGTACCTAATCTCAACAATTGTAATTTTGAATCTTGACCAAAAGACTTTGCAATCTTGGAGGTGCACTGGGCAATGGTTTTCACCAAATCATTTCCAATGGCTTGAGGTCTGTACCACAAAACTTTTGCCAATTAGATATTGATGAAGGGGGGCTAATTAGGCTAATAAACACACAACCATAGATTGCAGGCCCTGGTGAGAGAGGTAAGAGATAATAGATCCGCTGAAAGCAGTAATGCTATCAGCAGTGGTCGGGAACAAGATGGCTACCAATGTTAGCCTTATGAGTAGCATCATATAACTCCAAGAGATAACGCAGGTGGCGAACAGATATAAAGAATTTCTTAGAGTCAGATGAGAATCACATTGGTTCAATTCGGTGGGAATCATTCTCCCATTTCACTGTCCAGTGTCCCATATTGCTGAGCAACGGAGGGAGGTAACGTCTGTAATTGATGACAAATGAAATTCCATGAGGTCAGGATGTGTATTGTTATTGGCTGGAATTAATGGCAGGATGATTATTGACTGATTTGTATTAATGTTCACTGGATAATGCCCACCGGAAAGGTAGGCAATGTGATTTGGTAAATGTATAATTGCCTTCATGGGGGCATTATTCTTCAGACTGATATCCGGCTGCCCACATTTTTTACCTTGAGTGCAGGGCTTCCTCATATCATTCTCCCATTTTATTGCTTGGTTAAATAAAGTCACGTCTTAAAAATCAGTACATTGCATTTTGAGTCTTTGTATTTAGCTTAGGTCTGAGCAAATACATAGCCTCAAGAAGAAACCCCCATCTACAGATATGTATGAAAATACTTGATTGTATACACTAAAGCTAATGTTTCCTGCTTGATGTTGAAATAGTTGGATTGTATTACAGACAGAGATTTGACTTTCACTTGCTCACTATTGATCCATCCCACGCACTGGTTACCTGCCTTTCCCAACTGAGCTAAACGGTGCTGGTCCTCCCAATGTGTTGTCTCACCCTGCAATCTCACCCTGAAGGGTCTGTCTAATTTATCAGCTCTTTACTTGAGCACTAGCTTGCCATTGTGTCTCTGAAGCTTATCTTTGCAGTCGCAATGCTACGTTTTAACACTCTCCTACCCTGCAACTTTGGTGTGGTCTGACCAAAACGTCAAGGATCTTCTCATGCCACAAGGCATGACCTAAGACTGTTCATCATGTTATACCTGTACTTAATCCTGCTGAAACCTGTCAACTAATCATCATGTTATGTTATTATTAATAATATAATACCTTGGGGTTATTTACTGTACAAGACATAAAGCACCAATCACTCACAAACCTGTTGTGTGTTCATTTACTAAGACTAGGCACCTGAAAACAGTTATGCATAGGTATAAAGCTTGAAGGCATTAGGGCTGTGTGCTCTTCTCTGCTCAAAGCAAAACGGAGATTCTGAGGATGGGTAATCCCAGTCAGATTCCGCTCTGCTCCTTTTCACTCAGCTCAGTCTGGAACTGGACATTCCTCGCCTAATGCTGTGATCCTGATATCCCTTATTACTACAGTGCTGTGTGATAGAGAGGTGAGTTTCATGAAGCTGTAATGTTAGTTATTGGTAGAATATGATTACACAGCGTTCGTTATCATGGCTTCATCTGAAACAGGAACAATGCAATTTGATCCCTGTGTAATGAATTGGAGCTGTAAGCAGGTGTTGAGAAGAGATGTGACTGAGTCAGTAGAAAAATTATCAAAAAGGGAAGGAGAGATTAATGAAGGTGAAATTAGCAGAGATGAATAAAATTTGTTCAATTTAGACAATGTTCAAAGAGAAATTCTAATGAATTAGACATAAACAGAAGAATGCAGACATTGGAAATTTGAAATGTAAAAAAAAAATGTTGAAACCACTAATCTCTTGTAATGAGTTTAATATTTTGACCACTCACTGGATAAAGAATTTTCTCCTGCATTCACTACTGGATTTATTTGTGAATTTCTTATATTCATTGTTATAATTAAGGTCAGAAATTCCAAAATGTTTTATGGAGCTTGCATGTATCAAATGCTTTGCACCTTGAATTTGGATAGATAAGCATGATATGTTTCACCTCGGGTATAATTCAAATGACCCACTAGGGAGTTTTTATCAAACAAAGTTTATTTAAGAATAAACTTAATATGAATAGAAAGAAATTTAGCAATTAACTTTTATCAATTACAAACAAAACAAAATAACCATGATAATGTATAATCCTTAACAAATATATCTAAAATGTTCCAATCAAACAAAACCCATACATAATACCCTTCCACGGGTTAAAACAGCAAAGACTAATGCTCATGTGGTACCGGAGCTGAGTCCTTTGGTTGGAGAATTGAAACCCTGACCTCAGCCTTGTGACTTCTAGCAGCCCTCTGGATACATCCAGAACAGTTTGAAGTCAGAACAGCTTCACAGAACACCAGGGAGAGACTCTGGTGAAGCCAACAATTGCAGATTCTCTACTCCAGGAAGGCAAGAAGCCTTGCTATCAGCTAACCAGCAGAATTTCCGAAACCAGGGAGAGAGCGAGAGAGAGAGAGACACTGCTTTCCATCTGAAGTCCACTCCCTTCTAAAACTCAAACTACTACCAGCCAAAAACAGAAAATGAAATCTTAAAATCACTAGGATCACTAAAAGCTGCCCAAACACATGACCTTCCTCCTAACAATGCAGGGTCATAAAACATCCCAGAGTAAAAACAAACAAACCCCATTTAAGTAGCAATAAAATGACTTCCCACGAAGCTCATCTTCAAATTCCGTGGTCTGTCCTCGGCTCCTCCCTATGCGACTGGATTCTGAACTTCCTAACTCACAGACCACAATCAGTAAGGATAGGCAACAACACCCCCTCTACGATCATCCTCAACAGCGGTGCCTCACAAGGCTGTGTTCTCAGCCCCCTATTATACTCCTTATACACCCATGACTGTGTGGCCAAATTCCCCTCCAATTCAATTTTCAAGTTTGCTGACGACACCACCGTAGTAGGACAGATCTCAAACAATGACAAGACAGAGTACAGGAATGAGATAGAGAATCTGGTGAACTGGTGCGGAGCCAATAATCTCTCCCTCAATGTCAACAAAACGAAGGAGATTTTCAACGACTTCAGGAAGTGGAGAGGAGAACATGCCCCTGTCTACATCAACGGGGACAAAGTAAAAAGGGTCGAGAGCTTCAAGTTTCTAGGTGTCCAGATCACCAACAACCTGTCCTGGTCCCCCCATGCTGGCACTATAATTAAGAAAGCCTACCAACGTCTCTACTTTCTCAGAAGACGACGGAAATTTGACATGTCAGCTACGACTCTCACTAACCTTTACAGATGCACCATAGAAAGCATTCTTTCTGGTTGTATCACAGCTTGGTATGGCTCCTACTCTGCCCAAGACCACAAGAAACTACAAAAGTCATGAATGTAGCCCAATCCATCACGCAAACCAGCCTTCCATCCATTGACTCTATCTACACTTCCCGCTGCATTGGCAAAGCAGCCAGCATAATTAAGGACCCCATATACCCTTGACATTCTCTCTTCCACCTTCTTCTGTCAGGAAAAAGATACAAACGTCTGTGATAACATACCAACCGACTCAAGAACAGCTTTTTCCCTGCTGCCGTCACACTTCGAATGGACCTACCTTGCATTAAGTTGATCTTTCTCTACACCATAGCTATGACTGTAACACCAAGTTCTGCACTCTTTTGTTTCTTTCTCTATGAACGGTATGCTTTGTCTATATAGTGCGCAAGGAATAATACTTTTCACTGTATGCTATTACATGTCACAATAATAAATCAAATCAAATTCTACAGGAAACACTGAGAGCTGCAGAGAACATGATTTTAAAAAAGATATCTCTTAAAGATAAACTAACGTCACATCATATACAAGTTATAGGTTATCAAAGAGGAAAAGTGTCCCTCTGATCAAGAAAATCATTACCCCTTTTTAATCCATTTTTTGTCTCAACCCCTCCCCCATAGGGCCATTTGTCACTTTTTCTTGAGTTTTGCTTTCACAGAACGCTGACCCTTATTCTGCTAATAACACATTCTGCTATCTTACCTTTATGCCACTATCATCACCTTGAGTCTTTCACATTCCCATTAACACACCCTTTGTCTTGTGCCCATGATATAGTTGTCAAATCTCTCCTGAGCTCCCACCTATCCCCGACATTCTATTTCGCTTCACCTGTTCCACCCCCTCTTATACAGTATAAAATCCATCACACTGCTCCCTCTCTTTAACTCTGAAGAAGAGTCATACAGACTGAAAATGTTTCTCCGTTTGCAGATGCTGACCAGACCTACTGAGTGCTTCTGTCACCGCCCCCCCCTCACCCCTCCCCACCCACCCCAGGTGCTGCAGTTTCCTCCCACACTCTGAGTCATTGAGGTTTACAGCATGGAAGCAGGCCCGTCGGCCCAACTTGTCCATGCACCCTTTTTTTAACTACTAAGCTAGTCCCAATTGCCCGTGCTTGGCCCATATCCCTCGCTAGCCAACTTACTCTTGTAACTGTCTAAACGCTTTTTAAAAGACAAAATTGTACCCGCCTCTACCCACCTCTGGCAACTTGTTCCAGACACTCACCACCCTCTGTATGAAACAATTGCCCCTCTGGACCCTTTTGTGTCTCTCCCCTTTCACCTTAAACCTATGCCCTCTAGTTTTAGACTCCCCTACCTTTGGGAAAAGATATTGACTATCTAGCTGATCTATGCCCCTCATCAAGCCAATTTTGTATCCTCAAGCCAGAGATAGGTATGTTAGGAGCAAAAGGATAATGAGGGATAAAATTGGTCCTCTTGAAGACCAGAGCGGTAGACTGTGTATGAAACCAAAAGAGATGGGGGAGATACTAAATGGTTTTTTTGCATCTGTATTTACTGAGGAAACGGGCATGGAGTCTACGGAAATAGGGCAAACAGGTAGGGAGGTCATGGAACCTTTACAGATTAAAGGGGAGGAGGTGCTCGCTATCTTGAGGCAAATCAGAGTGGATAAATCCCCAGGACCGGACAGGGTATTCCCATGGACCTTGAGGGAAGCTAGTGTTGAACTTGCAGGGGCCCTGGCAGACATATTTAAAATGTCAGTATTCACGGGGGAGGTGCCGGATGATTGGAGGGTGGCTCATGTTGTTCCGTTGTTTAAAAAAGGTTCCAAAAGAAATCCGGGAAATTATAGGCCAGTAAGTTTGACGTCGGTGGTGGGCAAGTTATTGGAAGGTGTGATAAGGGATAGGATCTACAAATATTTGGATAGACAGGGACTTATTAGGGAGAGTCAACATGGCTTTGTGCGTGGTAGGTCATGTTTGACCAATCTATTAGAGTTTTTCGAGGAGGTTACCAGGAAAGTGGATGAAGGGAAGGCGGTGGATGTTGTCTACCTGGATTTCAGCAAGGCCTTTGACAAGGTCCCTCATGGGAGGTTAGTTAGGAAGGTTCAGTCGCTAGGTATACATGGGGAGGTAGTAAATTGGATTAGACACTGGCTCAATGGAAGAAGCCAGAGAGTGGTTGTGGAGGATTGCTTCTCTGAGTGGAGGCCTGTGACTAGTGGTGTGCTGCAGGGATCGGTGTTGGGTCCATTGTTGTTTGTCATCTATATCAATGATCTGGATGATAATGTGGTAAATTGGATCAGCAGGTTTGCTGATGATACAAAGATTGGAGGTGTAGTGGACAGTGAGGAAGGTTTTCAAAGCTTGCAGAGGGATTTGGACCAACTAGAAAAATGGGCTCAAAAATGGCAAATGGAATTTAACGCAGACAAGTGTGAGATATTGCACTTTGGAAGGACAAACCAAAGTAGAACGTACAAGGTAAATGGTAGGACTCTGAAGAGTGCAGTTGAACAGAGGGATCTGGAAATACAGGTACAGAATTCCCTAAAAGTGACGTCACAGGTGGATAGGGTCGTAAAGAGTGCCTTTGGTACATTGGCCTTTATAAATCGGAGTATCGAGTATAAACGTTGGAGTGTTATGGTAAGGTTATATAAGGCATTGGTGAGGCCGAATTTGGAGTATTGTGTACAGTTTTGGTCACCTAGTTACAGGAAGGATGTAAATAAGGTTGAAAGAGTGCAGAGAAGGTTCACAAGGATGTTGCCGGGACTTGAGAAGCTGAGTTACAGAGAGAGATTGAATAGGTTGGGACTTTATTCCCTGGAGCGTAGAAGATTGAGGGGAGATTTGATAGAGGTGTATAAGATTTTGATGGGTATAGATAGAGTGAATGCAAGCAGGCTTTTTCCGCTGAGGCTTGGGGAGAAAAAAACCAGAGGGCATGGGTTAAGGGTGAAAGGAGAAAAATTTAAAGGGAATATTAGGGGGGGCTTCTTCACGCAGAGAGTGGTGGGAGTGTGGAATGAGCTGCCGGATAAAGTGGTAAATGCGGGGTCACTTTTAACATTTAAGAAAAACTTGGACGGGTTCATGGATGAGAGGGGTGTGGAGGGATATGGTCCAAGTGCAGATCAGTGGGACTAGGCATAAAATGGTTCGGCACAGACAAGAAGGGCCAAAAGGCCTGTTTCTGAACTGTAATTTTCTATGGTTCTATGGTTCTATGGTGCTGGGTTAAGGTGATTGGCCATTGCCCCTTAGTGTCGGGGGGGCTAGTGGGTTAATCTGTGTGATTAAGGGAATAGGGCCTGGGTGGGATTGTTGTCAGTGCAGGTTTGATGCGCCAAATGGCATCCTTCTACACTGTGAGGATTCTATGATTCTGAACATTTTCCTATTTTTAGTTTCCTCTAATCATTGTTGTTCTTCCAGAACAACTGGCACATTTCCTGGGTAGGCTTTTCATCAGAGGGGAAAGGTTTGATTGAATTTGATTTATTATTGTCACATGTATTGGTATACAGTGAAAAGTATTGTTTCTTGCGAGCTATGCAAAGCTTACTGTTCATAGAGTACATAGGAGAGAAGGAAAGGAGAGGGTGCAGAATGTAATATTACAGTCGTAGCTAGGGTGTTGAGAAAGATCAACTTAATATAAGGTAGGTCCATTGAAAAGTCTGATGGCAGCACGGAAGAAGCTGTTCTTGAGTCGGTTGGTGCATGATCTAAGAATTTTGTAACTTTTTCCCCACGGAAGAAGGTGGAAGAAAGTATGTCCGTGATGCGTGGGGTCCTTGATTATGTTGGCTGCTTTTCCATGGCAGTGGGGAAGTGTAGACAGAATCAATGGATGGGAAACTGGTTTGTGTGCTGGACTGGGCTACGTTCACCACCCTTTGTAGTTTCTTGCGGTCTTGGACAGAGCAGGGGCCATACCAAGCTGTGATACAACCCGAAAGGATGCTTTCTATGGTGCATCTGTAAAAGTTGGTGAGAGTCATCACGGACATGCCAAATTGCTATGTCTGAGTGTCACCTTCTGTCTCGTGGCAATTCACCTCCCCATGACTATGGTGATGGTATGAGACATGAATTGGCCATGATGGACTGGGAAACATTATTGAAAGGAAAGACCATGGACAGACAATGGCTGGCATTTAAAGAACAAACAGGTGAATCCAGAAGTTGTTTATTCCTGTTTGGTGCAAGAGTGGTAAGGGAATTTCTGGCCAAACCAGGGCTTACAAGGGAAATTAGAGATAGTATCAGATTCAAGAAAGAAGCATACAACTTGGTAAGAAAAGGCAATAGGTCTCAGGATTGGGAGTAGGTTAAAATTCAGCAAAGGGGGAAGCAAGGGATTGATTAAGAAGGAAAAAATAGAGTATGAAAGTAAGTTGTCAGATAACATAAAAACTGACTGTAAAGGTTCCTATAGATATGTCAAGAGAAAAGGATTGACAAAAACGAATGTAGGCCCCTTGCAGCCAGAAACGGGAGAATTCATAATGGGGAATAAAGAAATAGCCGAGGAATTAAATTCGTACTGTCATATAAGAAGAGATTACGTCGGTTAGGATTATTTATATTCACTGGAGTTTAGAAGAGTGAGAGGGAAATTTCATAGAGACTTATAAAATTCTAACAAGGTTAGACAGGGTAGATTCAGAAAGAATGTTCCCAATGCTGGGGAAGTCTAGAACTAGGGATCATAGAATCCTACAGTGCAGGAGGAGGCCATTCAGCCCATCGAGTCTGCACCGACCACAATCCACCCAGGCCCTATTCCTGTCACCCCACATATTTACCCTAGCTAATTCCCCTGACACCAGGGTCAATTTAGCATAGCCAATCCACCTAACCTGCACATCTTTGGACTGTGGGAGGAAACCGGAGCACCCGAAAGAAACCCACGCAAACGCAGGGAGAATGTGCAAACTCCACACAGACAGCGACCCGAGGCCAGAATTGAACCTGGGTACTGTGAGGCAGCAGTGCTAATCACTGTGCCACCATGCTGCCCCATAGTTTAGTAAGAAGTCTCACAACACCAGGTTAAAGACCAACAGGTTTATTTGGTAGCAAATACCATAAGCTTTCGGAGCACTGCTCCTTCGTCAGATGGAGTGGATATCTGCTCTCAAACTGTGCACAGACACAGAAATCAAGTTACAGAATACTGATTAGAATGCGAATCTCTAAAGCCAGCCAGGTCTTAAAGGTACAGACAATGTGGGTGGGAGGGAGCATTCAACACAGGTTAAAGAGATGTGTATTGTCTCTTCCTGTGGGGGAGCACTTCAGCAGTCACGGGCATTCAGCCTTGGATCTTCAGGTAAGTGTTCTCCAAGGCGGCCTTCACGACACACGACAGCGCAGAGTCGCTGAGCAGAAACTGATAGCCAAGTTCCGCACACATGAGGACGGCCTCAACCGGGATGTTGGATTTATGTCACATTATCAGTAACCCCCACAGCTTGCCTCCTGGACTTGTAGAATCTCACTAGCTGTTCTGTCTGGAGACAATACACATCTCTTTAACCTGTGTTGAATGCTCCCTCCACCCACATTGTCTGTACCTTTAAGACCTGGCTGGCTTTAGAGATTCGCATTCTAATTAGTATTCTGTAACTTGATTTCTGTGTCTGTGCACTGTTTGAGAGCAGATATCCACTCCATCTGACGAAGGAGCAGTGCTCCGAAAGCTTATGGTATTTGCTACCAAATAAACCTGTTGGACTTTAACCTGGTGTTGTGAGACTTCTTACTGTGCTTACCCCAGTCCAACGCCGGCATCTCCACATCATGGCCCCATAGTTTAAGCAGAGTAAGAATTCTCACAACACCAGATTAAAATCCAACAGGTTTATTCGGTATCACAAGCTTTCAGAGCGTTGCTCCTTCATCAGGTGAGTGGAGCTCTGAAAGCTTGTTATACCAAATAAACCTGTTGGACTTTAACCTGGTGTTGTGAGACTTCTTACTGTGCCGACCCCAGTCCAACGCCGGCATCTCCACATCATAGAACATAGAAAGCCACAGCACAAACAGGCCCTTCGGCCCACAAGTTGCGCTGATCATATCCCTACCTCTAGGCCTATCTATAGCCCTCAATCCCATTAAATCCCATGTACTCATCCAGAAGTCTCTTAAAAGACCCCAACGAGTTTGCCTCCACCACCACCGACGTCAGCCGATTCCACTCACCCACCACCCTCTGAGTGAAAAACCTACCCCTGACATCTCCTCTGTACCTACCCCCCAGCACCTTAAACCTGTGTCCTCTCGTAGCAACCATTTCAGCCCTTGGAAATAGCCTCTGAGAGTCTACCCTATCCAGACTTCTCAACATCTTGTAAACCTCTATCAGGTCACCTCTCATCCTTCGTCTCTCCAGGGAGAAGAGACCAAGCTCCCTCAACCTATCCTCATAAGGCATGCCCCCCAATCCAGGCAACATCCTTGTAAATCTCCTCTGCACCCTTTCAATGGCTTCAACATCTTTCCTGTAATGAGGTGACCAGAACTGCGCGCAGTACTCCAAGTGGGGTCTAACCAGGGTCCTATAAAGCTGCAGCATTATCTCCCGACTCCTAAACTCAATCCCTCGATTAATGAAGGCTAGTACGCCATACGCCTTCTTGACCGCATCCTCCACCTGCGAGGCCGATTTAAGAGTCCTATGGACCCGGACCCCAAGGTCCTTCTGATCCTCTACACTGCTAAGAATGGTACCCTTCATATTATACTGCTGCTTCATCCCATTGGATCTGCCAAAATGGATCACTACACACTTATCCGGGTTGAAGTCCATCTGCCACTTCTCCGCCCAGTCTTGCATTCTATCTATGTCTCGCTGCAACTTCTGACATCCCTCCAAACTATCCACAACACCACCTACCTTGGTGTCGTCAGCAAACTTACCAACCCATCCCTCCACTTCCTCATCCAGGTCATTTATGAAAATGACAAACAGCAAGGGTCCCAGAACAGATCCCTGGGGCACTCCACTGGTCACTGACCTCCATGCAGAGAAAGACCCCTCCACAGCCACTCTCTGCCTTCTGCAGGCAAGCCAGTTCTGGATCCACAAGGCAACAGCCCCTTGGATCCCATGACATCTCACTTTCTCAAGAAGTCTTGCATGGGGGACCTTATCGAACGCCTTGCTGAAGTCCATATAGACCACATCCACCGCTCTTCCTTCGTCAATGTGTTTGGTCACATTTTCAAAGAACTCAACCAGGCTCGTAAGGCACGACCTGCCCTTGACAAAGCCGTGCTGACTACTTTTGATCATACTAAACTTCTCTAGATGATCATAAATCCTGTCTCTCAGGATCCTCTCCATCAACTTACCAACCACTGAGGTTAGACTCACCGGTCGGTAATTTCCCGGGCTGTCCCTGTTCCCTTTCTTGAATACAGGGACCACATCCGCAATCCTCCAATCCTCCGGAACCTCTCCCATCTCCATCGACGATGCAAAGATCATCGCCAAAGGCTCCGCAATCTCCTCCCTCGCCTCCCACAGTAACCTGGGGTACATCCCATCCGGTCCCGGCGACTTACCAACCTTGATGCCATTCAATAGTTCCAACACATCCTCTTTCTTTATGTCCACATGCTCGATCCTTTCTGTCCACCGCAAACCAGCAGTACAACCACCCAGATCCCTTTCCACCGTGAATACCGAGGTAAAGTATTCATTAAGCACCTCCGCCATTTCTAACGGTTCCGCACAAACTTTTCCCCCTTCACCTTTTAAGGGTCCTATGCCTTCACATCTCATCCTTTTACTCTTGACATATTTGTAGAAAGCCTTGGGATTCTCCTTAATCTTACCCGCCAAGGTCTTCTCATGACCCCTTCTCGCTCTCCTAATTTCCTTCTTAAGCTCCTTCCTACATCCCGTATACTCCTCTAAATCCTTAACACCTCCTAGCTCTCTGAACCTTCTGTACGCCTCTCTTTTCTTATAGTTTGAGGTTAAGGGTTAAACCTTTTAGAACTGAGGTGAGGAGAAATTTCTTCACCCAGAGGGTGGTGAGTGCGTGGAATTCATTTCCACAGAATGTAGTTGAGGCCAAAACGTTGTCTGATTTCAAGAAGAAATTAGATATAACTCTCAGGGCTCAAGGGATATGCGGGGGGGGGGGGGTGATCAGAATATTGAATTTGATGATCAGTCAAGATCTATATGAATGGCACAGCAGGCTTGAAGGGCCGAATGGCCTACTCCTGTTTCTATGTGATAGACACAACAGCTGCCAGCCTTGGAGAGGGGCGGGGCCTGGCTGTGGCGCCGGAAGTGACGATCCTCTCCCTCCCAGAGTGCCGTTGGCGGTTTGAAGTTGGTTCAAAATGGCGGAGGAAAGGCGCACGGAGGCGGAGAAACTGCAAGATGAAGGTGCCGCTTCATAATCTTTTAACTACACAGCGCGGCAGGATGTGCACAAACCCCGATATTGTCACTACTAGCGAAGGGACGAAACAATTAAAAAAAAACAAAGCCAGAAATTCAGCTCCCCTCCCCCTCCCGGCTCCCCGGAGGAGGCTGTGCAGCCAGTGTGGGGTCAGTAGCAGGCGGGAGGGCCTCGAATATCATTCCTCCCCCCACACACTGTACACGGGCTTCCAGCTCTGAGTTATAGTGCATTTTATTAGAATAGGTCAGTCCAATTTCAGTGCATTGCCTTTAAGTATTTTGGAACTCAAATTTTATTTTTAAACGAACGATTTATTAGGTTTTTTTGTAGTGCTGAATGCTATCTTAAACGTGGAACGTTTGATTAAAAGCCAACACTCGAGACAATTCAGTCTAGCACTCGGAATAATTTCTATTGCAAGTGTGACTACAGATGTAGCTCATGTTTTTTCTTAGAAACAAAGCATTTTCTTACATTGCTGTGAAATGTAGGAACTGACTCCTACAATATTTCGTCGTATAATGTGAAATGCAAGCAGCCCATTGGCTAATCTGATTATGACCCAGTATGCATTTATTTGTAGCTCAAGTTATTAAAATGTAGAGAAATCTAATGTGGAGGATGGGTTAGGACACAAAAGTTTTGTTGCCATTCATGTTTTTGTGATAATTGATCTCATTTTCAAGCAAACATCTTGCATTGGAATAGAGATTTTTATTGATTGTGACTTTTTGATTAGTATCTGAAATTCAAACCAAGTAACTGAAAGGAAGCATTAAAGGCCCAATCAAGAATAATGCATGACCCATTATAACTAAGGCACACTTTGTGATACCTGTAACAATTTGTAATCTTAACTGTTGTACTTGACATTTTTTTTGGAATGTTTAGTTATTTCAAAATGTGCGTAATAGCTGGTGACTTATCATAAAATGCCATATGAAAACAATGTTGGATACATTCAGTGATTCAGAGTTTTGGCAACACAAAAAATCCAGTAGGACCAATACAGTACTATTTTTGTTTGATCAGTAATCCAGTAAATTAGAGCATCTTTGTCACTGGTTTGTACTACAACTGGATATAGCAGTATACCTGGCAGATGTAAATCACGTAAGCAGGCAGCTTTGGAATTTAGAGCATCAAACTTAAATTCCCAAACGTTAGCTGTAGGACTATCCTCTAAATAGTTATTTTTATCAAATATATGGGTTATGCTTTGTTTAACATTAATTTTCAATTAGTTTGTTGGTTAATGATGATTATATAGTCCCATAATTGATATAGTCTCGGCTATTGAATTCATTTCTGACCGAACTGTGAGGCGAATGAAAGAAATATGTGTTGGCTCTTTGGCTGATTCCTTGTCAGGAATGCAGAGGCGATTTAATAATAGGTATGTGCTTTTGGAATAAAAGCTGATGGCTAGTGCACATGTTAGAAAATATTTGAACTCGAAAAGTGTTTCTGCAAATTACCTGTTCAAAATGAGGAGGAATTTGTTTTTGAAAACTAGCAAGTCTGAGTTTAACTAAAGTAATTATTTCTTTTGGAACAAAATTTTATTCTGTAGTAAATGATCTACACATGTAAAACGATTTAGTTTTTAAAAAAAGTTTTTGACTCATTATTTGTCATTCTGAATTTTGTCTTCAGAATTAACATTAGTTGAATCAGATTTCAAACTGATTATCAGAGATTTGAAGAATTTGCCTCTTTAATTTATTGAACACTGGATCTACGTGTATTCTGTTGGATGTTACTACTGATTTAGTAAGAAATGAAAATAAAAGATAAAAGTCCAGTGAGTAAAAACTCAAATTACTGGAACTGTAGCTCTTAGAGTAATTGATTATAACTTGACTACGTGAATCACTGTCTGAAACGATACCCACCTTGGCACTCCGTTTGGTCATCAGTTATTTTAGGATGTTGTCATTCTGGTGCTGTGTTCCCCCCCCCCCCCCCCCCCCCCCCCCCCCCCCCCCCCCCCCAACATGTAACACCTGAAAGTCTACAATTTGTACAATCATTGGTGAATGTTTCCTCAGTGTGGACCTTTAGTCTACCAAAATCTGTACTGTTTTGGTCTGTGAATTTTCTTTGGGGGTCCAAGAAACAGGAGCACTGGATTAATCCTACCCTAAAACTGAAATGTAGAGTCCATCCATCCATGAAATGGTTTCTCAGTGCCTGCATCTACTGTATCTGACAAACAGTGGAAGAGACTACTGGTTCAGTCAGTGCACACCCACAGAAGCTCCCTAATACTTAATGAGGTTGCTGCATCCACCAAAGTGCTCGATAAAGTATCTCATCTTGGTAAGTTGTTTCGACTCCACCAGGACCAGAAGAGAAGGAAGAGAAAACTGTGAAAACTAAGACTGTTTCTTCCAGTAATGAAGGAGAAAGTTCAACTCGAAGTGCAGAGAAAAGAGCAGCTGATGAGAAAAATCAAGATGACTCTGCTTCCGGGGATGCAAACAACAAACCCACCCCTGCAAAAGTTACCAAAATTGGATTTTCAATAGGAAGTATGACCGTAAAGAAACCAGCTCCAATATCCATCAAACTAGGAGCAAGTGTAAGTAATTTTTTATGCTTTCTATGTGTCAAAAGATACTTGTAGTTTATTATAATGGATATTTCTAATTGTAATATCATTGTTTACATGGTACTGATGGGGCCACACTTCTGAAGCACTGGGCATATTCAGCAACAGAAAGGGGGGAAGGAGTTCAAAACCAAACAAAGCCTAAGTTGAAATCAGCATAGTTCAAGAAGAGCAGTTGGGTGCTGGTAATGAAATTATATGAACACTAAAACCACACTAAATGGTTGTGTTCAGAACCAAATGAAATGGGTATTTAATTCTAATCCACAATTTTAACCTTCTCCTGCTAATGGCCTCTTCTTTGGGAGAAATGTAATCAGTGTGAGATTAAAAATGTTAATAAAATCGTAGAATTTTCAACAGATCAGAGAGAGACCATTCGGCCCATTGAGTTTGCACTAATTCTCCAACAGAGCATCTTACCCAGGTCTATTACCCACCCTATCCCCGTAACCCCACGCATTTATCTCGCTAGTCTCCCTAACCTCCACATCTTGGGACACTAAGGGTCAATTTAGCATGGCCAATCCACCTAACCTGCACATCTTTGGACTGTGGGAGGAAACCGGAGCACCCAGAGGAAACACGTGTGTGCACCCGCACACACACACGCACACTCCCAGGTGTTGTAAGACAGAAGTGCTAACCACTGTGCCACCCTGCCACTCCAGGTGTGAGAGTTGTGCTGCGAATCACCACATGCAGTTTATCCTTACAATGTTTGCAAACAATTGCTTCTAGGAAGTGAGGATTCTCCTAGTGCAACTCTTCGTTACAATTGAAATGCATCACTTCATTTTAGTAAATGTAAAATTTAGTATTTAGAAATTGCAAGCAGAGTGAACATTTGAATTGGGAAAATATATTTTTGTAGTAATAGCTTTAATCACTTGAACATGGTTTTAATGCTGATATGTTGTCTGTGAATTCCTATTACCAGTCTAAATTTTAGATATGTGCGCAAAACGTATATTGTAGAATATTCTTTTGTAGGCACCTGGGTACAATTGTGCTCCTTGAGCTGTTTTTTGGAAGTATATAGAAAAGTGGGACTAATTGAATATTATCAAGGTGATCATTTTATAGATTGTTGATAGGTAAGGATGTTAAGGGATATTGAACAAAGGTGGGAAAATGTATTTAAGGAACAGCTTAGCCATTGCTAATAGAATTGCGAAATAAGTTTGAGAGGCTGAATGACTTGTTCTGTTTCTGTGTTCTGACCTTTATAACATTAATGCATAAATGTACCCATTAATGAAGAATGAAGAGTCCCTATTATTAATATTCATGTTGGCTGTTGAGGGTGGGGAAAGGGGTGCTCAGCTGCATCTTTTTTAAAGAAATGCATTTTCCAGTGGCCCAGGAAGTCTATCTAGTGTTTCGCTGAGCTTTATAAACCAGCAAGATCTCAGGCTTGACTCATGGACTTTGTTGAGTTAACTAATCTCAACTGGGTTGAGACACTGAAATGGGACTTGATAATTCTGAGGCCCCCTCCAGTTAAATACACTTTCACCACCAACTAAAAAGTGTAACAAATCATTACCTTTTCAGTAAAACTGCAGATCAGTTATAGTAATCCATTATTTCACCAGTTGTAACCACTTAAGATATAAGCGCTTGTTGTAATTGCCCAGATGGTACATTCCATGTCACTTGTCTTTGCATGAACAGAATGGAGGTGCTTTCTCAAATAGAAGGCACTGGCCAAGTCACACTTGCTCTCCCTTCAGTTGTCAGAAACTAGTCAATTAGTCTGACATTTTTAGGTGTAAAGGACCTGTTTTGGTGGAATTGGGGAGGTATGAAAGAAAAATTGAGTAGATGATTGAAGAACTAAAAAGCAAGGTAGAATGTAAAATGTATATTTGTATTTCTAACCAAATTAATTCAATCAAACAATAAAGTTGCTCAGTAGGGAGTGATTTATTTGGTGAAATTCCTCATACTTGATTAAAATGTAGACAATATTAGATTTTTTTTGTACCTGCCTCAGTCGCACTTTGGAAGAGGAATTTGGAAAGAGAGTCTACTATAAATGAGCCAATTTGTGATGAGTGGATAATGTGCCCATATACCCAAATTCCTAAAGGCTGTAGGGAATTTGATGAAAAGCATATGAATTATTCAAAGGAATAATAGAATATAAAAGCAAATGAGTCATGCTAGAACTTCATAAATCACTGGTTAGGCCTCAGCTGGCATATTGTGAACAATTCTGAGCACTACATTTCAGCAAAGTTGTAAAGGCATTAGGAAGGATAAGATGAAGATTTACCTGTATGTTACCAAGGACAAGGAATTTATGTTATGAGGAAAGGTTGGAAAAGTTAGTACTGTTTTTCTTGGAACAGAGACGGTTAAGAGGTCACCTATTAGAATGTTTTTGAGATGATTTGATAAAGTAGGCAAAGGAAAGCTGTTCCCCTGGCGAATGGATCATAGATTCAAAATCATTGTTAAAAAATCTAGAGGACAGATGAGCACAGTAATATTTTTTGTTTTATATTGGATCACCATAATCATGTATCCTAATTTACATTTGCTGTAGCTTCACAGCATGAATGTTTAAGAACACCTTTAAGTGTCTTTCCTCCCTAATAGTCTAGTTCAGAGCCCTGCCTACTATACACATGGTTTACATTCATGCTGCACATAACATCTCACACATCTGTACGGGCACATTTCTCTCCCTCTCTATCTTGATCTGATCGTGCTTTTTTTGTCGTCTAAGATTGACACAAATCCTTGGTCATCTGCAAACCTGCACACAATTTCCTCTGATGCTTTCATCCAAATCATTAATAAAGATTTTGGGTTGAAGTGTGATAAAGGAACAGAGATCAGGGATCAATGTATACAGGTCATTGAAGGTGGTAGGATAAGTTCGGAAGGATGTTAAGACATATGCAATCCTTGGTTTTATGAAAGAATAGAAGCACATAGTTATATTACATATTTATAAAAGGCCTCAGCTGAATATTGTGTTCAATCCTGGGTATCTCTTTATAGGAAGTATGTCATGACCTTAGAGAGGTGTAACAGGACTTTACTTGAATGGTACCAATAATGAGAGACTTCGGTTATGTGGAGAGATTGGATAAGCCAGACTTGTTCTTCCTAGAACCAAGAAGGTTAAGAGGATATTGGATAGAAATGTTCAAAATCATGAATGAGTAAATCAGGAGAAACTGCTTCCAGTGCCAGAAGGGTCAGTAACCAGGGAACACAAGATGATTGGCAAATGACCAATGAAGAAACCTTTTTTTACATGTGACCTGGAATGCACTGCCTAAAAGGGAGCAGATCTATTAATAACATTAAAAAGGAATTGGATAAGTACTTGAGAGAGAGAGGGGGGGGGGGGGGGGGGGGGGGGAGGAGGACAAGTGGGATTAATCAAATAGCTCTGCAATGGCTCATTATGTATTTATGAAGAATAGTTGTTTTAATACCATCCTGTTACGGTTATCAGAACTGAAGTCTTATCATTTATTTCTATTTCTAGAACCCAAAAGAAAGTCCACCTGTTTTAGCCCCAAAGAAACCTTCAGTTGCAGCAGTTTTCAATGAAGATGAGGATGTAAGTACTTTTTAAAAAAGTAGTTGTGTATTATGAGATGGGAGCATCATTTCTGTACAGTTGCAATTGCTGGGAGTTGGTACTGTTCTCTGAGAGAAGGCAAGGGAAAGTATGTTTGAAATGGAACTTATTCATGTTGCCTAAATAAAAAGGTCATCGACTCAACCTAATAGTCCACCAACAGCAACTTGTTTTCATATGTAACAAAGCATCCCAAGATGCTTCAAAGGAATATTATAAAATAAATTATACCGAACCTCACAAGGAGATATTAGGTCAGATGACAAAAGCTTGGTCAAATTGGGGGGTTTTAAGGATGTCTAAAAGGATGTCAGTGAGGTAGAGTGCTGAAGAGGTGTAGGGCCTAGGCAACTGATAATACAGCAAGAGATCTCCCTCAAAGACTAAATCTACCTGTTGGGATCCTATGCCCTCCAGTAAGAGACTACCACATGATGCAACTGACAGAATCTTGCTGATCAGTGCAGAAATTTTGATGTTTTATGAAAATCCATTTAGTGTAAACCTCTTATTTCACGATCTAAAGCGTCAGTATAGATCTGAGCATAAAAAACACTGATGCAACCACTCCATGAACAGAGTGATGACATGGTCAAGCAGTTAAAATCTTGAATGCTCAACAGGCCAGAATGAGATAAACAGAGATAACCCAAAGGGTTGTGAGGGAGATATAGAGATAGGGAGGGGAAAGACCTGGAAGAATTTCAAAACGAGGATTAGAATTTTGAAATCAAGACATTGCTTGACCAGGAACCAATACAAGTTAACAAACACAGGGTAATGAATGAACTAGACATGTTACCAGTTGAGCACAAGCAGCAGACATCGGATGACCAAAGGTAATGAAGAATAAGTGGAGACCATCCAGGAGTATGTTGGAATAGTCACATCAAGCATAAATGAAGGTTTCTGCGGCAGTTGAGCTGAGCCATGCAAAAGTCAGGAGTTGTAACAAATGTGGAAATAACCGATATTGGAGATTATTGGAGATTGCGTGTCCTGAATCTTACCTTGACTGTCACAACAGTCCGACCAAAATATGTTCAGTCCCATGCTATTGCCAGTGAGAGAGTCAGCTTGATATGTCTCCTGCTCCGACCAAGACCGCAAGAAGGGTGAATGTAGCCCAGTCCATCATGCAAACCAGCCTCCCATCCATTGATTCTGTCTACACTTCTCGCTGCCTCAGAAAAGCAGCCAGCATAATCAAGCACCCTACGCACCCTGAACATACTCTCTTCCACCTTCTTCCGTCGAGAAAAAGATACAAAAGTCTGAGATCACATATCAACCGACTCAAGAACAGCTTCTTCCCTGCTGCCATCAGACTTTTGAATGGACCTACCTTATATTCATTTGATGTTTCTCTGCACCCTAGTTATGACTGTAACACTACATTCTGCACCCCCTCCTTTCTTTCTCCCCTACGTTGTCCATGAACAGTATGCTTTGTCTATAGTTTTGAGTTGCTAGATGTGTTTGAAATCTATCCCATTTAGCACAGTGGTGGTGCCACATAACACAGTGGAAACAGGACTTTGACTCACAAGTTATATGCCGTGGTCATTCCTACCAATGCTATCATGGAGAGATACATCTTTGACAGGTAAATTGGCAGGATGGTGGTGTGGTAGGTGCTGATCAGCAAACGTTTCTTTGTCCCTGTTTGATCTGATGTGATGAGACTTCATGGGATCCAAAGTCAATGTTGAGGACTCACAGGATACCTCCCGTCTGATTGAATACCACTGTGCTGGCTCCTCTGCTGGTGAAGCATGATGTACCCAGGGATGGTGTTGTCTGGGACATTGTAAAATATTTGGTGAGTATGACTAGTTAGTGGGACAGCTCTCCCACCCCCAGATATTACTAAGAAGGACTCTGTAGGGTCATCAGGTCTGGGTTTGCCGTTGTCTTTTCCAGTGCCTAGATTGATGCCGGTAGCCCGTCGATTTCATTCCTTTTAGACTTTGTAGGGTTGATACAACTGAGAAGCTTGCTTGGCTATTTCAGAGGGCATGAAGGGTCAGCCACATTGCTGTCTGGAGTCACATGGACTTTCAGTGTGCGTTTCCTCCGGGTGCTCTTGTTTCCTCCCACACTCCAAGGATGTGATTGGCCATGGCCTCAGGGGGATTAGCAAGAGTAATTAATTATGTGGGGTTGCGGGTATAGGTCCTGGGTGGGATTGTGGTCGGCGCAGACTTTTTGGGCCAAATAGCCTCCTTCTGCACTGTGGGGATTCTATGAGTCTTGGGGGAGATCTGGTTTTCTGAACTGAAAGGAGGAGCCTTGATTTAATGCCTCATTTTAAGTTCTAAATCTAACAAGATTTTAAGTATCGATCATCTTTTAAAGTGACGAGAGAAAGCGGGAGTGGGATACTGAAAGTGCACGATCAGCCATAATCATATTGAATAGTGGTGCAGGCTCGAAGGGCTGAATGGCCTACTCCTGCAGCTATTTTCTATGTTTAATTTAATTTTGATTTATTATTGCCACTTGTATTAACACACAGTGAAAAGTATTGTTTCTTGCACGCTATAAGACAAAACATACCGTTCATAGAGAAGGAAATGAGAGAGTGCAGAATGTAGTGTTACAGTCATAGCTAAGGTGTAGAGGAAGATCAACTTAATGCAAGGTAAGTCCATTCAAAAGTCTGACAGCAGCAGGGAAAAAGCAGTTCTTGAGTCGGTTGGTATGTGACCTCAGACTTTTGTAACTTTTTCCCGACAGAAGAAGGTGGAAGAGAGAATGTCCGGGGTATGTGGGGTCCTTAATTATGCTGGCTGCTTTACCGAGGCAGCGGGAAATGTAGACCGAGTCAATGGATGGGAGACTGGTTTGCGTGATGGATTGGGCTAAATTCACAACCTTTTGTAGTTCCTTGCGATCTTGGGCAGAGCCATACCAAGCTGTGATACAACCAGAAAGAATGCTTTCTATGGTGCATCTGTAAAAGTTGCTGAGAGTCATAGCTGACATGCCAAATTTTGTTAGTCTTCTGAGAAGAACTAGTATATCTTCCTCTCTACCGGTACTGCCACACCTGGGGAAATCAATCCTGGTTCAATGGTGGGCTTTCTTAACAATAGTGTCGGCATGGGGGGACCAGGACAGGTTGTTGGTGATCTGGACACCTAAAAACATGAAGCTCTCGACCCTTTCTACTTCGTTCCCATTGATGTAGACAGGGGCATGTTCTCCTTTACGCTTCCTGAAGTTGATGACAAGTATAATCAACAGGTACTTTTACATTCACACTTTTTGTAAGGTGCTATTCTCTATATTTAATTTTTTTAACTACTTCTATGGTTATAATGAATAGTATTTGCTCGTTGCTTGATTACTGATCAGAGACTCTTTAGAATGATCTATCAGTACCCATCCAGTTATGGCAGCCATGTAATCAGTGGTGGTGGTATTTTGATGTCACATTTTCCTACATTTTCATGCTGCTTTACATTTGGGAGACCTGCAATCTTGTTGTGTATCGTGTCATGGCTAAATGGCATTCTAAGCAGGATAGTATACTCTCTGTGGAGTTGACAGTGATAAACCTCCAATGTACTTTTGCATCAGGAATCCAGTGAGTGTGCAAAATGTCTCCTGAAACATCTTGATAGCTAAAGTTTCTGCACCAAGAATTTGGAAGAACCCAATTCTTCCAAAGGATATGTTTGAAATATAACACCTGTATTATAAAAGGTTGATTGGTTAATAGAATCCTTTATTTCTACCCACAGAGTGAGCCTGAGGAAATGCCCCCTGAAGCAAAAATGCGTATGAAGAATATGGGACGGTATGGTTTTAATAATTTCAACAATTAAAGTTCAAAACACGAAAGTCGTAACTCAGTGGATGCACCTATAGTTGTATATCAGTGAGACATTGTTAGGTAGTGTAAGACATAACCAAATACATGTAAGAACATAAGAACTAGGAGGAGGAGTAGGCCATCTGACCCCTCGAGCCTACTCTGCCATTCAATAAGATTATGGCTGACCTTTTCGTGAACTCAGCTCCACTTACCCGCCCGCTCATCATAACTCTTAATTCCTTTCAGTTCAAAAATGTATCAATCCTTGCCTTAAAAGCATTCAATGAGGTAGCTTCAATGCTTCACTGGGCAGATTCACAACCCTTTGTGTGAAGAAGTTCCTCCTCAACTCAGTCCTAAATCTGCTCCCCCTTATTTTGAGGCCATGCCCCCTAGTTCTAGTTCACCTGCCAGTCGAAACAACCTCCCTGCTTCTATCTTATCTATTCTCTTCATTATCTTATATGTTTCTATAAGATCGCCCCTCATTCTTCTGAATTCCAGTGAGCATAGTCCCAGTCTACTCAGTCTGTCCTCATAAGCCAACCCGCTCAACTCCGGAATTAACGTAGTGAATCGCCTCTGTACCCCCTCCATTGCCAGTATATCCTTTCTCAAGTAAGAAGACCAAAACTGTACACAGTACTCTAGGTGTGGCTTCACCCAGCACCTTATACAGCTGCAACATAAGCTCCCTATTTCTAAACTCCATCCCTCTAGCAATGAAGGGCAAAATTCCATTTGCCTTCTTAGTTACCTGCTACACCTGCAAACCAACTTTGTGTGATTCAAGCATAAGGTCCCTCTGCACAGCAGCATGCTGCAATTTTTTACCATTTAAATAATAGTCCATTTTGCTGTTATTCCTGCCAAAATGGATGACCTCACAGTTACCAATATTGTACACCATCTGCCAGAACCTTGCCCACTCACTTAGACTATCTATATCCCTTTGCAGACTTTCAGTGTCCTCTGCACACTTTACTCTGCCACTCATCTTGGTGTCATTTGCGAATTTTGACACACTACACTTGGTCCCCAACTCCAAATAATCTATGTAAATTGTAAACAATTGTAGTCCCAACACTGATCCTTGATGCACACCACTAGTCACTGATCACCAAACAGAAAAACACTAATTTACTCCCACTTTTTGCTTTCTGTTAGTTAAACAATCCTCTATCCATGCCAATACATTACCTGTATCACCGTGCACCTTTATCTTATGCAGCAGCCTTTGGTGCGGCACATTGTCAAATGCCCTCTGGAAATCCAGGTACACCACATCCACAGGTTCTCCATTGTCCACTGCGCATATAATGTTCTCAAAGAATTCCACCAAATTAGTCAAATATGACTTGCTCTTCAAGGTTAGTCAGTAGTTCAGATATAAGAAATGAGGCAACACTCAAAATCCTCATCATTAGATATTAATGCTGTTACTAGATGTGTTGGGAATACCAGTTAGCAACACAATACTGTTCGTTACAAATTAAAGGGAGACGATGGCTTAGCGGTATTATCGCTAGATTATTAATTCAGAAACTCATCTGATGTCCTCGGGACCAGGGTTCAAATTTGAATTCAATTTAAAAAAATCTGGAATTAAGAATCTACTGATAACCATGAAACCATTGTCGATTGTTGGAAAAACCACCTGGTTCACTCGTGTCTTTTAGGGAAGGAAATCTGCTGTCTTTACCTGGTCTGGCCTACATGTGATTCCAGAGCCACTGCAATGTGGTTGACTCTCAACTGCTCTCTGAACAAGGGCAACCAGGGGTGGGCAATAAATGCTGGCCAGCCAGCAATGCCCATGACCCACGAATGAATAAAAAATAATACATCACAAGAAGTTATACATATGGTCACCCAGCGAACAGTCACTCCTGTTGAGCATTAGCAACTGACCTCAAGTTTCCTGGTTGCAGTAGCAAATCAGTTTTTATAATTATCTTTTCAAAGTGGGCAAATTTTCTGTTGGCAGGGTAGTACCGTCCTATCAAAATCCGCCTTCAGCTAGACTTACCTAATAGGGCGTCAAATTCTTGTTCAAACCACACATTGACTTCATGCATCTTTGTTAAACACTTTTTCCTGATCACATTAAAAGATCACCAAGATAATTAATTGAATGATCATAGTCCCTCAAATTGCACACTCCTTCCAATTTGTTGCTCCGTGAATTCAAAACAGTTAATCTAATAAAACGTATCTTCTTGCAGAGCTAGTTTTTCCGCATTTCAAAAGAAGACAAACTGAGATCATTCAATGTTAGCTTGTGTCAGTTTCTTGCAGTTTCCATGTATTTGTTGATTTTCTATGGTTGGGTTTTATAATCATCCTGGAACAGATGTTTTGTCTCCATTCGGTTTCATTTCCTATCAAACTTACTGAAACAAAGTTTCACGAAGGTTCTAACTTTGCATCAAGACAAGCACTTCTGTTAGGCAAGGTTTAGCTATTAGGAATAGTTGTTTACAGAGCCATACACTTCACAGTGGGACATCCTGTGTTTTGTTTCAGGTCTTTGAAAAACAGTCCTGCAGCACTCATAATTTATGCCACTTTAAGAAATCTTTCTGCCTCTGCAATGCATACTGGCCGAGATTTGGCCAGTGTCTGGCTGCAACAAAAAGCACTTTGTCCTATAACATTTTCTTCAAGTACTGTCAACTTAGATAAGAATATTACAGCTTCTTACAGTAGTCACCAGTTGCAAGACTGATCTCCAGACAACTTATTGTCTTTTAATTACAAAGCAAAAATAGTGCATGGTTACAAGGCAAAATGCAAATGTAAAAAAAACTGGATTTCAGTATCCCGATGAGTATATGCCTTTCCAATGAGATTACATTCTACCCCTCAGCACATTTAGGGCCATTTAGAACTGAAATAAGGAAGAGTTGGAGGAATTTCATTACTCTGGATGGTGGTGAATCTTTGGAATTCTCTACACCCATAGGGTTGTACAGGCTGTCATTGACTATATTCAAGACAGTGATCAACAGATTTCTAGATATTAAAGATATCAAGAGATACGAAGATAGCACAGGAAAATTGTGTTTTTGTCGAAGATCAGTCATGTGAAGCAGTTGAGGTTACCTCATTGAATGTTTTTAAGGCAAAGATAGATTTTTGAACAGTAAAGGAATTAAGGGTTATGGTGAGCAGGTGGGTAAGTGGAGCTGAGTACGTGAAAAGATCAGCCATGATCTTATTGAATGGCGGAGCAGGCTCGAGGGACCAAATGGCCTACTCCCTGCTCTTAGTTCTGATGGGCTAGTTCAGGGTTTCCCAACTTTTGAGACCACGTAATGAGAAATGAACGGCGAAATGCTAAATTGAAGGAAGTACAAATAAATCACTTCACTTGGGAGGTGGTGTTTGGGGCTTTAACTATTTGAGGCCCCAGATGCAGGAAAGGAGGAAGTAAAAGGGTAATGTTGCATCTCCTGAGCTTGTATGGAATGATCCTTTGGGAAGAGCTGGATTTTTAAAATATTAATTCATAGAATGTGGGCATTGCTGGCTACAACAGCATTTATTGTGCATCCCTAATTGCCTTTGAGAGTTGGTGGTATGCTGCCTTCTTGAACTGCTGAAGTCCATGTATTGTAGATACAACTACAATGCTATTAGGAAGGGAGTTTCTGAATGTGACCTGGTGGTATTGAAGGGACAGTGATATATTTTCAAGTCAGGATGGCTAGTGGCTTGGAGGGGAACTTCCAGGTTGTGGTGTTCCCACATGTAAGCTACCTTTGTCTGCAGGATAATGGTGGTTATAGGTTTGGAAGTTGCTGCCTGAAGAGCATTGGTGAGATCCTGAAGTACATCTTGTAGATTGTACACACTGTGTACACCATTATGGTGGAGGGACTGAATGTTTGTGGATGGGATGCCAATTCGGCTGAGCTTCTTGAGTTAGAGCTGCCCTCATCCAGGCAACGGGTGAGTATTCCATAATACTCCTGACTTGAGCCTTGTAGATGGTGAACGGGCTTTGTGGAGTCAAGAGTTGGGTTATTCACCACAGGATTCCTAGCGTCTGGCCTACTCTTATAGCAAGAAGTTTAACAACACCAGGTTAAAGTCCAACAGGTTTATTTGGTAGCAAAAGCCACACAAGTTTATTCTCCCCCACATCATGTCTACTCTTATAGCCACAGTAATAATATAGCTAGTTCAGTTTCAGGTCAGTGGTAACCCCCAGGATGTTGATAGTGGGGGCTTCGGTGATGGTTAGGCCATTGCAAGTCAAGGGGTGATGGTTAGATTCTCTTTTGTTGGAAATGGTCATTGCTTGGTGCTAGTGTGACACAAATGTTGCTTGCCATTTGTCACCCAAGTCTTGTTGCATTTGGACATGGACTGTTTCAGTATCTGAGGAATTGCAAATGGTGCTGAAAATTGTCTAGTCATAGCGAACGTTTCCACTTTTTACCTTGTACTGGAAGGAAGGTCATTGATGAAACAGCTGAAGCTGGGTGTGTGGAGTGTGGACCAGAGTGTAGCAAAGGTATTGATCCCTTTGGGGCGGTACAGTGGCCAGGGTTTGATTCCTGGCTTGGGTCATTGTCTGTGTGGAGTTTGCACGTTCTCCCCGTGTCTGCGTGGGTTTTCTCTGGGTGTTTCGGTTTCCTCCCATAGTCCAAAGGTGTGCGGGTTAGATGGATTGGCCATGCTAAATTGCCCCTTAGTGTCAGGGGGACTCGCGAGGGTAAATGTATGGGGATAGGGCCCTGGGTTGCATTGTGGTTGGTGCAGACTCGTCAAATGGACCAAGTGGCGGCCTCCTGCACTGTGGGAGTCTATGATAACTGCTGAACAGGGAGGGGAGATGTGATGGGTGGCATCATGCTGGAGGTGACTAAAATGAATGCAGAGGCTGCTGGTGAGAGATGAGAACAATGGGAATCCTATTGTGATTCTGCAAGGAGGATCGGTGGGGAAGGGTGAAAGCAAAATTAAACAGACAAGGTTGGGGGCCCAGTCAACTACGGTTGAGAGAAATCCTCAGTTGCAGATAAAGGAAGATGTATCAGCAGTGCTGGTAGGGTTACACGGTGGCACATTGTTTAGCACTGCTGCCTCTCGGCCAGGGACCCAAGTTCGATTCCTGGCTTGGGTCACTGTCTGTGCGGAGAACTTGGGTCACGCTCTCTCCAAGTTTGCGTGGGTTTCCTCAGGGTGCTCTGGTTTCCTCCCACAGTCCAAAATATGTGCTGGTTAGGTGCTTTGGCCATGCTAAATTCTCCCTCAGCGTACCTGAACAGGCGCTGGAGTGTGGAGACTAGGGGATTTTCACAGTAACTTCATTGCAGTGTTAATGTAAGCCTACTTATGACTAATAAATAAATCCGTGGAAGGTTGCATCAGCAAAATTGATTTGATAGAGATATAGAACTGGGTGTATGGAATAGAGTTTCTACAAAAGACAGGAAATGACGAAATGGGGTCACGGTAGCTGTCACTGGGAGTCACTGGGCATATAGTGGAGTCAAGGTCACTCTGGGAGTCAGTGGGCCCTTACATAGTGTCCAGGTCTGTAGATTAAAACTCTGTTGGAACTTTTGTATATCGATGTTCAGTTAACATGGTTTGCATAAGGAAATAAACAGTTAAGTTGGTGCCTCAAACAAAATCAATTGAGCAGCAGATACAATAACCTGCTTGTGTTATGCCTGATGCATTTTACTAAATGCACCGTGGGCAGCACGGTGGCACAGTGTGGGTGGCACAGTAGCACAGTGGTTAGCACTGCTGCTTCACAGCACCAGGGACCCAGATTTGATTCCCGGCTTGGGTCACTCACTGTCTATGTGGAGTTTGCACGTTCTCCCCATGTCTGCGTGGGTTTCCTCCAGGTGCTCCGGTTTCCTCCCACAGTCTGAAAGACGTGCTGGTTAGGTGCACTGACCTGAACAGGCGCTGGACTGTGGCAAGTAGGGGAATTTCACAGTATTTTCAATGCAGTGTTAATGTAAGCCTTACTTGTGACTAATAAATAAACTTTAAAAGCTTTAAATCCTTTCAGGACCAAAAATTATTCAATATTGGGGACTGTGACTTAAGTAATTTATAATTCCCGACTCTGAGATGGAGACACTTCTAAAACTTTAAAGTGTACATTAATGTACTTATACATTTTTAGGGGCGGCATGGTGACACAGCGGTTAGCCCTGCTGCTTCACAGCGCCAGGGACCGAGGTTCAATTCCCAGCTTGGATCATTGTGCGGGTTTCCTCTGGGTGCTCCACTTTCTTCCCACAGTCCGAAAGACTCCCTCAGTGTACCCAAACATGTGCCGGAGTGTGGCAACTAGGGAATTTTCACTGTAACTTCATTGCAGTGTTAATGTAAGCTACTTGTGACACTAATAAACTTTAAACTTTTTAGTTACAATTATATTTGTTGGTAATTCACATTATCTTTCTGCAGAGAAACACCAACATCAGCAGGACCAAATTCCTTCAACAAGGGAAAACAAGGATTTTCTGACAACCAGAGGTTATGGGAGCGGAAAATGAAGAGTCAGCTGCGGAATTTTGGAGACGAGGACTAAATGCCATTGTTCAAAAGCCAGAGTTGAGTTGAGTGGGAAGGAGAAAGGAAATTTAGGGATTAAGATGCATTCTAAACCCTCCAGATTGCTTTGAAATGGAAACTATTTTCAACAATAAGTGTAAAATGTATACTTAAAGACTTTCTCACCATAAATTGTAATGAGTGCAATGTGTTTAGTAAATAGTGGATAACCCCTTCAAACAATTCCATTACAGGAATATTCTGACACAAGAATCGACATTTAGACCTGTCATCTCTAGCTACCATTGACTATTTTTCGTGTGTCGCAGTGAGCTTTTTGATTAGAGTGCGGTAAACTAACATATCAACAGTTAAACGTAGGGAAAAAATATATAGGGGCGGCACGGTGGCACAGTGGTTAGCACTGCTGCCTCACAGCATCAGGGATCCGGGTTCAATTCCAGCCTCGGGTCACTGTCTGTGTGGAGTTTGCACGTTCTCCCTGTGTCTGCATGGGTTTCCTCCGGGTGCTCCGGTTTCCTCCCACAGTCCAAAGATGTGCGGGTTAGGTTGATTGGCCATGCTAAATTGACCCTAGTGTCAGGGGATTAGCTGGGTAAATATGTGGGGTTATGGGAATAGGGCCTGGGTAGGATTGTGTCGGTGCAAACTTGATGGGCCAAATGGTCTCCTTCTGCACTGTAGGGATTCTATGACCTCAGTAAGTATAAGTTCAGTTAAATTTCACACCATTTAAAATTTCATGATCATTAATTGCGTAGCTCCTGAGAACAGTTTTATATTTTATAGTAAGAGATATTTTGGTTTAAGCAAATTTCATGTCTCTCAAAAATTTAAACTCTGCCAAATCTTTTTTAAAACTTAGATTTCCTACTGTCGCACCATTTTCCAGTAAGCAGATGGACTAATGAGGCATTCCTAGGTTGTATATAAACTCACGTAGGAATGGTTTAACCTGCCATTTAACTGTTCTATGCTTGAAGGGCAGAACAGGAAATCATTGGTGTGTGAATTACAGTGGCAAACTATATTCTGACTCTTCGTCCACATCAATGTTCAGCATACTGCTCTTTATTTCAAATTATTATTAATGGGGTCATGGTATTATGAAACTAATGCGCAAATGTTATAATTTGGTATGCTCCATCAGAATATGTTTAAGTACCATCATTCCTATTCTGACAAGACACATGTCTAATGAGGAATAGTTGGCAAAGTGAGTGCAGATTTGCTATGAATTGGAAACCTCAATACCTAGTTAACTGATGTGTTTATTCACATGAATCAACACAATAACAGTTTTGCTGAAATCCTTACTATCCTATTCTCAGGCTCTGAAAGTCTTGTAGTAGCTCTGTTGTATAACTACGATAAATAATGAACGCTAAGCTGGGATTGTGTTGTTATTCCCAGTCTACCACATGAGTCCTTTGGTAACTCAAGCATTGGAGGTTTAGGAGGCTCATTTACTGGGGTCTTGCTCTTTTGCTGAGTCAAATAAATTAATGCATTTATTTTATGCTATTCTTTGGTGTACTGGAATTGCCATTCTAACATCAGCTCTCCCAGTTCTGTCTTTGGGTTGCCCCTTGAAAATCTTAAACAAGGCCTGTACCAGGTGTAGCGCAGTCTGTCTATAGCAACCTCAGTATAATGATTTAATTTGTTTTCTTCCACTTCCCAGCTCGATATTTTAAGTGGTAAAAATCTGCCAGAAATATTGATGGTTAGGAATAACATCCTTGGAGAATAATTGAGCTACTAATAAGATCTTTGGTGAAAATTTAATCTGTTTGTGTTATTTGTAATAAAATTGTGGTGGGTTATCTATGAATACATCTGCAAGTTTGCTACAAAAGAGTGCAGAGAAGAAATACTCCCCGGTAAACATTTGTGAATCAAGGGAAAGTTATGGTGCTGAGTAGTCACAATCCTGAATACTTTAAAAAATGATTCAGCGCTTCAGTACGTAATGAGGTTGTTCATGAAGGGTGACCTTCTCAACTTAGCCCTTGCCTGAGGTGTGGTGATCCTCAAGTTAAATCACCACCCAGTCACCCCCCCCCCCCCCCCCCCCCTCAAAAGGGAGAGCAGCCTTTGGTCATCTGGAGCTATGGCGATTTTACCTTTATCTTTGACGTAATGAGTGGGGAGTATTAATAACCCCATTCATAATCTCAGTGGACTCATAGTGTAGGATTGCATTATAGAGGGTGTTATATATCATCTGATCTCGATCTGTTTTTATTTTGTTGTTTTAAAGGATATAGCACCGTGAAAACATGATGGTGAGATGCCTCAATGTAAATTTATCTCTCTTTACAATCTGTACATTTCAGCCACAACACACTTGTCTCCATTTCTCACAATGTGTAAGGATTATGGAAGTATATTTAAATTTAGGCAACCTGGTTCATGCAGTAACTGTTTTTCAATAAAAGTATTTTTCGTGAAATATACCTAAAATTGATGCTGTAAATACTGCACTATTGCAAAGAATATTTTGCACAACTTAAGGTTGCCACCTATGTTGTGCAGAGTTAATATTGCTGAGACAGGTGCTTCACACGTGCATTTAAAAATAAGAAAACTGAATTTTAAAAGATTCATTATGAATTTATTAACCTTTTCTCAGTAACACCTATAAAGCACTTCTCTTAATTATCAAGATCTGGGGCTTCAAACAGTTAGCTCAAACCCTATCTGCATTTTTCTGAGGTGGTAATGCTGTTTCTGTAGGCTGTTAATGAGTACATTTTTTCACCAAGATAGCCTAAAATGGAGACAGAATAGTCTTAATAGTATTTGGTAAATTTTGGGCCAATGCTTGATATGTGAGATGATAGTAAAATGTGATTGCATCATCTATATTGAAAGGGAGGAATTGGCAAAGCTTTTTACTCAAATCAGTGGTTTCTGATGCAGGCAAATATGTGCACGTTGATGTCATATGAGAAAAATATCAGAGTAGCCTGCGGCTCCCTTCCTGATTGACAGGCCCATCAACATTTGCTGGCGTGAAGAATGGCCACTCGGGGAAGGTATTGGAGAGCTACTGATACCCACACTTTGGAATGAAATATTTCCCGATTGTTCATTGGAAACAAAAATAATGTTGGCTGACTTTTTCTGAAAAATTTAAATTTCTCATTCCATGTGGCCTTCTATATCTGTCTCCTCACTTTGAGACCACTCCAGTTATATCATATTTTCATAGGTTGTTTCCCAGACTGGTAGAAAAGTTACAGCCTTCAGTGTAATAACTCATGTCGCTCTGGGAGCTTCCTTGTTAGTATCTGAGGAATCAACCCAGGGTAAATGCCTTATACTTTTTTTCAATTGGAAATGGAGGTATAATTTTGAACAAAAGCATTCAATAGATGGTACTATATTAGTTATATCAGTTTGATTCAACTGATTACTATTCATGGACCTTCTAGAAGTATGCATGTGTGAATGTCAGGTAAGGAAAGGATTAGACTTGGCAACAAAATGCACTACTATTCAATAGCATGCAAATGCTCATTGTCTGCACAAATGAATAGTGACCACAAGTGATGTACTGAAGCGTGCTTGGCACTTGAGCAGCATATGTCAACAAGGAGTCATTGTCTTCGAGAGGAGGGAAGAAGAAATGATGATAAAAGAAGTAACGCTACAAGAACATTTTTTGCAAGGAAATGGACTGTTTTGGGAGTATCAAAGGTGGTGAAAGATGCAAGTTTGCTGCTTTTTTTGGCTTGTTAAATGAGATTGCATCAATGTTTTTACAATTGGATCACTCAAAATCATCCAAAAACATTGACCTATAGTGCTTGGTCAGCTACAGGTTTTGCAATTCAGTACTGTCTGTGGGTACAGAAACTTCTTACAATGTTGGTTTTAGCCTTCACGGTAGGTTAAAACTGTGGAAACACTTCAGATTTTTTGAAGGTTGTAATATTGATTTGTAGAGACAGTAACTAAACCCTGAAATGGTTTTTGTGAATAACTTATCCTGTTAGTATATATTTAGTATTACACCACAGATCTGTTATCTCTGAAATTGAACTGGGCACAAAGATTATTTCAGGGATTTGATGGCAGTTCTGTTAGAATCAGTTCATGTGCATGCTTCTGTGGACTATTTCAGTTGACTCACCCTGATAAAAGGTGTGTTTTTGTCTCTCGCTTCCACCCCACTGCCCTGCCCCCCCCCGCCCCCAAATAAAAAAAAATTGCAGGTAATATTGATTCAATGGAAAGAGATCTTGACAACTGGAGTAAAATAATTCCTGTCCATCTACCCAATCAGGAATTCTAACAAATGTGGAAATCATTCAACATACAAAAGCTGGGATTGAAACACTGTTCTTTATGGCAGAAGAGATTGAGACCTTGAAACACAATCAATTTAATTTCCCCGATTAAAAAAAATTCTTATGTTGACTTACAAAATGCAGGTATGGTAAATGGTCTACAAAATTATTTTTGCAAATTATCAAGTACAATAATTATCTGAGATATCAGAATGTACTTCATTTGATTTTCTTTTCACTGGATAATATGCAGAATTTAATTTTGAGTTGATAGAAAATGAATTGGAACAATACCACATGCAGCATGTTTCAAATAGCTGCCTGTTGAAGAATGCCCTTCAGACGGGCAGAATTCACTAAACCTATAATTGCCTTGACCTGTTCCCATTATTTTCCCCTCATTTTTTTCTCTTGTCCCTGAAACCATGCACGCACGATTCCTTAATTATTGGAGTGGGTAAGCAATCTGCAAACCTCTGCTGCCATGATCAGCAGCTATGTGGTGAAACGTTTGATTTGTCAAGATTTTCTCTTCTCCCTGTGAGAATAATGCAGCCCCCCAGCCCATATGGTTAGAATGAGTTCAGGGACTTCAGCTGCAGGGGAATCACAGAGGCAAATGCAGACCGTATGCAGGAATTAAACATTAAAACTTGGGAGTATTTTCATATGTTAGTATTGTTTTTCTTCTTCATCTGTAAGACTTGTGCTGTTCACACAGAAGCTTCTGGTTGTTGTGTTTGAATATGAGGTAGTTTTGTTAAGGAAATGTGATTTTTATTGTACTGAAAATGTAAAATTTTGCAAGTTGGGCAGGGAAAATAAAATGCTTTCTGGATTAGCAAATTCTCTTTATTAAATATTGGGACAACTTAAGTGCAGTGATTGGTGAGATTGGGTACTAAATACTATGGGGCGACACGGTGGCACAATGGTTAGCACTGTTGCCTCACAGTGCCAGGGACCCAGGTTTTTATTCCCGGCTTGGGTCACTGTGGAGTTTGCTCGTTCTCCCCGTGTCTGAGTGGGTTTCCTCCGGGTGCTCCAGTTTCCTTCCACAATCTGAAAGATGTGCTGGTTAGGTGCATTGACCCGAACAGGCGCCAGAGTGTGGCGACTAGGGGAATTTCACAGTAACTTCATTGCAGTGTTATCGTAAGCTTACTTGTGACTAATAAGTAAATAAGCTTATGCAATGTGTGGGAAATGCTGTAATGGAAATTACAGTAGGCAGTCTATATTGTTTGAAGAGCATTGGATAACACACCACCCTCCCCCATCTTTCCTGACACGCACGCTGAAGCACTAGATTGGCGTTCAACATCCATGTCTAGGGTTCAATATACAATGCCTTAACAACAGTTTGGATTGTTCCACCTATTCTTCTAATTACCCTGATCATTCACCAGGATCGATCAGTCACAGCAGGTGTATATTATAACCCATGAATAACTCATAGCTCTTTACTGGGTGGCGCGGTGGCACAGCACCAGGGACCTGGGTTCGATTCCCGGCTTGGGTCACTGTCTGTGTGGAGTTTGCACGTTTCCCCCCCCCCCCCATGTCTGCATGGGTTTCCTCCGCGTGCTCCGGTTTCCTCCCACATTCTGAAAGATGTGCAGGTTAGGTGAATTGGCCATGCTAAATTCTCCCTCGGTGGTTAGCACTGCTGCTTCACAGCTCCAGGGACCGGTTTCCTCCCACAGTCCAAAGATGTGTGGGTTAGGTTGATTGGCCATGCTAAAATTGCCCCTTAGTGTACTGAGATGTGTAGGTTCGAGGGATTAGCGGGTTAATATGTAGGGGTATGGGGGTAGGGCCTGGGTGGGATTGTGGTCGGTGCAGACTCGATGGGCTGAATGGCCTCTTTCTGCACTGTAGGGTTTCTATGATTTCTATGAACAGGCACCGGAGTGGCGACCAGGGAATTTTCACAGTAACTTCATTGCAGTGCTAATGTAAGCCTACTTGTGACTAATAAATAAACTTTAAAATCATGAAAGACAGAGTTGAACATCAAACGATTATTATTTAACAATTTTAGCTACAATATCATAAATGCTATCACCAGGAACATAGGAGTAGGTGAGGCTGTTCCACCTTTAACTGAGATCATGACTGATCTGCAATCTAACTTATGGTCCCAGACCAGATACCCAAATTGTGGTGCAATCTGGTTAGGGACCAGTAACCTTTTGTTTAAAGTAGACTAAAAGTTTGAAATCCCAGGTACTAAGTGAACAAAGCCATAGAATCCACAGTTTTTAAACGAACCAAAATAAACTTTACAAAGTCAGAAAAATAAACAATTTACAAAGTCTCTTATATGCTAACACTCAGAATTAACGTGGTATATTTGAATTAACAGGCAAACTGGTCAAACACACCTCATTGCACCACAAATAGATGCAACCAAGACAGATTCCATGCATTTCTCAGCAATTATCCAGATGTCTGTGCATCGAGAGTTAGAAGTTTAACAACACCAGGTTAAAGTCCAACAGGTTTATTTGGTAGCAAAAGCCACACAAGCTTTCGGAGCTCCAAGCCCCTTCTTCAGGTGACCACACAGACAGTGACCCAAGGGGCTTGGAGCTCCGAAAGCTGGTGTGGCTTTTGCTACCAAATAAACCTGTTGGACTTGAACCTGGTGTTGTTAAACTTCTTACTGTGTTTACCCCAGTCCAACGCCGGCGTCTCCACATCATCGAGAGTTGCACAGTCTCATTAAAATCCCTCAAGGGATTTTAAGTCTTCACTTTTAAAGATATAGCCTTGCTTTGATTTAGATGGCCCCTACAATTGCTCATTTGATGGTTTAACCGCGTCCTGAGACAGGTAACCTGAGGCTGCATTCCAGCACCAATTTACAGACACAATTGCAGTTCTTCAGCAACACCAAGCAGAACGCTACTGTTCCAAGGGGTTATCTCCAGCTGAAGACAGTTGGGCCTAGGATATGACCCTGAGGAACTCATGCAGTAATATCCTGGCACTTGAGATGATTAACCTGCAACACCCACGACCATCTTCCTTTGTGCCAGGTATGACTCCAATCAACAGTTTCCCTCATTCCCATTGACTCCAGTTTTGCTAGGGCTCCTTAGTGTTCAGTCACATGCTATTTTGATGTCAAGGGCAGACACTCGCACCTCACCCCTGGACTTCAGCTCCTTTGTCCATGTTTGAAATTAGGTTGAAATGATGTAAGAAGCTGAGTTAACCTAGCAGAACCCAAACTAAGTGTCAGTGAGCAGGATATTGCTAAGTTCTGCACTATTGATGACCCCCTTGAATCAGCTTACCGATAGTCAAGTAGACTGATGGGGGTGGTAATTGGCTGGGTTGGATTTGTCCTATTTGTGTACAGGATGTAGCTGGGCAATTTTCCACATCAGGTAGATGCCAGTGGTTTAGCTGTATTGAGACATCTTGGCTAGGGACAGGGAAAGCTCTGGAGCACAAGTCTTCAGTACTATTGCTGGAATATTGTCAAGGCCAATCGCCTTTGCAGTATCCCTTGGTCCTAGATTACACCAAGCAATGGAAATAGTTTCTCACAATATGTCCCCTTAATACCTTGAAACCTTCAATCAAGTCACCCCTGAAACTACTCATTTAATCCTTCAAGTCAACCTATTCTGATAAACATATGTTGCACTTTCTCCAAGACCAATATATCCTAAACTGTGGTTCTGAGAATTGCTCACAGTATTTCAGGTTCATGAGAGTTCTAAACGTATACCACCCCTTGTGTGAAGAAGTATTTTCTATTTGATTCCTAAAAGGGGGAGATGATGATGGCATTGTAGTAATGTTACAGGACTAATAATCCAGAGGCCCAGACTGATACTCTGGAGAAATGGCAGCTAGTCCCACTGATGGTGATTGTAAAACCATTGGTGATTGTCATAAAAATCCATCTGGATCAGTAATGCCCTTTAGGGAAGGAAATCTCCTGTCCCTTACTTGGTCTTGTGATGCCAGAATCATAGCAATGTGGTCTTTGAAATGGCCAAGCAAACCATTTAATTGCATCAAGTGTTAGGATACCAGATCAGAAACCCCAAGGTATATTGTGAAGTCCTTATGATTAAACTCCAATAATTTGCTATTTTGGCATTAATGTGAGGATCGTATGTTTCACTCCTGGAACATTTCTACTGACAAACCATGGAGTTTTATCAAAACAAATTTCATTTAACACCATTGTTTAATAATAACAAATGAATTAACTTTTAACAATATATAAAATGACAAGATACAATTCTTAACTGCTACCTTATCGCCGAGTTCCAATTCAAGCAATATTCTTCTTATAGACTTAAACCCTCTCTTTAAAGTTAGTTAGCAAAACACAATTATACTTGCTTGTCTCAGGTTAACAGTTCTGGAGAGAGACAGAGAGATACATGAACCAGGCAGTTTTAAATATGGAAGAGAAACTTTTCCCTGCATTCTTGGCTCCTCCCATTAAGCACATGACTCCCTGTCAATCAACTTAAAACTCTACTCTGAAACCCCAGGGGAAATCGAAGTAAATACAAAGGCATTAGCCCTGCTTAAATAAACACATACTTATCCTGTTCTCCCAGTTGCTAATTTAAAGGTTTTGCTAGACAAATTGACACCCTGCAAAACAGATCTGAATTCTAAACATGTCCCTTACGTGAAACATGATAACATTTATTTCTTAAAGGCACACTATCATCGCACAAGTCACCACAAACTTCAAAACGATATGAAAGCTGACTGATCACCCACTGCAGGAGTTCCTTAAGGTATTGTCCTTGGTCCAACCATCAGCTGCTTCATCAGTGACCTTCCCTCCATCATACGCTCTGAAGTGGGAATGTTCACTGATAATTGCACCATCAGTACCATTCATGACTCCTCAAGTACTGAAGAAGTCTACATCCAGATGCAGCAAGAATTGGACAACGTTCAGTCTTGGGCTTATAAATGGTATGTAGAATTGGTACCACACAAGTGCTAGGCAATGACAATCTCCAACAAGAGATAATCTAATCATCTCCTCTTGACATTTAATGGCATTACCATCTCTGAATTCCCCCAGTCAAATTCGGGGGGGCGGGGGGGGGGGGGGGGGCGGTTGGTGAGAACTCCCATTGGCCAGAAAAAACTGGACCAGCCACATAAATACTGTGGCTACAAGAATAGATATTTGCTACCAAATAAACCTGTTGGACTTTAACCTGGTGTTGTGAGACTTCTTACTACAAGAATAGATCAGAGGCCAGGAATTCTACTGAGCAACTCACATCCTGACTCCCCAAAGTCTGTTCATCTACAAGGCATGAGTCAAGTGTGATGGAATATTTTCCACTTGCCTGGATCAGTGCAGTTCAAATACCCAAAACACTTGACACATCCAAAACAAACCAGCATGGCTGATTGATGCCCTCTTCACCATTTGCAACATTCACTGCCTCCACCACTGACACAGTGACAGCAATGTGTACCATCTACAAGATTCATTGCAACAACTCACCAAGTGTTTCAGCAGCATCTTCCAAACCCATGACTCCTACCATGTAGAAGGATAGAAGAAAAAGGCAGCAGATATATGTGAACACCACTACCTGCAAGCTTTCCTCCAAGCCGCAAACCATCCTGACTTGCAACTATATCGCTATTCCTTTACCATCACTGGGTCAAAATCCTATAATTCCTTCTCTAACTGCACTACACCCCATGGACTACACTTGGTCAAGGTGGCAGTTCACCACTGCCTTCTCTGGAGTAATTAGGGACGCGCAACAGATGCTGGTTTAGCCAGGGAAGCCCACTGTGAACGAATTTTAAAAAGCTTGTCTCTAACTTCTCAAATCAACTCCATGCAGCTGTGTTCTTCTTAAAATTTTGAAAACTTTGATGAAATCATCCCACAACCTTCTGAACTCCAGGGAATGCTAGTTTGTGTATTCATTCTGCTGAATCTATGCAACACTCTTCCTTAGCTATAGTGCTCACAACCATTCATAGTACTCAGGCGTGGACTTATTTATTTGTAATTTTATGCTTCCACTTACAATGTAGCCTTTATTTTTGTCATTGGAAACTTTGGATATGTAGCTTTCTATCCCATCTTTTAAGTATCTAAGTAATCAGGTGAATAATTGAAGCGCCTACACACTCTTATGGGATACCACTTGTCACATCCTGTCAATTAGATGATGGAGTACAGTGGTGTAGTAATTTCATTGGATTATTTGTTCAGAGACCTTGACTAATGCATTGGGAACAGGAGTTCAATTGCCGCCACATCACATGAAAAGAAACCTGCCCATCATCCCCACTCTGTATCCTATTGGTTAACCAGGTCCATAATCTGCCTTAAATTCTAGGGATTTAGCAAGTTTTGCGAATCTATATGAATTACATCCATGGATATTCCACTGTTCACTGCTTTAGACATCTCATCAAAAATTCAATCAGATGTATCAGATCCATGCTGGCTCCCTGTTCAATTGATCAAGCCAACTATAAATCATGATTTGAAAGGATATGATAGCCACATCTGGCTAGACAACATTAAAATACTTTATGGTCCTGCACATCAGCCAAAGCTGGGATTATTTTGGGATCGACCTGGAATGCAAAGAAAACTCCTGACTTCTTTTCTCTACAGTAAACAATTGTCCATGTCTCCACCCCTGTCGTTTCCAACAAGTGTGAGGTGCTTATATGATTCTTTGACACTAGAATTGCGACCATTTGAACTGCCACTTCCCCAAGCCCACCAGGTGAAACTTTCTCCGAGCTTCCCCTCTGCCCTAGTCTGAGTTTTGTATCCTCTAGTTTCTCTCCTTTCTGTCCCCATGCCGTCTCTGAGGTCATCTTGTCCACGAGATCCACTCATGACCCTAATCCCACTAAACTGCTGACCACTCTACTTCCCTCCTGGCTCTCATGTCAGCTGATATTGTTAATGTTTCTGTCAGATATTGTTCCCTTATCCTTCAAATCTGCTATCATCATTCCTTCAGATCAACTGATAACATAAATAGACATTAATAAGTATGATCTGATAGGTAATACAGAGACATGGATGCAGGATGACATAGATTGAGACCTGAATATTGAAGGGCATATGACATTTCGGATGGACAGAAAGTTAAGGATCCATAGAATCCCCACAGTGCTGAAGGCTACTCGGCTCCTCAAGCCTACACGAACTCTGAAAGAACATCCTACCCAGGCCCCCTGCCCCATGCTCGCAACCCAACGCATTCAGCATGACTAATCCACTTAATGTATACATCTTTGAACACTAAGGGGCAATTTAACATGGCCAATCTACCTAACCTGCACATCCCTTGGACTGTGGGAAAAACAGCACCGAGAAGAAACCCAGGCAGACACGGGGAAAATGTGCAAACTCCACACAGACAGTGGCCCAAGGCTGGAATCAAACCCAGGTCCCTGATGCTATGAGGCAGCAGTTCTAACCACTATGCCGCTACAAAGGCTGGAGAGATGGCTCTGCTAATTAATGATGGTATTAACACATTAGAGAGGGATGACGTAAGTTCAGGAAACCAAGATGTAGAAGCAGATTGAGTTGAGATGAAAAATTACAAAGAGGAGTCACTTTTGGGAGTGGTGTACAAGTCCCCTAATCATAATTGCACGGTAGGAGAGATGTAGAAGAAATAATGGGAGCTTGTAAGAAAGGAATGGTGATAATCATAGGATTTTAATCTACATGTAGACTGGGCAAAGGCAGCATAGATGAGAGTTCATAGAATGTTTTCAGGATAGTTTCTTGGAACAGTACATTCTGGAATCAACCAGGCAGGCTATACTAGACTTGGTATTGTGCAATAAGATAGGATTAACTGATAACCTCATCGTGAAGACACCCTTAGGTAGCAGCAAACATAACATGATTGAAGTTTAGATTTGGTTTGAAGGAGAGAAGAGTGCGCCCAAGACTAGTATTTTAAACTTGAATAAGGGCAATTAGGAGGGCATGAAAGCAGAGCTAGGTAAAGCGAACTGGCAAATATTTGCTCAATAGCAGGTCCGGGTGGACTTCACCCTAAGGTCTTGAAAGAAGAGACTAATGAGATAGTTGATGTTCTGTTTTAATTTTTCAAAATTACCAAGATTTGGGGAAGATTCCACTAGCTTGGAAGATAGTAAATGTAACTCCTTTATTCAAAAAGGGAGGAAGGCATGAAGCAGGAAACTACAGGCCAGTTAGCTGAACATCTATCATAGGAAACATGTTAGAAGCCATTAAAAAGATGTTATAGCAGGACACTTAGAAAAATTCAAGTCAATCAAGCAGAGTCAACATGGTTTTGTGAAGGGAAAATCATGCCTAACCAATTACTGGAGTTCTTCGAAGGAGTCACATGTTATGGATAAAGGAGAACTGGTGGATGCACTGTACTTAGATTTTCAGAAAGCATTTGATAAAGTGCCACATCAAAGGTTATTGCAAAAAATAAAAGCTCATGGTGTAGGTGTTAACATACTTGCATGGATTGAAGATTGGCTAGCTAACAAAAAACAGAGTTTGCATAAATGGGTCTTTCTCTGGTTAGCAGGATGTGACAAGTGGTGTGTCGCAGGGTTCAGTACTGGGGCCTCAACTTTTTACAATTTATACAAAATGACTTGGATGAAGAAACTGGGGATGGTTGCTAAATTTGCTGATGATACAAAGGTAGGTAGAAAAGTAAATTGTGACGAGGACGTAAGGAGGCCTCAAAGAGACAAAGGTGGGTTAAGTAAATTGGTAAAAAATCAGGCAAATGTAAAATTGTTCATTTTGCAGGAAGAATAAAAAAGCATATTCTCTAAATGGTGAGAGTTTGTAGAGCTCTGAAGTGCAGAGGCATCTGGATGTCCTAGTGCATGAATCACAAAAAGGTATAGGTTCAGTAAGTAATTAGGAAAATCAATAAAATGTTATCATTTGTTGAGGAAACTGACCACAAAAGAAGGGGGGGTTATTCTTCAGTTGGGAAGGGTATTGGTGAGACCACATCTGGAGTATTGTGTACAATATAGGTCTCCTTATTAAAGGAAAGATACTGCATCTGCCCACTCAGCTTGTCCAAATCACAATGAAACATCTCTGTATCCTCCTCACAGCTCATCCTCTCATCCAGCTTTCTGACATCTGCAAATTTGGAGCCATTACATTTAGTTCCCTCGTTCTTATCATTAATATATATTGAAAATAGCTGGAGTCCCAGCACTGATCCCTGTAATGCCCCATTAGTCACTGCCTGCCATTCAGAAAAAGATCAGCTTATTCCTATTCTGTTTCCTGTCTGCCAACCAGTTTTCTATCCATCTCAATACACTAACCCTAGTCCCGTGTTTTAATTTTACACACTGATCTCTCATTTTATCGAAAGTCTTCTGAAAGTCCAAATAAACCACATCCATTGGCTCTCCCCCACCCATCCATCCAGTCTACTAGTTACATAGGTTTCCTTTGGGTGTTCCTGTTTTCTCTCAGTCCAAAGATGTGCCGGTTAGGTGAATTAGCCATGGTAAATATGTAGGGTTAAGGTGATATGCCAGGGGGTGGGTCTGCATAAGTTGCTCTTTCAGTGAGATGGTGCAGACTTGATGGGCTGAATGGACTCCTTCTGCACTGTAGGGATTCTATGGTTCTAATATAAATGAGGAAATTAGAGCTGCGTGTAACATGGGTAATAACGGGCAACTTCAATTAATTTAGATTGGATAAACCTAATTAGCACTAACATTGTGGAAGATGAATTCCTGGAGTGTGTACAAGATAGGTTTTTGGAGCAGTACATTGAAGAACCAACGAGGGATCGGGCTATTTTAGATTTTGTATTATGTAATTAGAAAGGGCAATTTAGCAACCTTGCTGTAAAAGAGCCTCTAGGAAGTAGCTAATGTAATAGAATTTTACATTAACGTTGAAAGTAATTATAGTTCATTTTGAAAGTAGGGTCTTAAATCTGAACAAAGGAAACTATGAAGGTATGAGGGGCAAGTTGGCTATGGTGGATTGGGAAAATACACTAACAAATTTAATGGTAGACAGGCAATGGCTAGTATTTAGAGGTATTACACAGACCACAACAAACATATATTCCTCTAAGACACAGAAACCTAACAGGAAAGGAGAATCAACCAAGACTAACAAAAGATTACATTAGATAATTGGAAGTGGCTTATCAGGTTGCCAGCAAAGCTGGTAAACCCAAGGATTGTGATCAATAGAAAATCCACCAAAGGAGGAGCAAGAAACTGGCGTAAAGAATATTAAGACAAGCTGACAAAAAACCTAAAGAGGGACTGTAAAATCTTCTCTAGGTATGTAAAAAGGAAAATATTAACAAGGACAAATATGAGTCCATTACAGGCAAATTTATAATGGAGAATAGGGAAATGGTATGGATTGAGAATATGGAACTGGTATGGATTGAGAATTGGTTGAGAGGAGGAATAAACATGTCATTCTCAGGATAGCAGGCTGTTGCTAGTGGGGTACCCCAAGGATCAGTACCAGGCCCACAGCTGGTCACGATGATTTATATGTGGGACCAAATGTAACATTTCTAAAGTTGCTGATGACACAAAACTTAGGTGGGAATGTAAGCTGTGAGGAGGATGTAAGGAGGCTTCTACTGGACTTGGACAAGCTAAGTGAATCATAGAATGCACAAGAACATGGCAGATGGAACATTTTGTGAATAAATGTGAAGTTATCAATTTTGGTAGAAATAACAGAAAGGCAGAGCATTTCTTAAATGTTGAGAGTTTGGGAAGTGTGGGCTTCCAACTACTCAACCCACAAGCCTGACTTTATAATACCCCCACCCTCACCAAGTGAAGTGAAATGTATTTCATTACCAGGAAAAAAACACATTCACTCACTCATCAATCTTACACTGACATATGGATCACATTTGTTCAAGTTTCAATTTCTCATCACTCTCTTTAGATGAAGCTCAATTATAATTAAATATCTTTGGGTGTTGGGGGTCTAGCATAAGGCTTTGTTTTGAAAACACGCTGCATTCTGCCCTTTTCCCTTCCACATCCCAGTTAGGTGTTGTCCAGGGTGTTTGGATTTTTACGAGCATTTGTCCTTATTTTGGTGGGCATTTTAATGCCAACAGACATATTCCTTTACGGGGTTTGGGCTGAGTGGAAGTTCAGTACGTCCTTATCTACCATTCCATCACTTTTCTTGACATCCAGCTCCAAGCTTCTCACCAGAGGGCCATTAAAATGCTGCCCAAGAGTATAAACCAGAAAGTTAGAATATTTAACAGAATATAAAATCATGTACAGAAGCAAATGAGAAAAATAAAGATCGGATTAAGAGACATAAGGGACAAAGCAAGTGTAAAATAAAAATCAAATTATATTCCATATGATTCAGACATTTAGATAATTAGATGCTCAGGGTTAGACGGATTGTTTGGCAGTAATTAAGACTTATCATACCATTAAAAATTAATTTACATATGAATACACCAGCCCTAACGTTCTCAGGTGTGTTTGATGGCTAAGTACCCCAACTTTATTTATTAGTCACAAGGCTTACATTAACATTGCAATGAAATTACTATGAAATTCCCCTAGTCGCCACACTCCGGCGCCTGTTCAGGTCAATGTACCTAACCAGCATGTCTTTCAGACTGTGGGAGGAAACTGGAGCACCCGGAGGAAACCCATGCAGACACGGGGAGAACGTGCAGACTCCACACAGACAGTGACCCAAGCCGGGAATCTAATCCGGGTCCTTGGCGCTGTGAGGCAGCAGTGCTAACTTTAATGCTAATTTTTTGTTGAGGTACTGCTGCAAGTAACAAATCAGATGGATTTCTGTACTTAAACGTTTGTGAAGTTTTAGGATTGCTCGGCAATTTCGCACTGACACTTACTACTTGCATAATTTGGAGTAATGTCAGCTTTGAAATGATCACAAAAGGCAAAGCTATGTACAGCTCACAGACAATTGGCACAACTACCATGCCTAAACACTTGCACCTGGACGACATTGCTGAATGATAAAGGATGTTCTTGAGCTATGATGATGTGGTGATCCACACCGGTCACAACTGTTGGTGTTGTGTGATGCAAAGAGTGATCTGCAGTATCGTGTACTCAATTCTTTGTCTGATTTTGGACGCTTCTGCTATGTGTCCTAAGTTTTGAATACAGACTATGGTTTCATAAGCAGTGTTATTAAACAATGTCATTCTTTTTACCAATTTTCATTTTTCTGGATAGGTTTTTAAACAAGATGGGGATATCCTATTCGAGTGCTTAAAAAAAAATACACAAATTATTTTATTCAGCAGTCATGGTAAACAAAGCTTTTACTGACAGCAAAGCAACAATTCCAGTTTTACTGCATTATACAAAAGGGAAAAAGTATTCTCTGACGCAATGTTCAGTAACAAGACTGCATAGTCTTTTTTGTAATTTAATAATTCTGCATGAAAGCTTACAGCCAGACAAGACAGATATTTTACAAACTAAAACAAAAAAGCTCTTGATTGCACATTTAAATTGTTTCCTCTAATAAACTTCTGGAATGCCTTGAATGTACTCGGAACAGCCATCACTCTTTCAGTGCTCTAATTTACATGTGCGCCCTTTGCAAATACTCTTATTTTTAAAGTCACACGTACATATATACATAGTATGATTAACAGAAGCAAGTGACTGGACTATGAAGGTATAGACATGCATAAATCAATAAATGTATAAACCTGTTTTATATGCACATTTATTTCCATAAACTAATTTCAAATCCATATGCCCACCGAAGGCCTGCTATTTGACAGAAATGCAACATTTCCTTGTAACCTGGAATTAGTGTTTCCAGGTTTACAACATGTTTCTTTCAACTTATATCTGCAGAATGTCACAGAACATTTGGGTGCTTTCAAACATACTCAAGCTGGGCTTTCTCAAAGTCACTTTAGTACAGCTGGCAATATGTAAAAATGACAACAGCACTTGGAAGTTTCTCACTCAATTGATTTTTATGACGGTAATAATAATAATGGAATCCTCAGTACTCTCAAAGCATGAACTCAAGAAATACTTACTCAAAAAACTTCAATAACCCCCAACAAGGGCCCAAGTTAAACTCTCTCTGAATTTGGAAATCCAACATTTATTTTCCACACCTTCAAAGAAATATTGTGCTTATCAAATTTCCTTCCCCTACTCATGCCAAGCTTTGTTGGTTCCTTACAAAAGGATTTTTTTGTCCATATATTTACCCACCGACTACACTCCCACACTACTTGTGGAGAGCCATGCTCACAGGTTAGATCTCCAGATCATTCTTTTCACAAAGAGCATATCATGGAATTGGACCACAGTTTCCTCCCAAACACTTGTGCACTGTTTTTATTTAAATCTGTACGCTTACTTATTGCAATCTACAAAAGCTGATTTTGTACCTCAAAAGTACTGACAGAAGACAATTCCCATTGAAGTAGTTTATTTGCAAACTGACTACTGCTTGAAATAAGGAAGGAAAAGACGTTGCAATTTCTCCCAAAATGGGTGGAAGTATATGCTTTGCTGCAGGATGCGATAAGCTCATTTCCTCTCATACAAAGATTAATAAGTTCAAAATACCTTCTGATTCGTAACTCAAGCCTTTCCCCTTTGTTCACTTTGAATATTATTCAGTGAAGAGTCCAATCTATATTTGTAAAAGACCGCCAGTTACTTAGTTCCAAACACTGCAGGACCATTGCTGGTTATTTGTCTGCAGTTATGCTTTAACACAAATACATTTCCATCTTACCCAATGCCAGGCAATGTGCACATTCTCAATTATTACTAGCACAGTTTTCTTATGCATTTTCTTCACCCTCTCCAGTTTGGGCAACCTCAACTTCCACGGTCTCACCAATTTCAGTAAGTTTCTGTCCTTGCTGGTGAAACAGTACATAGTTGACCACTTGCATAATTCCATGGTCCGTTAATGTGGGCAATGCCTCATCTTGGCTTTCAACTCCTACAGCTTCAATGGATTCTACAGAAGTAACTGCTTCCACCGCCTCAACAGCTTCCACCGCCTCAACAGCTTCCACCGCCTCAACAGCTTCCACCGCTTCCACTGCCTCAACAGCTTCCACTGCTTCCACTGCCTCAACAGCTTCCACAGCTTCCACTGCCTCAACAGCTTCCACCGTTTCTCCAGTCACTATGACAGTCTCAATTTCTTCACCAATTATATCTGATTTGTCCAGCTCATCTTTCATGTCAGCAGCTAAGATTCTGATTGCATGCTCTACCTGAGTTCCCTGATTGTGAAACTGAAGTGTGTCTTTCTCTAGCATTATTTTGCCAGGAACATTCTCTTTGTGAAATTTAGTCATATGCTTGCGCAAGCTCCGAGCATCGATGTAGGCATCATTGCATATTGGGCAGACGTAAGGCCGTTCTCCAGTGTGTGTTCGCACATGCCGCTTGAGAGAGCGTGCATCAGCCCAGGCTACACCGCAGGTCAAACACTCAAATGGCTTCACTCCTAAATGGAAAGAGAAATGATTTATGCAAACACGAGCAGCATTTAAAAAATATACTTTTAAAATTTACATTTTGTCTCATTCCATGAAGATTGTTACAGCTTTGAAGCTGTCTCATCAACAAAGGTGTAGATCTAGGCACCGCTTACTGGACTTGGTCTTTTCCACTAAACCAGAGCAGGCTTGCTTGTCATTGTGAAAAATAAGGCACAACAGATTTACCAACAAAGCTGAAGTATTGGAAAATGCTGGAACTCACATCTGTGAAAACTTTATGATTCAGGAAGCAAAAAGAATTGATTTTATATACCAAGCCTCAAATTACTTTACAGCTCACTTTTAGTGCAGTGCTAGCCAGTTTGCATCGCAAGGTTTCATAAATAACGACTGAAAAAAATGGTTCATTGAGCTGTTTTTGATTATGTTGGCATAAATTAAGTGACCATCTTATGGAAAACCAAGTTGCATTAATATTCAACAGCACTTTTACAATGGTGGTCTGAAATTGAAAGATAAAGCTCCTCGTTAGTTCTGAAAGATACAGGCCAAGATGATCCCAGGCCTATTCTATGCTGAGTTTGCTGTTTATAACTCAGCTAGCAGAGAAGGACTTTCAACTGAACCCTGGCCTAGGAAAGAAGATAGAAATGCAGCAATGATTCTCACTCTTAATTGCTATCTTGTGACGTTCCTGGAAAGCAATTCAGTGCCTTCAAGAAGAGGGGAAAATTAATGCTAAGGATAAAAGTAAAGCACTAAGACTTTGTGTGTTTTAGTTAAGGGGAGGCAGTGGCATAGTGGTATTGTCACTGGACTAGTAATCCAGAGACCCAGGGTAATGGGGACCCGGGTTCGAATCCCATTACGGTAAACGGTGATAGTTGAACTCAATAAAAAATCTGGAATTTAAAGCCTAATGATGACCATGAAACTATCGTCGATTGCTGTAAAAACCCACCTGGTTCATTAATACCCTTGAGGGAAAAGAGAACCTGGCCCACATGTGATTCCAGATCCACAGCAATATGATTTACTCCGGAATGGCCTAGCAAGCTACTCCGTTCAATTAGGAATGAATAATAAAAGGTTAGCTGGCCAAGTTTCTTTTCTCTCCTGAAATGGGAGCTTTTGAAAAAAAATATTTTGTATCTGTTAATGTGTGTGTATCCTAATACAGTAACACTAATTCTATATGTAGCAGGCCATCCACTGATGAGTCAGTTTAAAGCATCAGATATCAAGTCCGATCTACCAAATATTAAATTAATGAAAAATTATGAATACTTAGATGATGTAAAATCCAAAAATAATAGCACTTTGAATTTATTTAACTTACTTTTACAGTTATACTGAAGGGATACCAATTAAAGATTTTATTTTATCAAAAGCATTTGTAATAAAAGGAACAAAACTACCGTCCGATGTTCTCTGTCACCCTAACAATTTCCAACTCTTGGGCCGAACCATCACCCGACCGGGTGCCCAAACTCTCTATAGCTCCATCCCCCACTAGGGTGGTCTGAGGGCTGTCTGCTTCTTCTTGGGAATGAAGACCCAACCAGTCCCCATTCACCATCAACCTCCTCCTCCTTTTTCAACTGGTTTTCACAAACAATTTCCCTTTTAACTCTACTCACTTCCTTTAAGAAGTGTTTCTATGGAGTCCTGCTTGGGTCCTAGCCATGTCTTCTTTTTTGTGGAATCTGTGGAACATTCCTTCTTCCAGTCCTACCAAGGGCCTCACCTTCACCTCATTTTCCAGTACATTGACTGTATTGGAATGGTTTCCTGCTCTTGCTCCTTCATCAACTTTGCTTCTACTTTCCATCCTTTAGTCACCTTCATATGATCCATCTCTGACTCTTCCCTTCCATGACTTTTCAGACTCCATTTCTGGTGATAGGTTATGAATATTACTACAAATCACTGTCTCCCAACAACTCCCTTGAATGGACTTCCCCACACCCTGCTTCCTATAAGGACTCCAATTCCATTCTCCCAATTTTTCCATTTCCATTGCACTTGTTTTGTGGATGCAACTTTCTATATCAGTGCCTCAAGTAAACATTTCATTATGGTTGACAGGGTCCTTAAGCATGGCTGGTTGAACTCCCGCACTTTTGTCCTCACACCTTCTCCTCCCTCTTGTAACCGAGATAAGGGTTCCCCTTGCCCTCACCTTCCATACCACCAGCCTCTGAATTCAATGCCCCATCTTGACATTTCCACCACCTCCAGGATGATGCCACCAACAAACAAATCTTCCCTTGCCCTCCCCCTTCAGCATTTCGAAGGGACTGTTCCCTCTGCAAAACCCTGGTTCACTCGATCACTCTCAGCACCCGCTCCCCTTCTTGTGGCATCTTTCCACACAAGCTCAGAAATGCGATGCCTGCTGTTTTACCTTTCTCCTCACTATCCAAGGCCCCAAACACTCCTTTCAGGTGAAAGGATGTTCTATATATTTTTCTTTCAGTTTAATATATTGTTTTCGCTGCTCACAATGCAGCCTTGCTCAACATTGAGATGACAAATACAGATTGGGTGACCACCTTGCAGAACACCTCTGTTCAGTTTGTAAGCAACTTGAGCTTCCTGTTACCTTGCATTTTAATTCTCCACCTTGCACTCAAACTGACTGCTCTATCCTCGGCCTCTTGCAGTGTTCCAATGAAGTTCAAGATAAGCTCGAGTAACAGCACTGCATCTTTCAATTAAGCACTTTAGAGTCTTCAGAATCAACTGAGTTTCAGACCATAATTCTGCAGGTTTTGGTTTTACTCTTATTTTGTTTTTGCTTTTGGGCAACAGCTGTTCATCATTCTGCTGTTGATACATCAGCCAGACATGTCTTTTGTTTCTTTACTTTACCATTTAACTCTCTTTGGCTTTATACAATCAATAAATACTTCTGTCATTTACTTTTTTCTGTCTTCCATCTTATCACAGACTTGTCCTCTCATCCTTTGTCCATGCTTTTCCTTTCACTTGCTTAAAACCTATTATATTTCTAATTCAGCTCTGATGAAGGGGCATCCAGACTTGAAATGTTAACTCTGTTCTCTCTCTCCACGGATGCTGCACATCTGCTGAGATTTTCCAGCATTTTCTGTGTTTATATTTCTAACTAATCCCAGTTCTGATGTAACGTCATCAACTTGAAATGTTAACTCCTTTCCACAGCTGCTGCGTGACTTTTCACGTATTTTGATAGACCAGGTGGCAATGGCCAGTAATTAATTTTACCAAAAATATTGCTGTTGATATTGTTACCTCTGTGAATTGAGATGGCGGGGAACATTTTGCAGTTTTATGTGATGTCCCCCTTTCGTTTCTCTTTGATACGAGTGGCCCCATGTTTGCACTGCGCAACCCCTACAAGATTGCACATATTTTAATGGCTTCTTGTGTGCACGCTGTTTGTCACCTCTGCGATAAGTTCCGGATAACTGCATGGCCACCCCCCCAGAGGGAACATTAGTTGTATGTTTACTAAATCAATATGCATAACCCCAAAATATGTATAAGAGGAAAACGTATTTGCAAATCAGATGTAAAAGATTTACACGCTGAAGAATCCCACACTTGCACTGACACTTCAGGCTTTTGATAAAGTACTGCGCCACAGCATTTCAATTTTTCCACCATCTGTAAACCATCACAAATGTTTAAAATGGGACTATCTATATGAGACCGAAAGGCAAGGTTTAAAATCAATATTTAAAAACATCACTAAACCAAAGGGAAATTTAGTACTTACCCTGATGATTGTTCATATGCCTCCTATACTCTCTAAGTTGTGAAAACTTCTTCCCACAGTGCTCACAAGTACGGTCCAGCATCTGCTTAGCTCTGCCTTTCTTGCCATGAGTGGCTTTTTTTACATGTCGCCTGAAAAGAGCCTTCTCAAAGAATTCTTTTCCACAGACATTACATCTGAAAGTAGAAAACAACAACAACTAGTTTCCTTTGGTTTCAGAAAGTTCTTTTCCTCTGTGAGGAAATACTGAAGTGAGCCACAATATATGTTTAGTTGAGGAAAATCACATTTAAATCTCAGCATTCCCCTTCAACAGACAGGGTGAAAGAGAATTGCTTGAACAGTTGCGAAGAATCTTAAGTGAAATGAATTCAGTCACTTACATTTTCCATTGATACAAATAATAAAACTATAAATAAATAACCAAAAAGTGGGGCAGTCACATTGATCTACTAGGAATGGTATTCTGATATTGAGATTTAATCTATAGACTTGTCTCATATTAGAGTAGAATAAACTATATTGAAATTAATTAATGGATGAGTTTTGCATCATATGGGTGCACTTATAGAAGAAAAGCCCAGTTTTGGATGCATGGATATAGTCATGTATAGAGCAATGATAACCAGCTGAGACAGATAAATGAACTGCATGCCAGATTTTGCAACTTCACAATCTCAAATTCAAGAATTGTTGAAAAAAAGAGAAAGGTTGTTGAAGCTTTTCATCTTGCATGCATCAGGAACAATGCAAGTTAGCCAAATTTCAAAGGGAGCAACAATTCATATTGCATGGACAGGGGTGCTGATTGGTTGGCACGTCAGTCCTGACTAGTTGAGGTGTACACAGTAAGAAGTCTCACAACACCAGGTTAAAGTCCAACAGGTTTATTTGGCAGCAAACGCCAGTTGAGGTGTTGCCATGGAAAATATACCAGAGAACTTTATCCTCCACATTTTTATTTCATTCAATAAAGGTACAATGCCTGAACATGTTCTTTAGCCTGCTGAGCACATGTCCATGTGTATAAATATATGCAGTTTTTAAACAAGCATTGAGCCACATTGCAAGCCTAACCAAAAATTGTTAGTGCAATTCAAAGTTAAAGTTTTTGAAGTTTATTTATTAGTCACAAGTAAGGCTTTCATTAACACTGCAATGAAGTTACTGTGAAATTCCCCTAGTCGTCACAGTCTGGCGTCCGTTAGGGTCAATGCACCTAACCAGCACATCTTTCAGACTGTGGGAGGAAACCGGAGCACCCGGAGGAAACCCACAAGACACGGGGTGAACGTGCAGACTCCACACAGACAGTGACCCAAGCCGAGAATCGAACCCGGGTCCCTGGCGCTGTGAAGCAGCAGTGCTAACCACTGTGTGACCGTGCCGGCCATATTTTCCCATGGGATGTTCACCATGTGCTGTCCAATCGTGTTATCACAACTAATGTTAAACGCTGTCCCAAAGTGACCCAAAGTGCACAAAGCACTTTTTCGATAAACAAAGACTGAATGAACAGGTGGCATGTCTTCATTGCCAACCAAGATGGAATAATATTGCTAGCAGAAATCCTGGAACGCTTGCCAGCTGTTTCAACCAAACCCTCAACTGTCACTCTGCAGTGCTTGCTGATGCACTAAATGATATTCCACAACTACCTCTGCAAGATTGGCTTGCCATCTCACCCAACCCAACACTGCTGAAATCCAATGGATAGAAAAGAGCAATAAGGCATTCTTGCAAAAGTCTAAAAGCATGGTATTGAGGGGAGGAAACTATGCCTCAAGATTCTAAAGATAGCAGCATTGAACACCTTCACACGTGCAAAGCTTTTTTAAAATTTCACTTGGACAGTGCTGCCTATGCCAGCATTTGTTGTCCATCCCTAATTGCCCTTGAGAAAGTGGTGGCGAGTCATCCTCTTGAATCGCTGCAGTCCATGTGGTGTTGGTACATCCGCAGTGCTATTAGTCTATGGAACAGCTGTCCCAATTTTGGTACAAGCCCCCAGATGTTAGTAAGGAGAGCTTTGCAGTGTGCTGTTGCCTATTCTGGTACCTAGGACGATGCCATGTGGTCCTTCCGATTTTATTCCTCTTAAATGTTGTAGTGGTTTGATGCAACTGATTAGCTTGCTAGGCCATTTCAGAAGGCATTTAAGAGTCAACCACATTGCACTGGGCCTGGAGTCACATGTACCCAGACAGGTAAAGACAGTAGATCACCTTCCCCAGATTTTGGATCTTGATGGTTTACAGGTCAGGTGGTTGGGGCTTGGTTGGATCAAGAGTCGCTTGGGAAAAGACAGGCACATAAATCCAATAGATCGTGCCAATGCAGCACCTAGAACAACAAACCAGCAAGTTATTTTACTCATCTAATAATAATAAAAAATGTTTTTGGATGGTTGGATTTGAGACACCGTACCTGTAGTGCAAAGACTAGCCCCAGCTTCCTTGGTAATAGCAAAACTCAGCATGAATCAGAGGACAGAAAACTGGAAAAAGTATAAGCTCCTCTTCCAGCCACAAATCCAAACATTTGGGTCTTCTCAGGGGATTTTGTGAACCTTCTTTAAAGTAGTCTTTTGACAATGAAAACCAACTCCCTTTTTATCCGTCACTGTAATATACGAGCATTTTAAACACGAGTTCCTGCAATGGAACTATTCAAGTTACTTGAGACAAAGATTATTTTCCCTAGGCAAGAACCAACTGTACTCACTTATATGGTTCTGTAACAGAATGTGCTTTTACGTGAGAATACCAGTCTTTCTTCCAGCTGTAGCACTTTCCACAGATCTGGCACTGAAATGGTTTCACCCCGAGGTGCTTGTACAAGTGCTGCTGCAGATCCCGTGCTTCATAAAAACTTCGTTCACATCTAGAAAAAAATGAAGATGACTTCTCAGAAGCCATTTCTTTTTAAGTTTTATACCTATTAATACTGTCAGCAGTTTAGGCATGAGGATCTATTCTAGTAATATTCAAAGTCAAGATATTCAATCAGATCTGTAGAACCACAATCTGGTTATATGACTAGAGTATGAAGTTAAACAGCAAAAGTACAAAATAACCCAGACTCTACAAATAAATTGGCACGAGAGAGCCTGCTTGGACGTCTGTGGTAACAGAAGCAAAAACAATAGAAATCATTGACCTTAAATGAAAGGGTTCAAGAACTCTAGTGAAGATGCACTTGGATTCTAATTATTGACATTCAGAGTGCATTGATCGAAAATTGGCTTATTATAAAACCACACCTGCAGTTATCCCTGTTTAACTTCCAGTGCAACTAATAAATCTGACCTATCATTTTGCAGGACATGTTCACCTCCATAGACATGCAGGAATCCTTTTCTGTCTGTACCTCTTGGAAGGTAATTTAGAGCAGATCATCTGCTCTTTATAGAACCTGTAAAATTTCCATTCCACTGAAATCAACAGAATGAAAACGGACAGTTCCTTCAAACATGAGGTGAGCAATTGCTCTGCCAAATTATCACATGGTAATGAAGACAAAAATTGGTCCTGTAGAAATTACCCTAGACAAACAAGTAATCACACTATACAACCTGGTAAAGTAATGGAAGTTGCAAGTGGGTGGTGATGGTGGCCAGTTACAAGTTAAAAAAGTGAAACCCAATCCCTTCATTGTATATTGTGTTTTCAAAGAATTTACTTTGAATTGTAAATATCATACAGTAAGTATCTATGCCAAATGTTCTACATTCTAGACCTCATGCATCTTATCCTCATCAATGTGGGACCTTTACATTTTAACTATACTTTCTCTTGATCTGCAAGACAAATATAAAATCAATTAATTCTACCAACTTACTGAGTGCATTGAAAGCTTCTGACTTCAGGTTTTGGCAAATGTCTCTTCAAGTGCTTGCTAAGACCAGAGGCACGTTTGAAACATTTTCCACAAGTTGAACAGAGGTACTTAGATTCACCTGAAATAATTAAAATCAACATACCAAGCAAAATTTAATGCATGCCTTTTACATACCAATGTACAAATACCATACTTAACATATCTACATGGAACAAGAAATCTTATTTAGATTAGATGCAGTTTTCTAAGGAAGCAATTAAATAGAAAGGAAAGGCAAGAGTAAGTAGATTTTTGAAAAAGATTTTTCCATCCTACATTTGTGCAGTGCCTTAAAAAAAAATCCCAAATGGGCTGCATGGTGGCACAGTGGTTAGCACTGCTGCCTCACAGCGCCAGGGACCTGGGTTTGATTCCTTGCTTGGGTAACTGTGTGGAGTTTGCACGTTCTCCCCGTGCATTGGCCATGCCAAATTCTCTTTCAGTGTACCCAAACAGACGCCGGAGTGTGGCGATGATGGGTTCACAGCAACTTCATTGCAGTGTTAGTGTAAACCTACTTGTGACAATAATAAATAAAAAACTTTTTAAAAAGTGGAAAATAAAAATATCAAGCTATGGAAGACAAAGTTAGGATGGGAGCAGACAGAGGTAGGAAATTCTTGTGATGGAGAGGAAATAAGGCTGGAAACTCAGATTCTTGTTGCAAAAAGTCTAGTTTAATGTCAAGTCGTTGCCAAGGAAAGGGATAGAGTCAATAACGGAGAGTGAGGAATTTGTACATGGGGAAAAGACAATGGTTTTGGTCTTCCCAATCCCAAAATCGCTCCACCTCTTTCTCTCTCTCCTTCTGCAATCCCCTTAAAATCCATCTCTTAGACTAAAGATGACAAATGCAACGCAGGACCAGCAGTTTGAAAGCACAGAGACAAGGGAGAGTTCATGAAGTACAGTGGGCTTAATTAACTTAAGTGCAAAGCTAACCACCTGTCTTAGCAAACTGTAATCAAGGGCAACTTGTAGATGAAGAAGAGGAGTAGTCGAGAATGGATCACTGATGGGCTTGGAAGGAAATTATGCAAAAGTGGGATGGGAAACCGCCTTTCCACAGAGCTGAATATTAGGGGATAGGCGATAGTGCAATCAACTCCATTAAAAGCTAGAAAAAGTTTGAGAAGGATAATGCACTACTGGTCAACAGCAACATATATCAATACAGTGCCTTCAATGTATTAAAATATCCTAAGGTGCTTCACAGGAGTGGTATTAAACAAAATCTGACACAGAGCCACATAAATGGACATTACGCCAGACAGCCAAAAGCTTGATCTAATAGGTAGGTTTTAAGGAACTTCTTAAAGAAAGAAAGAGAGGCTTAGGGAGGGAATTCCAGAGCTCTGTGCCAAATGGCTTCATTTTGCATCATAAAATGTTTCTAGTTTTGGCATCTGATGTTATTGCAGAAATTACACTGGAGCAGTAGTAAGGAAATTGCACATTTCCTTTCAACTATCAACCATCAACAATGTTTTCTGACACATCTTTATTTCCTTACCTGTGTGAACACTATTGTGTTCCTGAAGACTGCGTTTTGTAGCAAATGATTTTTCACACACTTCACAACTGAATTCCCTTTTACCTTCGTGATGAGCCATGTGCAGTCTTAAACTATGTTTATAGCCAAAGGTCTTTCCACATATCTAAAGAACAGAGAAAGTAAAGTTAAAATACTGGAACATTCTTTCTGTTTCATGATATAACATTATATAACATATATAATATAATATATTAGGCCGCATTTGGAGTACTGCGTCCAGTTCTGGTCGCCGCACTACCAGAAGGACGTGGAGGCATTGGAGAGAGTGCAGAGAAGGTTTACCAGGATGTTGCCTGGTATGGAGGGTCTTAGCTATGAGGAGAGATTGGGTAGACTGGGGTTGTTCTCCTTGGAAAGACGGAGAATGAGGGGAGATCTAATAGAGGTATACAAGATTATGAAGGGTATAGATAGGGTGAACAGTGGGAAGCTTTTTCCCAGGTCGGAGGTGACGATCACGAGGGGTCACGGGCTCAAGCTGAGAGGGGCGAAGTATAACTCAGACATCAGAGGGACGTTTTTTCCACAGAGGGTGGTGGGGGCCTGGAATGCGCTGCCAAGTAGGGTGGTGGAGGCAGGCACGCTGACATCGTTTAAGACTTACCTGGATAGTCACATGAGCAGCCTGCGAATGGAGGGATACAAACGATTGGTCTAGTTGGACCAAGGAGCGGCACAGGCTTGGAGGGCCGAAGGCCTGTTTCCTGTGCTGTACTGTTCTTTGTTCTTTGAAGGGGGGGAGGTTTAACACAGATATCAGAAGGACATATTTCACACAGAGGGTCGTGGGGGCCTGGAATGTGTTGCCGGGCAAGGTGGTGGAGGCGGACACACTGGGAACGTTTAAGACTTATCTAGACAGCTATATGACCGGAGTGGGAATGGAGGGATACAAAAGAGTGGTCTAGTTTGGACCAGGGAGCGGCGCGGGCTAATTGTTCCTTGTTTCTCGTTTCAAGGCTTCATTCTATGATCATCTTGCTGGTGCCAGTACAGAGCGAGACTGCGGATAGTTGGGAACCTGTCTCGGGGGCAGGGAATTCATATGGTGTTCATGGAAGTGGAAATGACTAGGGTTGGGAAGCATTTTCCGATCAGGGCCATTGTGATCTCCTGGACTCGTTTCGATCGCCTCAGGGGGTCGGAGAGGAATTTCCCAGATTTTTTTTTTCCCCATATTGGCTCTGGGGTTTTTCACTCTGGGTTTTCGCCTCTCCCTGGGGATCACATGGTCTGGACTAGGGGGGTGGAGGTGAGTTAATAGGTTGTAATGAACAAAGCATCGTAGCTGTGAGGGACAGCTCGGTGGATAGGATATTGGTATGTAGATAGGCTAGAAAATTGGGCGGGGATCCTGGATTCAGGATTCAATCCTGGACCGGGGAGCGGCGCGGGCTTGGAGGGCCAAAGGGCCTGTTCCTGTGCTGTATTGTTCTTTGTTCTTTATAACAATCTAAAGTCATCCAATTTGGTTTTCAACGTATCAAGTCCCTCACTGGGTCAATATTACACAGGGATCGCAAACTGTGCCATAATTTAAACAGAAGTTAAACCAGTGTCTGCACTGGTCTCTGTATAGAAATCAGAAGAGAGAATTCTGACAAATTTTTCTTGTTGACACAATGATGCAGTGGACAACTGTAGTTCACTACCAGTTCCACAGTTAACCAGCACAGACCAAAAATCAAGCTAGGAGACTCAACGATTTGTTAAAATCAAAGGTGGAAATTCTAACCCTTGGAACACTGAGTTGCGTATTAATTTGAAGAAACTGAACAATTTTGCACCATTTTTTATGTTTACGGACATAAGAATTAGAAGCAGTAATAGGCCATTCAGCCCCTTGGGGCTGCTCCACCATTCAATAAAATCATTGCTGATCTGAATGTGGCTTCAACTTCACATTGCACCAACCCCCGATAACCTGTGACTCTCTTGTTAGCCAAAAATTTATCTACCTCTGTCTTAAAAATACTGACTTTGCCTTCAACATTCTCTGGGAAGACGGTTCCAAAGGTCCACAGCTCTTGAGGAAAAAGTTCTTCTCATCTCGGTCTTAAATGGGAGATCTCTTATTTTTAAGTGGTGGCCCCTAATTCTAGTCTCTTGCAACTGTAGCAAAACATCCCTACTTTTATATTCCATTCTTCTCGGAATAAACAACAGCATTCCATTTGCCTTCCTAATCACTTGCGTTGCCTGCATACTAACTCAGCGATTCATGTATATTTAAATAATATGCTGCTTTTCTATCTTTCCTGCCAAAGTGGATAAGTTCACATTTTCCCACATAATCCTCCATCTGCCAAATTTTTGCCCATTAATTTATCTGTGTCCCTTTGCAGATTCCTTATGTGCTCTTCATCATCTGTCTTTGTGTTACCAGAAAAGTTTGCAACTATACATTCGGATCCTTCATCTATATCATTGATATAATCTATCCAATACCACCTCCTTTTTAATTTTAAGCCCATCTACTGTAAAAGTTACCTCATCATTCATTCATCCCAGCAGAAGGATATTTCTGCCACTGTTTTGAAGAACAACAAATTCCAATAATTTTGCACCATCTCATCAATAGTAATCGATGTTTACGATTGAAAATTCTAACTGATTCATTCAATGTTGGATGGAATAACAACAAACACTTATTTAGGGGGTGGCACAGTGCTGCCTCACAGCGCCAGGGACCCGGGTTCAGTTCCCAGCTTGGGTCCCTGTCTGTGTGGAGTTCTCTCCGTGCGCTCCAGTTTCCTCCCACAGTCTGAAAGATGTGCTGGTTAGGTGCATTGACCTGAACAGGTGCCAGAATGTAGTGACTCGGGGAATTTCACAGTAACTTCATTGCAGTGTAAGCCTTACTTGTGACTAATAAATAAACTTTAACTTTAAGGTGAAGGATATTCAATTAGAAAAGGTCAGGGTAATATGATCTGTTGTAATCATGAAAGGGACCTCAATGAATAGTCATGCTAATTGCTAACAAAACTCATTGGCTGTCAGATTGTCAAATTCAAATGTCAACCCAAAAGTGAAAGTCTCAGGGGCATTGTTACTGAGCTTACATTGAACATGCCAAATGGCTGTAATGTAAAAAATACTGCTGGTCCTAGATTTATGCCTCACTCAATTCCTCCTTCACAACGTGCATTTACATAGTACTTTTAACATAGAAAAAAACTCTCACAGCACCATTACTGAAAAGTTCACTTTGAAACACTAGCTGAAACCTTTCACAATAAATCCTCACCTTGCACACATGTGGCTTGACACCCGTGTGTTTAAGCATATGAAGTCGTAGATTATATGGCTTGGGCAATGTTTTTCCACAGATATCACAGATGAACTGTCGCTTTGTCTTTCCTCCAGGACTCTCATCTATTTGCTCGTTGTTCCGTTTGTGCCGCAGAAGATGAGAAAGGAGCGAAGCTTTGTAGAGGAATTCCTTCTCACAGAGCTAAAGCAGTAAGGAAACAGTTAACTAAGATTGCTGTCATAGTAAATAATGTCTTGCAACAGGAGTGCAGGCTCCAAACATTGCATGAATTTTACTCTCCAGGTTTGTTTTCTTCTCCCTATACTTTCTCCTTTCAGCAATAGAGGATATCTCCAGAGGGATCAACTGCTTTTACCTAGCTCAAGAAGCCATTCTTTATTTGTGGACATCCAGAGTGTGTGTCGGTACATTATAGGAAGACATCAGAGACAAGCCCAATCATGGATGCCAGCATATGCACAGAGTTAGGATTAATTAATCCAGTACAAATTAGGTGTAGATCTACTTTGATCAGTAGCATATCATGCCTAAAGATTTAACTGCAAAGCCATCAATAAAATTTATTTTCCAATTTTATATTAGAAAAAATCCTATATGGCTTCCTCTTCCTTGCCATCCCTACTGCAGGCCTGAAGTAACAGGACATATTAGCTCTGCTGATGTGGGATCTCTAGGGGTAGAGCTGAGAAACACCAAAGGGCAGTTACTTAAAGGGATGACGGTGGTTAGGCAATGGCAAACATTCAAAGAGCGTATGGGTGAACTGTAACAAATATTCACTCCTGTTTGGTGCAAAAATAAAATGGGAAAGGTGGCCAAATCGTGGCTTACAAGGGAAATTAGAGATAATATTAGATCCATACAAGAGGCATACAAATTGGCAGACTTGAGGATTGGTAGCAGTTTAGAATTCAGCAAAGGAGGATAAAGGGATTGATCAAGAAAGAGAAATAGAGTACGAAAGTAAACTTGCAGGGAACATTAAAACTGACTGTAGAAGATTCTATAGACATGTGAAGAGAAAGGGATTGGTGACGACAAATGTCTTATTACACAATACCCTCTCCCAAACTAAAGCCATTCATATAATGATCTACCTTCCTGTTTTTGCTACCAAAGTGGATAACTTCATATTTATCCACATTATACTTAATGCATTTGCCAGGCATTTGCCCTCTCACTCAACTTGCCCAAATCACACTGAACCAAAGGGATCAGTGCTAGGACCTAGTAGGTGCAAAAAAATCTTTATTGCAGATAACAATATACTTTAGCCAATTTTAAGCTTCACTGGAATGAAAACAGTAAAATCATTACACGAGTAATTTTGCTCTGAATCTAAAATTTGGAATCTATGAAAATTCACAAACATTACACAGAACGAAACTAATTGGTTCCATCAGCAACACAAGACAATACCGGAACATTTACTGGATTTGAATTTTTTTTTTTATTCCACAGAATTCTTACCGGACATTTAAATTCTTTGGTTCTATTGTGGGTCATGATGTGCATCATCAAGGTGTAACGTTTTGGGAAAGTCTTTCCACATTCATTACATTTGTGCTCCATCTCAACATCATCCCCCTCTACAGCAGTTCGTTTTGGTTGCATCTTTCTACCTCTCTTCACCAATTTCTGGGCAACCTGGAGAAGAAATATTTTCACATATTTGAGGGTTAAGAGCTACAGGGTTTAAGTAACACAGCAACACAGTTCTTTTATGGACTTTCAGAGCACTGAACTATCTATTTTCTAATGACATAAATCCCTCTATTCAATACATCAGGCTTGTCCAACCTTTTCGCTCCAGGGGTCATACTTGCATATTTTTCTTGCTCAAGGGCTGATGAGTAAACTTTGGAAAGGTGAAAACAATAAACTGGATTAAAACTAAAAACAATGTTGTAACAATAAATTGTTAAAAGAGTAAGCAATAAAAATTACCAGAATGTTAGAGGGTCAGCGTAGCGGACGGGAGTATTTGGGTGCATTGCATGTGTATGTTTTTGCATGTGGCAGTGAGAGTGAGTGAGAAAATAGACTGGGTGTAAGGCAGACCCACTCACTCCCATTCACACGGTCAGTCACTCACTCCCACACCCCAACTTGGTCAGTCACTTATTTCCCACACCTCCACCCACTCAGTCAGGGTTATTTCTCACTGAAGGGGCCATGAGAAAAACTTGGAAACATAACATTTGGTACTACAATAAACTGAATATCAAAGAAAATGGTGTTAAAAAAGGTAACAATTTCTGAGCAAATGTAGCTAAAATCGAGAATAAGCCAGCTTGCCGTTGGATGATCAGGCTCACAGCATTTTTCAAAGTTACGACCACAAAGTCTTCAAAGGCTGAGTCCAACGACGTGGCAGCGCACATCAGAAAGCCTCAGGGGCCACATGTAGCTCCCAGGCCAGGGTTTGGACAAACCTGCTCTACATAGTCCCCATGTTATCTATAGGTGATGACAAACAATCTACTCTTAAACCACTGACTGAATGCTGTTCAATCTCCTCAAAGATCCATGCAATAACAGCCAGAGAATAAACAACGTTTATTTCCTCTCACAGTGAGAGATGTCTGCTCTTTGTTTGGGATTTCTCTACAGCAGCTTTGTTGTAACTGGCAAATCAATGACACAAAGAATCCAACACAGCACCATTTGCAAAAGACATTTTGCTAAAAAAACACAAGTTAGTTTTCACAATGAAAGATGTCACTTTTGGGTCGATGAGCCCAATCCTCTGTTTGGGACCTGCACCCAAACTCTCCCAAATTTCTTCCAGGGTGAATTCCCAAACACAAAACTGTGACATTTCTCTCCAACCTTCATAAATCTCAACACTCTAATCCAGATATGAGACTAGGTTGAGGCATTGTTTAACTGGGAACCAGTATAGGTGATGTATGAATGGCATTTGGTGAGAGCAAGTACACAACAGCAGGGTTTAGAATAACCTGATGTTTAAGGAGGGTAGAATGTGTGAGGCAAGCCAGTAATAATCAAGTCTGGTGGCAACATAGGTATGTATGAGGGTTTCAGCAGCAGATGAGCTGAGGCGGTGGGGAGACAGTGAGATGTAATGGAGGTTGGAACAGACAGTCTTAGCGACAGCATGGATACGGTTGAAAGCTCACTGTGGCATCAAAAGTGACAGAGTTTGCGAACATTCTGGCTCAGCCCCGGAGAGCTGCCAGGAGAACATTTCACTTTTTCAAAAAAATGTCATAGCATTTTTCTAAACACTGCAGGCAGCTTAATGCCTCCTGAAAACAGCATCTGTGATAAAACCGCACCCTTTCAGTACTGTTAAAATGTTAGCCCAGATTATGTGCAGAAGTCCTGGAGTGTGGCTTCAACCTACAAGCTTCTGACTCTGGTCCAGAGCATTGTCACTGAATCAAGCTGACAGCACACTATTATACATTCTTATTTCAACTCAAATGAAACAACAGTTTTCCCAAAAATCAATCAATACTGAAAGGTATATGTGAAGTATGTTTCACACTTCACATATTCTTGACTTTAAATTATTTCACTTGTTCAAAAGGAATGATATTGTGCAGAATATTATTCCAAGTGCTGCCGCTTTATACACCAAGCTACATGTGAAATAGCACCAAAACTATTGAAAAGCTGCATAGCGCTTCAATAGTTTCATTGCCTTTGAAAATAAAACTCACACTGGGTCATTTAAAGCTCTCAGTACAAACTTTGTTAAGTAATCGCCTAACAGCCTTTTTAAAACTGCTTGACCTTGCGAAAGGCTTAGTAGCTCATTAAAATACAGATGAAGTTTCAAACAAAAGGTATTTAAAAATTGTGACAATTAATAGGCCCACAGCACACGTTTTCATCTGCCCTTTCAATCAATTTGCGGATATGCACTTTACTCACTGTCCTCCAAGTTGAAGGAGATACAACACACCCTCTATAATATTATTTTTCTTTTACATCCCCAAATCTAACATTGCATAACGAATTGGATCAGCAGCAAGAATCTTATGCTTTGGACATGACATGCTTTGTCTGTATAGCACGCAAGAAACAATACTTTTCACTGTATGCTAATATATGTGACAATAATAAATCAGATCAAATCAAGTTGAAATCAAAATCTTTACTTCAAGTCAATTGTGACACCCACTTGCCATCAGCAAACTTAGGGTTTCCCTGTGGCAGGGCTATTCACTGGAGCACTGATGAAGGAGCCATCCTTTTTACTTGTTTCAGTTGATATCTCACTTTCTTTAAATGGGGAGGAGGGACGGTTGGGGGCTTTAGTGCAGTGGATCGTGTGACTGGACTCGTAATCCAGAAAATAAAAGTTCAAATCCCACCATGGTAACTTGATAATAGGGAAAGAAATCTGTGAGCCTTACATAGTCTGACAAACGTGAAACTCTAGTTCTGAGAATATATTTTTAAAAAGCAATTATACTTGCAAAAACAAATTAAAATTGACAATCTAGATGTAAATGATCCTGAAACCGTGAACGGAAACATGAAAAATGTGAATATTTGATACATATGTAATCATTGCTTTAGGTTTGCATGATTTACCAAGTTCTAATATAATCTTTGGCCTTGAAATGTGGATACTCAGATATATCTTAAAACTTCCATATACAAATCACAAGACTAGTAAAGAGGTAATTGAAATTGAAAAAGAGAAAGAACTCTTACAAAGTTAAAGAAATGTCCATATATCGGCCAATCAGGGCTGAGAAACTACAGAGATCTCTCTTAAAGGGCAAACTGGAAGGCAACAGAAAGGGGGGTTGACCTCAGGTAGTTGGGCATCACAGAGCAGTTGCAGGGCGGCATGGTAGCACAGTGGTTAGCACTGCTGCTTCACAGCTCCAGGGACCTGGGTTCGATTCCCGGCTTGGGTCACTGTCTGTGTGGAGTTTGCACATTCTCCTCGTGTCTGCATGGGTTTCCTCCGGGTGCTCCGGTTTCCTCCCACAGTCCAAAGATGTGCGGGTTAGGTTGATTGGCCATTCTAAAATTGCCCCTAAGTGTCCTGGGATGCGTAAATTAGAGGGATTAGTGGGTAAAATATGCAGGGATATGGGGGTAGGGTCTGGGTGGGATTGTGGTCGGTGCAGACTCGATGGGCCGAATGGCCTCTTTCTGTACTGTAGGGTTTCTATGATTTGATTTCTATGATTTCTATGAACTGCTACAGAAAATGTGTGACGATGGCGCATGGTAGATGAGTGTAACCTACAATGACAGCAGATCTCCTGCTGGAGTAGCTACAAGCATCAGCAGCACTCTGGATCAATTTTGCATTTATTATCCAAATAAACCCCAACCATTTCTCATTATACAGGAAATCCTCACTTTTAAGTCATTCCGCTTAAAATCATTAACATCTTCTATTGTTTAGGATCTTTTAATCAATTTGCTTTGCCATTTTCAATTTTATGACATCTGCATCCGAGCCCTGATCCCCACATTGAACTCTGGCCCAGCTGCCACATGTTCTGACGCTGGAGCCACTGCTGCTGTCACCAGAGGCCCAAGCTGCGGGGATCGCACGTAGCCCAAGATCTGGGAACAGGAGCAGAGGGAAAGGACATAGGAACAGGAGTGTAGGGCTGCCAGCCACTGATTGGATGTTGAAGCGTGAGTAACCCAGGGCTGAGGCATGGTAAAGGACCCCGCAGACTGTTAGGAAGGAGGGAAAGCATGAGTGAGAGAGAGGCAAAGACAAGAGTGGGAAAGGAGAGAGAGAGAGAGAAACAGAGGCAAAGTGGGAGAAAGCAAGCAAAAAGTTGAGTTACGGTTGAGGAGTGCTCAAGGGGAGACACAGATTGCTGTGTTACTTGGGCCTGTTTGGAGGATTTAGTGTTATCTAATTTAAATGTATATAGTATTTCTGTTATATTCAGTGATTTATTTTATTAAGCAAATTATTCCATTTAGGAATGCACAGTGCTGTATGTGTATGGCAGCGTATATCAACATGTACATTGTTTTTTTTCTGGGCAAGAAATATCCAAAGGAACCCAACTCTGGCTTTAACATTAATTCTTATGGGAACCAATGATTCACTTAAAATATCAATGTTCAGGAATGCAACCACAACTCTTAAGTGAGGACTTTTTGTAACTTTGAATTAAGGGTCTTTATATTGTTTAACCCAATATTCTGCAAAAATCAGAGAAAGGATTTTTTGTAGTAAACTAGAAATGTCAGGCAAACATGATAACAGACTAAGATTATTATATCTGATATATATTACCCATTGCCCAAAACACTGCAGTTTAAAATTTGTACCTGCTGTGTTGCAGATTTTAGGTTAGTTTTTCTGGCCCGCAGCTTCTTTTCAGTTCCTTTGTGTAACCGAATGTATCCGCCTTCAGCCAGCGTACGCTGTCGTAATCTGCTTTTGTAAGTATCATCCAAGAGGCATTTGGAAGAAGAAGCAACAGCAAATTTCTGTTTGTCGTGCAATTTTGGTGGCCTACCGCGCTTTCGTTTTGGCACATCTGATACATTGCTACTCAGAGTGTCTGCAGACTCCTCTTTGACTTGGTCTTCATTCTCATTCCCATTAACAACAGGCGAGTCCACCTGTACAACAGGCGAGTCCACCTGTACATCGGCAGTGGGAGTTTCTTTCACATCCTTGTCATCACTCTCTGTGCTTTCCAGATCTGGCACATTTATACTGGACTCCACGGGTTCAGCTTTTTCATTAGCCGGGCTGCTTTCATCACTATTGCCTTCTGCAGGGCAGTCCAGAGTATCCTGACTTTGCTGAACTGTCAGTTCTTCAGCTGTCTGCGTTGCTTCTGATTCATGCATTGTTGCTTCGTTCAGGGTCTCCACTTCCATACTGGATGGAGGGGCTTCAGCAGGTACAGGAATTTGTACAGCCTCCTGAAGTACCACTGTTATGGGGTCATCAGCAGAACTTTCATTCGTTTCAGGCTCCGGATGTTCCAAAGTACTAACATCCATTGGCACCTCCACATCTGGGGTGTTGACTCTAGAATTAAGAGTTTTCACATCTCCTTTTTGGTACACTGTAATTTTCCTTTCCTCCAATTGTTTGTGTACGTGCTCACATATCTCCAGAACTTCATGCATCAGTAGATGTCGTGCCAATGTGGCAACATCAGCCATGTGGCAGAAATCAAATGCCAGGACAGAGGTGTAGGCAAATTCCAACAATGGCAGAAAACTTGTCTTATTAAACCCTAGAAGGGAATTAAAAGTGCAGTATTTTACACAACATCTCCATAACAAATGCATAATATGCATTTTAAAAATCAGATTCTTTCAGGTTTAAGAGGACAAACTGAAGTAGGTTCACTGTAGTATGCTAAAAGCCAAATGTGGAAATCTGATGACAACAAAATTAATGAGCAGGGATCCACCAGAGGGGAAAGAATTGCACATAAGCAAGTTATCAAAACAACCTCATTCAGTTCAAGATGTTAAGAAATAAAAGCTAAATTTATTAGTTATAAAATGTAATAATATGGAATCCATCATGCCAATTTGAAAATAAATACAAATATGCCAATTTTTCCAATTAGAAGGCAGCTTACTGTGTTCAAGCCATAACATGAAATGCTAGTTTGATTTCAGAATCTCAATTTCACTTCTGTCACTGCAGGAATCACTGACCATGAATCAAAAATGTCACCATGAGAAAGATGGAAAAATTAGAACACAGCACTTTTAACATTTTATGGTAGCTACTTCAACATACTGTTGGTGATATCTAGGATTGAGTTGCCTGGCCTCTTGACCATATAGTGTGCACGCATCAAGATGGCCAAACTGGTTGTTATACAGAAATAAAATATAGAATATAATTCAAATCGCAACTCAAGTATTTATGCAATTAAAATGTAAGATTACAAAAATATTCAATTAAATTAATGAACCTTCCCTCACACCTCATTTCCTATCATTATTACCACTTATCACTGAAATATAAATGTGAACCAAAAGGGGAACACTGTGAATTTCAAACCATTTGTTTTTAAAATCAGTGATCATCAAATTCTTTTGGGTCTTGTAGGACAAACTGAGGTAGGTTCACTGCAGCATACTAGAAACCTGATGACAACAAAATTAATGAGCAAGAATTCACGGGGGGAAAAAATGTTGCACATAAATAAGCTATTGAAACATCTTGAATTAAATGAGGTTGATAAGGAAAGCTAAATATATTAGATATAAAATGGATTAATAATATGGAATCCATCATCTCTGACTTGGCAGCAGGTAGCCAGGGTAACTAAAATGGGCAGAGGATGGTTCAGTTTCTAAATAAATAACTGAATCGTTATTGGGGCTATATGGGTGCAGCACACAAGTGTAATCAGCCCCTGTGGAATTGTACTGCAGCTGGGTCACGTGGGGATGTTAATGCCTTCAGGACATGAAGGTAACAAAGATAGGTCAAAGAAGAAAGAGCAACATCAGAGTGTAAGAAAAAACACACCTTAATTAGTACTTCTGCAGGAACAAAGCATGTACATTCCACTCAGCAGGAGTAAAACTCCTGTATAACCTTCTGACTTGTTTCATGCTATTGGGTGAAGTTTACCCTCAATCCTTAGCAAATGTGAAACCACTTAATGGTAGAGAAACACTACAATTCACAGCCATAATGATCGCCTATTAAATTGTTCAGTTATTCCATACCTGAAAGATCGACAACAGCTTCATGACTGGAGACTGCCCCCTTTTCGATGAAGAGTTCTCGAAAATATTCGCTGCTTGCTGCCAGAATGGACTTATGTGCTTTGTACTCCTCTCCCTCAATCAGGAGTGTGACATCACAGAACTGGTTGAATAGCCTCTGAACGTTCAATTGCTCTAACACTAATTGACAGTGCTTTTCAGATTCCTGCTTCACAAGGCCCTTGCTATCCACCTGAATAAATTGATTTACAGTATTTGTATATTTCAAAATGTGTTACAATAATTTAAGTCATTTAATAACTGAGTAATTATCAACCAATTGAAGAACCACAAAATACCATCTTCAACTATCATCCATTTAGCTCTGTTAGAGGTCTTTAAAATTATTAATGGATTTGGTAGGGTACATATTAAGAATATGTCTCCACTCGTGAAAGAGAACAAAACTGGGGATGATAAGTATAATCTTGTCACTAACAAATCCAGTAAATAACTCGGAGAGGTTTCTTTACTCAAGAGTGTTGTGAGAACGTGGAACACACGACCACATGGAGTGTTTGAAGGAGATAACATAGGTATAGCTATAGGGATAGTAGATAAGTACATGAGGGAGAGGGGAATAGGTATGTTGATACAGTTAGACAAATTAAACTGGGAGGTCTGTGCAAAGTGTAAATACTGACATAGGTGTGTTGGGTCAAATGGCTGGTTTCCGCACTGTAATGGGTTATGAAACAACTCAATGTCTGACCAAGAGATACTTCAGCTATCATCTTGTTGGCCACTTATTTATCCTGTCTATACCTCTTTGCAGCCTCTCTGTGCCCTCCTCACAACTTAATTTTACACCTAGTTTTGTATTGTTGGCAAATTTAGAAAAATTACCCTATTGCTTTGTCTAAATCATTAATAAACAATCTAAATAGCTGAGGCCTCAGAACTAATCCTTGTGGTACTCCACTGTTCATAGCTTATTATCTTGAGGATGCACCATTTATGCCTACTCTTTGCTTCATGTCTGCTATCCAATTCTCTGTCCATGGTAATACCTTACTTCTAGCCCCATGAGCCCTCAGCTTATCTATTAACCATTTGTGTGACACCTTATAGAACGCCTTTTAGAAATCCTGATATACCACATCTACTGGTTCCCCTTTATCTATTCTACTAGTTACACCCTCAAAAATCTCTAATAAATTTGTCAAACACAATTCCTCTTCATAAAACTATGATGGACATTGTCCGAGAGGACGGGATGGGAATTGGGGTTGAAGGAAAAGTTCTACATCTATTGTTACTCTAAGTTATCTTTACAACCACCATTTATCGTTAACAAATTGGGTTAGGTTCTGTGGTTGTCATTGTAAATGAATTAAAGTGAAAACAACACACTTTTTCCTATCATTAACTGCTCATCATTACTTTACTTTGTATCTGGCAGGGAGGCAGCAAATTTGCCTCTTCTTCACTGTGACTGAATTCCACTGTAATAACAACTAAAGAAAAAGGTAGCAGATCAATGTACAGGTTATCGAAAAAAATTACTTACAAATACCAATTCTTGCTTTGGGACATTTTTTTTCCTGGTAGGTCGTGGAGGAACACTGGATCTTCCCTCAGAATTACTCAATTCATCATCAGTTTCATTGCTATCCTCCAACATCGGAGTATCGATTCCCAGCTGCTCCAGGATTTCCATTGTATCGGCAGATACCGACTTGTTTCGATCGACCTTTTCCTTGCATTGAATACATTCTCTGATATAGTCTTTCACTTGCTTAAAAATGCCTGAAATTAAAACAAAATGCCACCAAAAATATAGGAAGATTCACAGGTGTACAGAGTCAGTTCTCCCAATCCCATGAAAAAAATTGAAAAACCCCCCAGCCTCCCATCCATTGACTCTATCTACACTTCCCGCTGCCTCGGCAAAGTAGCCAGCATAATAAAGGATCCCATGCACCCCGGACATTCTCTCTTCCACTTTCTTGTGTCGGGAAAAAGATACAAAAGTTTGAGGTCATGTACCAACCGACTCAAGAACAGCTTCTTCCGTGCTGCCATCAGACTTTTGAGTTGACTTACCTTGCATTAAGTTGATCTTTCTCTACACCCTAGCTATGACTGTAACACTGCATTCTGCACTCTCTCATTTCCTTCTCTATGAACGGTATGCTCTGTCTGTATAGCGCGCAAGAAACAATACTTTCCACTGTATGCCAATACATGTGACAATAATAAATCAAATCAAAAAATTAAAAATGCAGAGAAAAGAAATCCAAAGTTGGGGCCATAAAATGAACATTTATGATTCATTAACAACTAGTCTTTGAAAGGCAGACTTAAATCAGTTTGAAATAAATTACAAAGGTGACTGAATAAGTACTACATTGCACTGTTTAGTCAGCGCTAACTTCTTTTCCTCAACTTGCTGTCCTGAATACAATCCGATATTTTCTGTGTAATTTTCCTGAAAATAATATTGTATGGGGTTGGTGCCACTTTAATAACCTAATTATGATTGTCCAAAATAATGTTTTTTCTACCTCAACCCTCACACGTTATTCTGGGGGTCCTTTAGCGAAATCACAAAACACCAAAAAACTAAACACACCATACAAGCTTCTGTATATGCCACACATTAATAGTTCTAAAAATATATATTTATTCACCTGTAGATCAAACATGTAAACTTAAAATAAACAATTATTCCAGTGAGTCTTTTTCTCATTTGAAATTCTACTTTATTCCTCATCTATCATTCCCTTCTCTCACTTGCTGTATCCCGATCCAAGATATGGGACATAATTCCTGTGCTTCAGGCAATGTTTAGAAACTGAGCACAAGCAACAAAAGTTGAATTGGTGTCATAATTCTTTCCTGCTCCTTGGAAAATATTTTTTGCTCACTGTCTCTTCCAGATAGCCAACAAGGGACTGGGAACACCCCATTTTTTATAGGACATGCACTTCCTGTCCACAAACCTTCTGACCTCGTCACGATTTCAGTCATTCGTTTTGGTCAAAACTAAACTACTATGTCAACGATGCTAAACTAAATGCTATATCAACTATCACAGAATAATTTAGCCTCAGGCCACTAGATGGCCCTTTGGAATGAGTTTCTGAAATCTCTTGTATATCAAAACTAATAACATCATCGAACCATAGAATTCCTACAGTGCAGAAGAAGGCCATTCAGCCCATCAAATCTACACTAAGCCCTCCCCTCCCATAAGAGCACTGTACCTACGCCTACTCCTGCATCCTATCCCTGTACCCCACACATTGATCATGGCCAATCCACCTAACCTGCATAGCTTTGGACTGTGGGAGCGCCCAGAGGAAACCCGCACAGATATGGGGAGAACAGTCACCAAAGGCTGGAATTGAACTCGGGTTCCTGGCACGGCGAGGTAGTAGTGCTAACCACCG